>NW_020838037.1:1355241-1554221 GCF_003676395.1 Aethalodelphis obliquidens | reverse complement strand
TTTTTTTTTTTTTTTTTTGCGGTATGCGGGCCTCTCACTGTTGTGGCCTCTCCCGTTGTGGAGCACAGGCTCCGGACGTGCAGGCTCAGCGGCCATGGCTCACAGGCCCAGCCGCTCCGCGGCATGTGGGATCTTCCCAGACCAGGACACGAACCCGTGTCCCCTGCATCGTCAGATGGACTCTCAACCACTGCACCGCCAGGGAAGCCCTTCTACCCATTTTTTAAGTGGTTTGTTTGTTTTTTTAGTGTTGAGTTGTATCAGCTATCTGTATATTTTGAATATTAGCCATTTCTGGTCATAGCATTTGTAAGTATTTTCTCTCATTCAGAAGGTTGTCTTTTTGTTTTATTGATGGTTTCCTTTGCTGTCAGAAGCTTTTAAGTTCAATTAGTCTGTATTTGTTTATTTTTGCTTTTGCTTACTTTGTCTTAGGAGATGGGCCCCCCAAAATATTGTTGTGATTTATGTCATAGAGTGGTCTGCCTGTATTTTCTTTCAGGAGTTGAATTCGTTTGCTAATATTTTGTTGAGGAATTTTGCATCTATATTCATCAGAGATATTGGCTGTAATTTTCTTTTTTTGTAGTAACTTTGTCTGGTTTGGGTATCAGTGTAATGGTGGCCTTGTAGAATGAATTTGGATGTACTTCCTACTCTTCAATTTTTTGGTTTTCAGTCTTTATGTCTTTAATCCATTTTGAGTTTATTTTCATATACAATGTGAGAAAATGTTCTAGTTTCATTATTTTATACGTGTAACTGTGCAGTTTTCCCCAGCACCATTATTGAAGTGACTGTCTTTTTCCCATTTTATACTCTTGCTTCCTTTGTTGTACATTAATTGACCATAAGTTTGTGGAATTATTTCTGGGCCCTATTCTTATCCATTGATCTATGTGTCTATTTCTGTGCCAGTACCATACTGTTTTGATTACTTCATCTTTGTATTTTAGTCTGAAGTCAGGTAGTGTGATACTTTCAGGTTTCTTCTTTTTTCTCAAGATGGCTTTGGTTATTCAGAGTCTTTCGTGGTTCCTTATTAATTTAAGGATTCCTTAAATAAGGTGGTTCCTTAATAAATCCTTATTTATTAAGGATTTCGTGGTTCCTTAATAAATAAATAATAAATAATAAATAAATAATAAATAAATAAATAAATAATAAATAAATAAATAAAAAGTCTTTCGTGGTTCCTTAATAAATCCTTATTAATTTAAGGATTATTTATTGTAGTTCTGTGAAAAATGTCATTATATTTTGATAGGGATTGCATTAAATTTGTTGATTGCATTGGGTAGTGTGTTCATTTTAACAATGGTAATTTTTCCAAGTCATGAATTTGAAATATCTTTTCATTTCTTTATATCACCTTCCATTTCCTTCATTAGCATCTTACAGTTTTCTGAGTATAGGTCTTTCACTTCCTGGTTAAGTTTATTCCTACGTATTCTATTATTTTTGTTGCAATTTTAAATGGGATTATTTGCTTGTTTGTTTTCTGAAATTTAATTATTAGTGTAAAGAAATGGAACAGATTTCTGTATATTAATCTTGTATTCTACAACTTCCATGAATTCATTTATTAGTTCTAATAGTTTTTTAGTGGGAACTTTAGGGTTTTGTATATATAGTTTCATAGCATCTACATATAGTGACTATTTTACTTCTTCCCTTCCAATGTGGATGCCTTTTATTGATTGCTGTGGCTAGGATGTCCAACACTTTTAAATAGGAGTTGAGAGTAAGTATCTTTGTCCTATTCCAGATATTAGAGGAAAAGCTTTTACTTTTTCACCACTGAATATGATATTAGCTCTTGTATGATCATATATGGCCTTCATTATTTTCAGATAAATTACCTCCATAGCAAATTAATCATTAATGGATACCAAATTTCTCAAAAAAAATGTTCTGAGTCTATTGGGATGATCATGTGATTTTTATCCTTCCTTGTGTTAATATGGTAAATCGTATCTATTGACCTGTGAATATTGAGCCATCCTTGCATCTCTGAAATAAATTCCACTTGATCATGTTATATGATCCTTTTTATATATTGTTGAATTCGGTTTGCTAATATTTTGTTGAGGAATTTTGTATCTATATTCATCAAAGATATTGGCTGTAATTTTCTTTTTTTGTAGTAACTTTAATTTGGGTATCAGTGTAATGTTGGCCTTGTAGAATGAGTTTGGCTGTATTTCCTACTCTTCAATTTTTTGGAATAATTTGAGAAGGAAAGGTATTAACTCTTCTTTTCATGTTTGGTAGAATTCCCCTGTGATGCAGTTTTGTCCTGGACTTTTTTGTTTCCTGGGAGTTTTTTGATTACTATTCAATTTCACTACTAGTGATTGGCCGGTTCATATTGTCTGTTTCCTCCTGATTCACTCTTGGATTATATGTATTTAGAAATTTATCCATATCTTCTAGGTTGTCCAATGTTGACATATAAATGTTCATAGTATTCTTTTATGATTCTTTTATCTCTATGATATTAGTTGTAATTTCTCCTCATTTCTTTTTTGTTTATTTAGGTCCTGTCTTTTATTTTTTCTTGATAAGCCTGTCTAAATGCTTATCAATTTTGATTTCTTTTTCCAAAAAATATCTTTTCATTTTATTAATCTTTTTTATTGTTTCTTGGGTCTTTATTTTATTTGTTTTCTCTCTAATCTTTATTATTAGCACCCTCAGCTGACTTTGGGCTCTCTTTGTTCTTTTTCTAATTACTTTAGATAGTAGGTTAGGTTGTTAATTTGAGAGTTTTCTTGAAGTAAGCCTGTATTGTTATAAGCTTCCCTCTTAGAGTCATTAAACAAGGATTTATGGAGAGAGGTCAAGATGGCATGTTAGGAGGACCTGGGTTTCACCTCTCCCAACAAGTACATCAAGAATACATCTACAAGTGGAACAATTCTCACAGGACACCTGCTGAACACTAGCAGAGGACCTCAGATACCTAAAAGGGCAAGAAAAATTCCTCACATAACTGGGTAGGCTGAAGGAGAGAAAGGGGAGATAAAGAAAAGAGGAAACGGATAGGGCCCTCATCCCTGGGGGAGAGCTGAAGGAGAGGAGAGGTTACTGCACCCAGGGAGGCCCCCTTACCAGCAGCAAGATCAGCTGAAATGGTGAGGAGGTCTTCAGAGGTTATTGGATGAAAGTGCAGCAGCCAGTCTGTGAGAGGCAGGACAGAGCAAGACTTGCACGGACAGTCTGTGCCACAGCCCTGCAATCCCCAGCCTGAGGCAGGGTCTGAGTGCTGAAGTGTCAGATTAGGAGAGCGGACCTGTGGAGAGGACTGCTGTTGGCTGCATGGAGTCAGCCCAAAGGGACAAGAGTGAGGAGCTCTGCTGCGTGGAGACAGCCTGAGGGGACAGGAGTGAGGAGCTCCACAACTGGGAATGCTCCTGGAGGAAGCATGGACTGCCATTGAAGCAAGGCACCATTGTTGAGTGGTGTGCAAGGGGTGGGGCTGCCATCACGGCCTCGCTGCTCACATGCCAGCTCCTCCCTCCATAGGCACTGAGAGGGTCTTCCACCAGAGTGAACATTAATGCCTCAGTCATTGTTACCTTGCCTCCCTCATGCCTGAGTTAGCATGTGTGCCCCACTCTGTCACCACCTCCTGCCAACCCCTGTGTCCACAGGCACTAGAGGGGGATCCCAGCAGAGTGAGCACACAATCCCTAGTCATTGCCACCTTATCCCTCACCCCCCTAAGCAAGCATGCTTGCCCCCATCAGTCACTGCCTCTTGCCCCTTCCTCCTAAGCAACCAAGAGTACCTCAGTCAGCTGTTTCCTTCGCCCCCTGTTGCCTGGGTGGGGAGCAGACACCTGAGGGTGGTCCACATGCAAAGGAGGGGCCAAAACCAAAGCTGAGCCCGAGGGCCTATGTGACTAAGGAAGAGGAACTGAAATCTCTCCATGCAGCTGCACAAGCTGCAGATTAAATACCTGTGATCAGCTTGGTAAACGCTGCATCTGTGGAATATCTGAATGGAAAACAAGTCCTCCCACAACTGAGACCAGTCTTGTTTTAGCAGCTGTGGACTTTGGGGGCATGTACACGTGGGAGCTGGAGCAAGTCAGAGTCTGAGCTGCCCCCACAGTACCCACAGCAGATCCAGAGATTTACCAAGAGGGCCTCATGGGGCGGTAGAGGTTGGCTGTGGCTCACAGTGGGGCAAATGACACTGATAGTGGAGACACTAGGGAATTTGTTTTGTTTTGTTGTTTTATTTCTTTTTATTATTTTTTATTTTTAAAGAATTTTTAGTAAATTTTTTATTTTTCTATTTTTATTTTATTTTTTGTTTTGATTTTTGTTTGATGTTGCTTTGGTTTTTTGTTTCTTTATTGTTTCTATTTTTTTCTATTTTCCTTTGTTGTCTTTTTGTGTGTCTGGTTTTTGTTTTCTTTACTTTTTTGTTTCTTTTTTGTTTGTTTGTTTGGTTTGGTTTTTATTGTTTGTCTTATTTTCTGTTTGCTTGCTTTCTTTTCTTTTTTTTGCCATGTTGGATGGCTTGTGGGGTCTTGGTTCCCCAACCAGGGGTCGAACCTGAGCCCTGTGGTGGGGGTGCCAAGTCCTGGCTGCTGGATGCCCAGAGAATTCCTGGCCCCAGAGAATATTAATATGTGTGAGCTCTCCCAGCATTCCTCACCTTGGCACCAAGACCCACCTCCATGCAATAGCCTGCAAGTTACAGTGCTGGATCCCTCAGACCAAACAACCAGCAAGACAGGACAGAAACCCACCAATCAGCAGACAGACTGCCTAAAGTTATATTAAGCTCACAGACACGCCAAAACACACCCCTTGACACAGCCCTGCCAACCAGAGGGACAAGACCCATCTCCACCCACCAGAGCGCAGGCACCAGTCCCTCCCAAAAGGAAGCCTACACAAGGCTCTGGACCAAACTCACCCACCAGGGGACAGAAACAAGAGGAACTACAACCCTGCAAAGGAAACCACAAACACAATAAGTTAAACAAAAAGAGACAACAAAGAAATATGTTGCAGACGAAGGAGCAATCCAAAAACTTACAAGAGCAACTAAATGAAGAGGAGACAGGCAATAAACATGAAAAAGAATTCAGAGTAATAATAGGAAAGATGACCCAAGATCTCAGAAAAAGAATGGAGGCATGGATCCAGAAGATACAAAAATGTTTAAGAAGGACATAGAAGAACTAAAGAACAAACAAACAGTGATGAACAATACAATAACTGAAATGAAAAATACATTAGAAGGAAGCAATGGCAGAATAACTGAGGCAGCAGAAAGAATAAGGAAGCTGGAAGACAGAATAGTGGAGAATAGTGGAAATCACTGACACAGAAGACAGTAAAGAAAAAGAATGAAAAGAAATGAGGACAGTATTAGAGACCTCTGGCACAACATCAAATGCACAAACATTCAAATTATAAACATCCCAGAAGAAGAAGAGAAAGTGTCTGAAAAAAACATTTGAAGAGATTATATTCAAAAACTTCCCTAACATGGGAAAGGAAATAGTCACCCAAGTCGAGGAAGTGCAGAGAATCCCATCTATGATAAGCCAAAGGAGAAACACACTGAGATACATATTAATCAAACTAACAAAAATTAAATACAAAGGAAAAAATCAAAAGCAGCAATGGAAAAGCAACAAATAACATACAAGGGAATCCCCATAAGGTTGACAGCTGATTATCCAGCAGAAACTCCGCAGGCCAGAAGGAGTGGCATGATATATTTAAAGTGATAAAAGAGAAAAACCTACAACCAAGAATACTCTAACTAGTAAGGCTCTCATTCAGATTCGATGGAGAAATAAAAAACTTTACAGACAAACGAAACTAATGAATTCAGCACTGCAAAACCAGCTTTACAACAAATGCTAAAGGAATTTCTCTAGGCAGAAAACACAAGAGAAGGAAATGACCAGCAAAAACAAACCCAAAACAATTAAGAAAATGGCAATAAGAACATACATAATGATAATTACCTTAAATGTAAATGGATTAAATGCTCCAACCAAAAGATGCACACTGGCTGAATGGATACAAAAACAAACCTGTATATATGCTGTCTACAAGAGACCCACTTCAGACCTAGGGACAAATACAGACTGAAAGTAAGAAGATGGAAAAAGACATTTCATGCAAATCAAAAGAAAACTGGAGTAGCAATAGTCATATCAGACAAAATAGACTTTAAAATAAAGACTGTTACAAGAGACAAGGAAAGACATCACGTCAAGGGAGCAATCCAAGAAGAAGACATAACAATTGTAAATATATATGTACCCAACATAGGACCACCTCAATATAAAGGCAAATGCTAGCAGTCATAAAAGGGAAAATCAACAGTAACACAATAATCGTAAGGGACTTCAACACCCCACTTACACCCATGGATAGATCATTCAGACAGAAAATTAATAAATGGGGAGACATTCAAGATGGCAGAGGAGTAAGATGTGGAGATCATCTCCCTCTGCATAAATATATAAGAAATAGATCTACATCTGGAACAACTCCTATAGAACACCTACTGAATGCTGGCAGAAGACCTCTGACTTCCCAAAAGGCAAGAAACTTGCCATGTACCTGGGTAGGGCAAAAGGAGAAAGAAATAAACAGAGCCAAAAGAATAAGGATGGGAACTGCACTTCTGGGAGAAAGCTGTGAAGGAGGAAAAGTTTCCACACACTAGGAAGCCCCTTCACTGGCAGAGACAGGGGGTGGGCAGGGGCAAAGCTTCAGAGCCATGGAGGAGAATGCAGCAACAGGGGTGCACAGGGCAAAGTGGAGAGATTCCCACACAGAGGATCAGTGCTGACCAGCACTCACCAGCCTGAGAGGCTTGTCTGCTCACCCACCAGGGCGGGTGGGGGCTGGGAGCTGAGGCTTGGGTGTTGGAGGTCAGATCCCGGGGAGAGTACTGGGGTTGGCTGCATGAACACAGCCTGAGAGGAGCTAGTGCACCACAGCTAGCTGGAAGGGAGCCTGTGAAAATGTCTGGAACTGCCTAAGAGGCAAGAAACCATTGTTTTGGGGTGCACTAGGAGAGGGGATTCAGATGACCACCTAAACGAGCTCCAGAGATGTGCACGAGCCATGGCTATCAGCGCAGACACCAGACACAGGCATGAAATGTTAACTCTGTTGCCGCAGCCACCAGGAAGCCTGTGTGCAAGTACAGGTCATTATCCACAGCTCCCCTCCTGGGAGCCTCTGCAGCCCACCACTGCCAAGGTCCCATGATCCAGGGACAACATCCTCAGGAGAACACATAGCGCACCTCAGGCTGTTGCAACATCACACCGGCCTCTGCCACCTCAAGTTCACCTCGCATTCCATACCCCTCCCTCCCCCTGGCCTGATTAAGCCAGAGCCCCCTAATCAGCTGCTACCTTAATCCCATCCTGTCTAAGTGAAGAAGAGTCACCCTTAGGTGACCTCCATGGAGAGGTGGGGCCAAATCCAAAGCTGAACCCCAGGAGCTGTGCAAACAAAGACGAGAAAGGGAAATTTCTCCCAGCAGCCTAAGGGACAGCAGATTAAATCTCCACAATCAACTTGATGTACACTGCATCACTGGATACCTGAATAGACAATGAATCATCCCAAAATTGAGGTGGTGGACTTTGGGAGCAGCTGTAGATTTGGGGTTTGTATTCTGCATCTAATTTGTTTCTGGTTTTATGTTTATCGTAGTTTAGTATTTAGAGTTTATTATCATTGGTAGATTTGTTTATTGATTTGGTTGCTCTCTTCCTTTTTTTTTATATATAGATTTTTTTTCCTTTTCCTCTTTTTGTGAATGTGAATTTGTATGCTTCTCTGTGTGATTTTGTATGTATAGCTTTGCTTTTACCATTTGTCCTAAGGTTCTGTCTGTCGGTTTCCTTTTTTTTTTTAGTATAATTTTTAGGGTTTGTTATCATTGGTGGATCTGTTTATTTGTTTAGTTGCTCTCTTCTTTCTTCTTTTTTATGCTTTTTTAACTTTTTAAATTAAAAAAATTATTTTAATAAATTTATTTTGTTTTATTTTTCTCCTTCTTTCTTTTTTCCTCCCTTTTCTTCTGAGCTGCATGGTTGACAGGGTCTTGGTGCTCCAGCTGGGTGTCAGGTCTGTGCCACTGATGTGGGAGAGCTGCATTTAGGACATTCATCCACCGGAGACCTCCCAGCTCCAAGTAATAGAAAATGGAGAAAGCTCTCCCAGAGATCTCCATCTCAAGGCTAGAGCCAGCTCCACTCAAGGAACAGCAAGCTACAGTGCTGGAGAGCCCATGCCACACAACTAGCAAGAGAGGAACACAACCCCACCCATTAGCAAAGAGGCTGCCAAAAATCATAATAATGTCACAGACACACCACCAGACGTGGTCCTGCCCACCAGAAAGACAAGATCCAGTCTCATCCACCAGAACACAGGCACCAGTTCCCCTCTAGCAGGAAACCACTGAAACAACCTTAGCCACTGGAGGCAGACACAAAAAACAATGGGAATTACAAACCTGCAGCCTGTGGAAAGGAGACCCCAAAGACAGTAAGTTAACCAAAATGAGAAGACAGAGAAACACACAACAGATGAAGGAGTAAGGAAAATCCCACCAGACCATACAAATGAAGAGGAAATAGGCAGTCTACCTGAAAAAGAATTCAGAGTAATGATAGTAAAGATGATACAAAATCTTGGAAATAGAATGGAGAACATACAAGAAATGTTTAACAAGGACCAAGAAGAATTAAAGAGCAAACAAACAATGATGAATGACACAATAAATGAAATTAAAAATTCTCTAGAAGGAATCAATAGCAGAATAACTGAGACAGAAGAACAGATAAGTGACTGGGAAGATAAAATAGTGGAAATAACTACCACAGAGCAGAATAAAGGCAAAAGAATTGAGGACAGTTTCAGAGACCTCTGGGACAACATTGAAAGCACCAACATTAAAATTATAGGGGTCTCAAAGAAGAGAAAAAGAAAGGAACTGAGAGAATATTTGAAGAGATTATACATGAAAACTTCCCTAATATGGGAAAGGAAACAGTTAATCAAGTCCAAAAAGCACAGAGAGCCCCATACAGGATAAATCCAAGGAGAAACACATCAAGACCCATATTAATCAAACTATCAAAAATTAAATACAGAGAAAAAATGTTAAAAGCAGCAAGGGGGCTTCCCTGGTGGCGCAGTAGTTGAGAGTCCACCTGCCAATGCAGGGGATGCATGTTTGTTCCCCCTTCTGGGAGGATCCCGCATGCCACGGAGCGGCTGGGCCTGTGAGCCATGGTCGCTGAGCCTGCATGTCCGGAGCCTGTGCCCTGCAATGGGAGAAGCCACAACAGTGAGAGGCCCACGTAATGCAAAAAAAAAAAAAAAAAAGGAAATAAAACAAATAACATACAAGGGAATCCCCATAAAGTTAATAGCTGATCTTTCAGCACAAACTCTGCAAGCCAGAAGGAAGTGGCAGGACATACTTAAAGTGATGAAAGGGAAAAACCTACAACCAAGATCACTCCACCCAGCAAGGATCTCATTCAGATTCGATGGAGAAGTTTAAAACTTTACATACAAGCAAAAGCGATGAGAATTCAGCACCACCAAACCAGCTTTACAACAAATGCTAAAGGAACTTCACTAGGCAGGAAACACAAAAGAAGGAAAAGACCTACAATAACAGACCCAAAACAATTAAGAAAATGGGAATAGGAACATACATATCAATAACTACCTTAAATGTAAAAGGATTAAATGGTCCAATGAAAAGACATAGACTGGCTGAATGGATACAAAAACAAGACCCATATATATGCTGTCTACAACAGACCCACTTCAAACCTAGGGACCCATACAGCCTGAAAGTGAGGGGATGGAAAAAGATATTCCATGCAAATGGAAATTAAAAGAAAGCTGGAGTAGCAATTCTCATATCAGACAAAATAGACTTTAAAATAAAGACTATTGGGCTTCCCTGGTGGCGCAGTTGTTGAGAGTCTGCCTGCCAATGCAGGGGACACAGGTTCGTGCCCTGGTCCGGGAAGATCTCACATGCCGCGGAGCTGCTAGACCTGTGAGCCATGGCCGCTGAGCCTGTGCATCCGGAGCCTGTGCTCTGCAACGGGAGAGGCCACAACAGTGAGTGGCCCGCATACCGCAAAAAATAAAAATAAAAAAATAATAAAATAAAATAAAATAAAGATTATTACAAGAGACAATGAAGGACATTACATAATGATCAAGGAATCAATCCAAGAAGAAGATAAAACAATTGTAAATATTTATGCACCCAATATAGGAGCACCTCAATACATAAGGCAAATGCTAAGAGCCATAAAAGGGGAAATCGACAGTAACACAATCAGAGTAGAGGACGTTAACACCCCACTTCCACAACTGGACCAATCATCCAAACTGAAAATAAATAAGGAAACACACGCTTTACATGACACATTAAACAAGATGGACTTAATTGATATTTATAAGACATTTCATCCACATAAAACAGAATACACATTTTTCTCAAGTGCTGATGGAACATTCTCCAGGATAGATCATATCTTGGGTCACAAATCAAGCCTTGGGAAATTTAAGAAAATTGAAATCATACAAAGTATCTTTCCTGATACAATGTTATGAGACTAGATATCAATTACAGGAAAAAATCTGTAAAAAATACAAACACAAGGAGACTAAACAAAACACTACTAAGTAACCAAGAGATCACTGAAGAAATCAAAGAGGAAATCAAAAATACCTAGAAACAAATGAAAATGAAAACATGATGACACAAAACCTATAGGATGCAGCAATAGCAGTTCTAAGAAGGAAGTTTATAGCAATACAATCCTACCTCAGGAAACAAGAAACATCTCAAATAAACAACGTAACCTTACACATAAATCAATTGGAGAAAGAAGAACAACAAAAAAAAAAGCAGCCCAAAGTTCACAGAAGGAAAGAAATCATAAAGATCAGATCAGAAATAAATGAAAAAGAAATGAAGGAAACAATAGCAAAGATCAATAAAACTAAAAGGTGGTTGTTTGAGAAGATAAACAAAATTGATAAACCATTAGCCAGACTAATCAAGGAAAAAGGAGAAGACTCAAATCAATAGAATCAGAAATGAAAAAAAAAGAAGTAACAACTGACACAGCAGAAATACAAAGGATCGTGAGAGAGTACTACAAGCAACTAAATGCCAATAAAATGGACAACCTGGAAGAAATGGACAAATTCTTAGAAAAGCACTACCTTCCAAGACTGAACCAGGAAGAAATAGAAAATATAACCAGGTCAATCACAAGCACTGAAATTGAGACTGTGATTAAAAATCTTCCAACAAGTCTTCCCTGGTGGCGCATTGGTTGAGAGTCCGCCTGCCAATGCAGGGGACACGGGTTCGTGCCCCGGTCCAGGAAGATCCCACATGCCATGGAGTGGCTGGGCTCGTGAGCCATGGCCACTGAGCCTGCGTGTCCAGAGCCTGTGCTCCGCAATGGGAGAGGGCACAACAGTGAGAGGCCCATGTACCGCAAAAAAAAAAAAAAAAAAAAAATCTTCCAACAAGCAAAAGCCCAGGATGAATACTATCAAATATTTAGAGAGGAGATATCACCTATCTTCAAACTCTTCCAAAATATTGTAGAGGGAGGAACACTCCAAAACTCATTCTGATACCATCACCCTGATACCAAAATGAGACAAAGAGGTCACAAAGAAAGAATACTACAGGCGAATATCACTGATGAACATAGATACAAAAATCCTCAACAAAATGCTAGCAAACAGAATCCATCAACACATCAAAAAGATCATACACCATGATCAAGTGGGATTTAAATCAGGGATACAAGGATTTTTCAATATTCACATATCAATCCATGTGAAACACCACATCAACAAATTGAAGAATAAAAACCATATGATCAACTCAACAGATACAGAAAAAGCTTTCAACAAAATTCAAAACCCATTTATGATAAACATTCTCCAAAAAGTGGGCAGAGATGACCATATATGACAAACCCACAGCAAACATCATTCTCAATGGTGAAACACTGAAAGCAGGAACAAGACAAGGATTTCCACTCTCACCACTTTTATTCAGTATATTTTTGGAAGTCCTAGCCATAGCAATCAGAGAAGAAAAAGAAATAAAAGGCATTCAAATTGGAAAAGAAATAGTAAAACTGTTATTGTTTGCAGAAAACATGATACTATTAATAGAAAAACTTAAAGATGCAACCAGGAATCTGCTAGGGCTCATCAATGAATTTGGTAAAGTTGCAGGATACAAAATTAATGCACAGATATCTCTTGTATCCCTATACACTAGCAACAAAAGTTCAGAAATAGAAAGTAAGGAAACAACCCCATTTACCATCACATAAAAAAGAAAATACCTAGGAATAAACCTACCTAAGGAGGCAAAAGACCTGTACTCAGAAAACTATAAGATACTGATGAAAGAAATAAGAGATGGCACAAACAGATTGAGAGATATACCCTGTTCTTGAATGGAAGAATCAATATTTTCAAAATGACTATACTACCCAAAGCAATCTACAGATTCAATGCAATCCCTATCAAATTACCAATGGCATTTTTCACAGAACTAGAACAAAAAAATTTACAATCTGTATGGAAACACGAAAGACCTGGAATAGCCAAAGCAATCTTGAGAAAGAAAAACAGAGCTGAAGGAATCTGGCTCCCTGACTTCAGACTGTACTACAAACCAAAGTGATCAAGACAGTATGGTACTGGCACAAAAAAAGAAATATAGATCAATGGAACAGGATAAAAAGTCCAGAGATAAAAGCACACACTTATGGTCACCTAATCTATGACAAAAGAGGCAAGAATATACAGTGAAGAAAAGACAGCCTCTTCAATAAGTGGTGCTGGGAAAACTGGACAGCCATAAAAGAATGAAATTAGAACACACCCTAACACCATACAAAAAAAAAAACAACTCAAAATGGATTAAAGGCATATATGTTATGTAAGATACTATAGAACTCTTAGAGGAAAACATAGGCAGAACACTCTTTGACATAAATCGCAGGAAGTTTTTTTTTTTTGATCCACCTCCTATAGTAATGAAAACAAAAACAAAATAAACAAATGGGACCTAATAAAACTTAAACGTTTTGCACAGCAAAGAAACCATAAACAAAATGAAAAAACAACCCTCAGAATTGGAGAAAATATTTGTAAATGAAGCACCCAACAAGGGATTAATCTCCAAAATATACAAACAGCTCATATAGCTCAATATCAAAAAGACCAACAACCCAATCAAAAAATGATTGGGGGCTTCCCTGGTGGCGCAGTGGTTGAGAGTCCGCCTCCCGATGCGGCGGACGCGGGTTCGTGCCCCGGTCCGGGAGGATCCCGCGTGCCGCGGAGCGGCTGGGCCCGTGAGCCATGGCCGCTGGGCCTGCGCGTCCGGGGCCTGTGCTCCGCAACGGGAGAGATCACGGCAGTGAGAGGCCCGCGTACCACAAAAAAACAAACAACAAAAAAAAATGATTGGAAGATCTAAATAGACATTTAGAAATGTCTATTTCTAAATAGACATTTTCCCCCAAAGAAGACATACAGATGGTTAAAAAGCACATGAAAAGATGCTCAATATCATTAATTATTAGAGAAGGACAAATCAAAATCACAGTGAGGTATCACCTCACATCAGTCAGAATGGCCATCGTCAAAAAGTCTACAAACAATAAATTTGGAGAGGGTGTGCAGAAAAGGGAACCCTCCTACGCCATTGGTGGAAATGTAAACTGGTACAGCCACTATGGAAACAGTATGGAGGTTCCTTAAAAAACTAAAAATAGAGCTACCATATGATCCAGCAATCTCACTCCTTGGCCTATATCTGAAGAAAACCATAATTCAAAAAGTTAAATGCACCCCAGTGTTCATTGCAGTGCTATTTACAATAGCCAAGACATAGAAGCAACCTAAATGTCCACCAACAGAGGAATGGATTAAGATGATGTGGTACATATATACAGTGGAATATTACTCAGCTATATAAAAAGAACAAAATAATGCCATTTGCAGCATGTGGATGGACCTAGAGATTATCATTTTGAGTGAAGTAAGTCAGGCAGAGAAAGACAAATATCATATGATATCGTTTTTATGTGGAATCTTTAAAAAAGCCTCTAAATGAACTTACCTACAAAACAGAAATAGAGTTACAGATATAGAAAATAAACTGATTTTTACCAGGGGGTAAAGGGGGGCAGGATAAATTGGAAGATTGGGATTGACATATACACACTACTATATATAAAATAGATGACTAATAAGGACCTACTGTACAGCACAGGGAACTCCACCCAATACTGTGTAATAGCCTATATGGGAAAAGATTCTACAACAGAGTGGATATGTGTATGTTATAACAGATTTACTTTACTGTACACCTGAAACTAACACAAGATTGTAAATCAACTATACCCCAGTAAAATTTTTAAAAAATAAAAATAATTTTAAATTAAAATTTAAAAAAATAAAAATTTTTAAAAAATAAAAATTAAAAAACATTAACAATTAAAAGAAACTTTCCTCTTAGAACTGCTTTCACTGCATCCCATTGTTTTTGGAAATTTGTATTTTTATTTTCATTTGTCTCAAGGTATTTTCTGGTTTCCTCTTTGAATTCTTCATTGACACATTTGTTTTTAGTAACATATTATTTATTCAACATTTTTTTGTGTCTTTTCCATTTTTCTTCCTGTAATTGATAACTAGTTTCATACTGCTATGGTCAGAAAAAATGCTTGATATAATTTCTATTCTTTTAAATTTGTTGAGGCTTGTTTTGTGGCCTAGCATGTCATATATTCTGTAGAACATTCTGTGTACACTTGAGAAGAATGTGTATTCTTCTGCTTTGGTATGGAATGTCCTGTTGATATCTATTAAGTCCAACTTGTCTATCATTTATTTTACAATCTCTGTTGCACTAGTGATTTTCTGTCTGGATGACCTGTCTATTGATGTAAGTTGGGTGTTAAAGTTCCCTACTGTTTTTGTACTATTGTTGATTTCTTCCTTTATGCCTATTAGTAGTTGCTTTATATATTTAGGTGCTCCTATTTTAGGTGTGTGTATGTTAATGATTGCTATATCCTCTTCTTGTATCAATCCCTGTATCATTATATCATATCCTTCTTTGTCTTTTGGTATAGACTTTTTTGGAAACTCTGATTTGTCTGACATGAATATTGCTACTCCAGCTTTATTTGTCATTTCATGAATATATTTTCCATCCCCTCACTTTCAGTCTGTGTGTCTTTAGATCTGAAGTGTGTCTCTTATAGGCAGCATATAGATGGGTCTTGTTCTTTTATCAGCCATCCTAAGTCTTTTGATTGTAGTATTTTGTCCATTGACATTCAAAGTGAGTATTGATAGGTATGTACTTATTGCCATTTTGTTACTTGTTTTCTGCTTGTTTTGTAGTTCTCTGTTCTTTTCTTTTAGTTTCTTCCCTTGTGGTTTGATGATTTTCTTTTGTGGTATGCTAGTGTTTGGTTCTCTCTAGCTTTTGTGTATCTGTTGTAGATTTTTGATTTTTGGTTACCATCAAGTTCATAAATGCTGACCTCTAACTATATCTATTTGTTTTGAACTGATAGTCACTTATGTTCAAACATGTTATAAACCATCTACTTTTTTACTCCCCTCCCCCACATTTTGTGTTTTAGATGTCATATTTTACATCTTCATATCTATTTCTTCACTATTTGTTGTAGTTATAGTTGATTTTCCTTTTTTTTGTCTTTTAACCATTATACTAGCTTATTTAAGTGGTTAATCCACAGCGTTTACTATATATTTTTCTTTACTAGTGGGATTTTTTTTCCTATAAGTTCTTCTTGTTGTAGCCTTTTCTTTTCCACTTAGATATGCCCCTTTAACACTTCCTGTAAGGTTGATTTGGTATTGATGAACTCTTTTAGTTCTTGCTTGTCTGATAACTTCTTTAGCTCTCTTTTAATTCTGAATGATAATCTTGCCAGTTCGAGTATCGTAGGCTGTAGGTTTTTCCCTATTTAGCACTTTAAATATATCATGATTCTGCCTTCCTGACTGCAAAGTTTCTGCAGAAAAATCAGCTGATAGCCTTTTGGAGGTTCCCTTTTATGTGACTCTTTGTTTTTCTCTTGATGCCTTTAACGTTCTCTCTTTAGATTTTGCCATTTTAATTATAATATGTCCTTGTATGGTTCATCTTGTTTATGACGCTCTGTGCTTCCTGTACCTGGATATCTGTTTCCTTCTTCAGATTCGGGAAGTTTTCAGCCACAATATTATAAAATATATTTGCAATCATTTTCTCTCTCTCTTCTCCTTCTGGTTCCTTCTATTTTTCATTTCAGTTATTGTATTCTTCAGCTCTGAATGGTTCTTTTTTATATTTTTTAGTTCTTTGTTTAAATTCTCATTGTGTTCATCTATTCTTTTCCCATGTTCCATTACCATTTTTATCACTAACGTTTTGAACTCTTCATCTGGTAAATTATCTCTGTTCCATTAGTTGTTTTTTCAGGGTTTTTTCTTATTGTTCCATTTGGAACAAATTCCTCTTCCTTCTCATCTTGCTTAATTTTCTCTTTCTCTATAAAATTGGGTGACACAGCAACCCATCCTGATTTTCAAGGGGTGTCCTTGTGTGGGAACATCTCAATGCAGTCTATATGTGCCCGGTGGCTTTTGTGGGAGGTCTGGATCTGAAGTGATCATGTTTCATGTTTTCCCCATGCCAGAATGTACTGGCAGCTATCACTTTGACAGGAGATGGTGCTGATGATGGAGAGACTTCATCCAGAGCCAAGTGTGATCTGGGGCTTCTCCGATGCTTAGTGGCTATCACTGCCCTATCATGGGTGGTGTTGGGTCCCAAGTTGCTGGAGCAGATGCCCCAAGGTTCGGGTCAGAGCTGGTTCCATTTCCTCTAAGTGTGTGCCCTCCTCACTCCAAATAATGGCAATTTTGCCCCAGAGGGGAGCAGTGCTGGAGAAGAGGGACCAGAATAGGTACCAGGTGGGGGCTGGCACATGTGTTGGGACAGCCTTGGCACACCAGTCAGAGTTCCATATTGCTCCTGATCTGCCACCTTCACAAACACCAGTAATGGCCACATTTACCCCTTTCAGATGCCATGCCAACTCCATCCCCACCAATTGTGCACTCTCCTCAGCTATGGTAGTCTTTGCCCTAGTTGTGAGCAGCTGGAGCAAGAGAGGCTGGAGGAGGTGTTCACTGTAGACCAGGGCACATGCTGGGGCAGTCATGGGTAACTGGCCAGAGTTCCAGGCTGTTTCAATTTGCTTCTTCTTCCTTGTTCCCACAGGTAAACAAGTGTGTTTGTGTTCTTCATGAGCAGTCTATGTTTCTTACAGGCCTACTGTTAGTGCCACTGGTTTCCAAATCAGCTAAGGGGATTCATCTTCCCAGTGTTGGACCCCAGGGCTAGGGTGCCCAAAATATGTGGGTATATGTATGTTTTATTTACACATCTAGAGGTACTGGTGAAAGCATATTGTATCTCAATCAATTAAGCTCTGTTCTAGAAATTTCAAAGAAAATTAGATACAGGAAAACTGTCTATCTGGTGGTTCAATGTAGTCTGTTTTTCAGATTTAAATAAGAAAATTACTTGCCTACTTTGCCCTTGCACTTTCTCTTTTCCAGTTTGTTCACTTTGCTCCCTGTTATTTTTCAAAGACATGTATGATTATTTCATTCCCCTGCTTAAATTATTTTCATTGGCTCCAGGCTGTAAATTCAGTAAAAGAATTCATGCTCTTCATAAAAGGGAAAGACCCCTTGGTCTTTCCAACTCTACCTGCTTCCATCTCATCCTGCCACTGACTTCTTGCATTTCTCTCAAAATGACATACTGCAATTGCACCCATTGTTACCATCTCCTATCAGAGTAAGCATTCTAAATCTAAGTACCACACTACTAAAATCCTTTAGGATAAAGTATTACACTACTTACCTTAATGTACAAAGCTCTTTAAGATTTATCCCTGCTTAACCCAAGAGCCTCTCTCCCACTCCACCCTATATGTGTCCCTTCCTAAAACCAAATTAATTCCCAGACCTAATGTTGCTTTTATGTTTGCAGCTTTAGCTTATGCTGTTTTCTACACCAGGAAGCACTTACCCCACCCAGTCTTAATTAACAGTTACTTCTTTTAGAAAGCTGTCCTTATATACCTAATCAGATAGCCACTCTTCTGGGTTCACAAATCACCCTGTACACTAATAGTACAGAATGCATTCATTGTTTTCCTTTATGAAATCATTTTTTATACTTCCTCTGTGCCAGGTATTGTCCAACTTCCTGTAGCCTAGCGGCAAATGAAACATTAGCACCTCACAAGATCATTAAGGGCAGGAACAATGTCTTTTTTGACCTTGTAAAAAGGGCCATTATCCTTACTCTTTATGTGTTGAATGGCTTTTTATCCTCCAGCACCCAGCTTATGTCACTGCATTTATTTTGTTACTATAATTTTTCAAATTAATCCTCAAAATAGATAAACATAGATCAGAAAATGGGGTTCAGTATAATTTACCCAAGATCACACACATCTAAGTCTCAAAATCAAGATTGAAGCTCTGTGCTGTCTAGTTGCAAAGAATAAATAAATTCAAATAAATAAATAAACTCAAGATTAGTAAATAAGTTATATAGCCACAAAGTGACCATTAATTTAAGCATTTCCTATACCACCCTTAAGGGGAAATTTGACCTTACAAACATTCTCTGTATTTATATTCAGAGCATTCTTCATCTCTCCTCCAGCAGTCAGATGATTTAAATATGGCCAACAGTAGCAATAAGGAACTGTTGATGTTTGTTCCAAGGCAATTTCCTTCAAGGCACATTCTTAAAATCTATCATTTAAAATTTACTATCACATCTAGGAAAACACCTGGCTCTGTCATAAAGTAGTATAAAATTATAGAATGTTCAGAATATATCATTAAAAATTAACAGAATCTATTCCTTACCTATTCCACACCACCACACACAGACACCCACATGCACACACCATTCATGCTTCATTTAGAATGTAAGGAAATTAATATACAGAGAGGAAAGTGATGTCCACATTTAGGTGTCTGGTTAGTAAGAATGGAGACTAAAACTCAATTTTTGAAATTTGGAGTCTAGCAAGTTTTTACTCAAGTGCAATGACCCCAGTTAAAGATTCCATTAATTTGGAGACATTATTTTACTTTTTGCTTGGTGCTTCCTATATTTTTCAACTTTTCTGCATTGAGCATGTCTGACTCCACCATCTATCTACATGATCATCAAAACCGCATCCTTTAAGTCAATTTTTAACCTAATTTTTGTTTTTTTGTTTTTTTGCGGTATGTGGGCCTCTCACTGTTGTGGTCTCTCCCATTGCGGAGCAACAGGCTCCGGACGCTCAGGCTCAGCAGCCATGGCTCACGGGCGCAGCCGCTCCGCGGCGTGAGGGATCTTCCCGGACTGCGACACGAACCCGTGTCCCCTGAATCGGCAGGCGGACTCTCAACCACTGCGCCACCAGGGAAGCCCTAACCTAATTTTTTTTTTTTTTAATAGACTTTTTTTTTTTTTTTTTCCTCCTTTTCCCTTTTTCCTTTCTGCGGCACGCGGGCCCCTCACTGCTGCGGCCTCTCGCGTTGTGGAGCACAGGCTCCAGACGCACAGGCTCAGCGGCCATGGCCCACGGGCCCAGCCGCTCCGCGGCACGTGGGATCCTCCCGGACCGGGGCACGAACCCGCGTCCCCTGCATCGGCAGGCAGACTCTCAACCACTGCGCCACCAGGGAAGCCCCCCTAACCTAATTTTTAAAAGGTGTTAAGACAGAATCTTTCTCATTCTATTTAAGGTTCCTTCTTTTTAACTGCACCCGAGCTGTCTCAGTATGATTTAGTCAACCTGTGAACCTGAAATTCAAAACAGCAGAAATGTTATCTTAATTAGAAAAAACATAAAATAAGTATTTATAAAATACCTATGATGTGATGGATGTATATAGATTTACATCAGTAATCATCAAGATATCTGAAGTTCTATAATTTATTAATTTCACTTTCCCCCTTATTCCCAGAGGATGTATGAACTCTAAGTGAAAATTAAAAGGAAAACCAAGTTGGAAATTAATATTTTATTAGGATGTCACTGACCATTGTGAAATGCAAGCATTGTTGAATAGCCCATTTCAACAAGCCGAAGGCCTCTACCCTGGTTTCCCCTCTGCCTGTGGGACATTATTTACTTAGTTACTTAGCCACTGACCACCTCCCCTCACTGCCCCAGGACTGTAGAGTTACAATTTTATTACAGTGTTTCTCAGAACTTTCAGTTCCACAATATTCTCTGGGTAAAAACTGAAATCTAAACAGTCACCAAAGTAACCGTTTCCAAGAAAACTGCTTCACAATCTAGATCCTATCAATTTGCTGTATAAAATTATTTTAAAATATATGAAGGAAAAAATATTGCCTGTACTCAGACATAGCTAAAATTAACTGAGCCACCCACCATTCTTTCAGATCATAACTAAAAGGAGCTTGTAATCAGATGTGGTAATATTTTCACCTTTACCTTCAGCATAGCAGCAGAATGGAATCAGAGAGATGTGAACTGTTATTTATCAGTTAGACTTTACATCAGATGACTTTTCTGAAGGCTGCAGTTTTTTGCCTGTGTGTATTGCAGCTGTGGGATAACTCTATCAAAGAAAACTTGGCAGGCCTTTTATTTCAGCCACTGCTAAAATAAAATAAAATGTCATCAATTAGCAGCTAATGCAATAGTTGAATCACTGTGTCTTTTAGAAAATTGAAATTATTTTCCTGCCTCTGTCTGCCTTATCTTCTCATAGAAACAAACAAATGTTCAACTGACATTTTACTAGCTAGAAATTGACAAACAGTGTTTTTCCAATTTCAAAAACATGGATTTAATTTCTGGTGTCTAGTTTCTTTCCCAGTGAAATGAGAATATTACTGATGAACTGTCAAATTAGCTAGGATATAATAAGCATGCAATAAATATTTGTTGAATGAATTAATTAATAATATCTATTATTTACTGAATTTAAACCAGATGCTAGCTGCTTTAGCATTATCATTCTTATTTTGCATGTGGGAAACCTAAGGTTAGAAAGTTACAGAAGTGGGATTCAAAGCCTGGGTTGTTTTCTACACTTTCTCCCTGCCTCTCCTATGGATATGATAAATACCAAAATTGAAAACTCATATTTGTGTAAGAATACACAAGACCATGGGGTTAAAAACACAAACTTAAGAGTCTTTTGGTTCTAATATGTATTTGCTGGGAGATCTTGAATAGATCTCCACTGATTCTCAGTTTCCTTTTTTGTAAGATAAGGCTAATAATAAGATCTATCTCATAAGTTTGTTATGAGAACTAAACTAGATTGATAATCTGTGAAATGTGCTTAGCACAGTGCCTGGTACCTAATAAGCCCAGCAGCAATATTAACTATGAAAACACACTCCTGGGTCTTTCTATAGCAACCTTCCTTAGTTGCCAATAGACTGGTCTGTTTCTTTTTAGATAGCCAGAAAGTAACGTGCATATATTGGCTAGTAAGACAGTCTCCTTTGTTATTAAAATAAAACACAGAGAAGTTTCCAAAATCATGGCTGAGACATATGCAGGAGGATAGGTCTTCCTCTTCTCCCTGAATCTTACTATACTGTAGGGTCACTGCTGCATATTTTACTTTGACCAATAAATAAATAAATAAATAGATAGGTAGGTAGGTAGGTAGATAGATAGATAGATAGACAAAACACTTTCCCTTAGTTTTCTCAACATGACTGAATCAAATTCACATTTTCAAAAGAAAGTTTCCTAAATACTAAGAGGGAACAGAAAAGAAAGAAAGCACAGATCCTTCAAACTCGTGTGTGTGTGTGTGTGTGTGTGTGTGGTTTACTTTTCTCAGAGCTAATATATTTGGTTTTATGAATTCACTTCTGTAATACACTTTTTGCCTTCTTCCTGTAATTATTTGTTTACAAAATTGGGTGTGTATTTTTGTAATGTACCTTAAATTCTTAATGGAAAAGAGAGGGCCTGTTCTAAAATAAACTATATGGAAGATAGATGATAGTGAGATAGATAGATAGATGATAGAAAGATACAGTTAGAAAATAAATAACTTTCCAGAATTTTTTAAACTCAGATAACTACTTCTGGGCCAAGTGAGATGACACCCTTTCCTGCCACCTTCCTCACTCCACCTGGTGGGCCCCATATTTTTCCCTATCACACATGAATGGCCTATTTGCTCTCTTCTTGTCCACTGCCATTTCCCAGGACTACAAGGGTTGTAGTGACTGATGTAATCAAAGCTTTCACCCTCTCTAGTTCAAGTCGCCATCTCTGTCTGCTTTAAAACCACTTTGTAATTAAACTGAACCTCCCTAAAAAGTGTTACCCATTACAGACTCAGGGTACCATTATACCTTGATATAAGATGCATTTTCACATGAGACACATATCTGCTTATCTATATCAGAGGGCAATTATATTATCAACGGAAGACTTTTTGATGCTTTCATTCATCTCCTATATCCTCCTCCATGCTTCATAAAAGGCACTCAGAGCCATTTCAGAAATACTTGTTAAATTGAGTTGAACTGAACTAGAAATACTTATATCCTTTTCTCAGGTATTAGATTTTTTATTGAAATATAGTTGATTTGTAATATGTTAGTTTCATGTATAGAGCAAAGTGATTCAGTTATATACACACACACATATGTGTGTATATTTTTTTTTCAGATTTTTTCCATTATAGATTATTACAAAATATTGAATAGAGTTCCCTGTGCTATATGGTAGGCTCTTGTTGTTTATCTATTTTATATGTAATAGTGTGTTTCTGTTAATCCCAAACTATTAATCTATCCCTCACACCCCTTCCCCTTTGGTAACCATAAGTTTGTTTTCTATGTCTGTTGAGTCTGTTTTGTAGATAAATTCATTTGTAGCATTTTTTCAGATTCCACATATAAATGATATAATATGATATTTGTCCTTCTCCATCTGACTTACTTCACTTAGTATGATAATCTCTGGGTCTATCCATGTTGCTGCATGCATTCATTCTTTTTATGGTTAAGTAATATTCCATAGTGTATATTTACCACATCTTCTTTATCCATTCATCTGTCGATGGACACTTAGGTTGCTTCCAGTCTTGGCTACTGTAAATAGAGCTATTATGAACACTGGGGTGCAAATGTCTTCAAATTAGAGTTTTCTCTAGATATATGTCCCAGAGTAGAATTGCTGGATCATACAGTAACTCTATTTTTAGTTTTTAAGGAACCTCCATACTGTTCTCCATAGTGGCTACACCAATTTACATTCCCACCAACAGTGTAAGAGGGTTCCTTTTTCTCCACACCCTTTCCAGCATTTATTATTTGTACTTTTTGAAGATGGCCATTCTGATTTGTGTGAGGTGATACCTCATTGTGATTTTGATTTGCATTTCTCTAATAATTAAAAATGTTGAGCATTTTTTCATGTGCCTTTTGGCCATCTGTATATCTTCTTTGGAAACATGTCTATTATGTTTGTTTAGGTCTTCTGCCCATTTTTTGATTGGGTTGTTTGTGGTTTTTTTGCTATTAAGCTGTATGAGCTGTTTGTATATTTTGGAAATTAAGTCCTTGTTGGTTGCATCATTTGCAAATATTTTCTCCCATTCTGTAGGTTGTCTTTTCATCTTATTTATGATTTCCTTTACTGCACAAAAGCTTTTAAGTTTGATTAGGTCCAATTTGTTTATTTTTGGTTTTATTTACTTTGCCTTGGGAGACCTATGAAACATTGTTCAATTTATGTCAGAGATTGTTTTGCTTATGTTCTCTTCTAGGAGTTTTATGGGATCATTTCTTATATTTAAGTCTTTAAGCCATTCTGAATTTATTTTTGTGTATGGTGTGTGGGGATATACTAACTTCATTGATTTATATGCAGCTGTCCAGCTTTTTCAAAACTACTTGCTGAAGAGACTGTCTTTTCTCCATTGTATATTCTTGCCTCCTTTGTCAAAGATTAACTGACTGTAGGTGTGTGGGTTTTTTTCTGGGCTCTCTATTATGTTCCATTGATCCATATGTCTGTTTTTGTGCCAAGACCATGCTGTTTTGGTTACTGTAGCTTTGTAGTACTGTCTGAAATCTGTGACGGTTATGCCTCCACCATTGTTCTTTTTCTTCAAGATTGCTTTTCAATTATGGGTCCTTTGTGGTTCCATATAAATTTTAGGATTATTCATTCTAGTTCTATGAAAAATGGCATGGCTAATTTGATAAGCATCACATTAAATCTGTATGTACTTTAGATAGTATGGTCATTTTAACAATGTTAATTCTTCCAATCCAAGAGCATGGGATATCCTTCCATTTCTTTGAATCATCTTCAATTTCCTTTATCATTGTTTTATAGTTCTTAGGATATAAGTCTTTCACCTCTGAGGTCAAGTTTATGCCTAGGTATTTTAAATTTTTTTGATGTGATTTTGAAAGTTTATTTTTTACACTTTTGCTTTCAGATATCTATTGCTAGTGTAAAGAAAGGCAACAGATTTCTGTATGTTAATCTTGCATCCTTCTACCTTGCTGAATCCTTTATCATATCTAGTAGTTTTTATGTGGAGTTTTTAGGATTTTTCTGTATATAGTATCTTGTCATCTGCATATAATGACAATTTTACCTCTTCCCTACCAATTTGGATACACTTTATTTCTTTTTCTTCTCTGATTGCTGTGGCTAGGACTTCCAATACTATGTTAAATAGAAGTGGTGAGAGTGGGCATCCTTGTCTTGCTCCAGATTTTAGCAAGAAGGCTTTCAGCTTTTCACCATTGAGTATTATGTTGGCTGTGGGTTTGTCATAAATAGCTTTTATTATGTTGATATATGTATCCTCTATACCCACTTTGGTGAGAATTTTTATCATGAGTGGATGGTGAATTTTGTCAAATGCTTTCTCTGTATCTATTGAGATGATCATGTGACCTTTGTCTTTTCTTTTGTTGATGTGGTGTCATGTATTAAATTTTGAATGACAGAATTTAACAGCTAAATTGGATCTTCCATCTGTTTCTAGCCATCACTTTATTAGAAATCATATTGATTACCAATTTATGTTACCATTGAAGAGCCAAAATGTATAATAAATGTATATATAATAATAATGTATATAATAATAAATGTATATAATAAATAAATAAATAATAAACAAACTGTCATATTGATTTTTATAGGGATTCAAGGATATTTCTCTTGAGAGGTTTATACATGGTGGAGCCAATGTTACAGGATTCCAGTTAGTAGATTTTAATACACCTATGGTAACCAAATTAATGGATCGCTGGAAGAAACTAGATCAGAGAGAATATCCAGGATCCGAGACACCTCCAAAGGTATTTGTTTGTTTTTATCTTATCTATTTTTAGAATTTTTAGTATTTTTTAAAATTTAAGGTAGAAAGCTCATTATGCAGTTTTCCTAGTAATATTTTGCCAGACACAATGTGGCATAGGGCAGAAATATTTTTTCACTATTTGTCACACAGCCCTTAATAACTTCTAAATTTCTATATTTAAGAGAGGAGTTGTTAGACATTAGTTCAAGTAGTTTACTATATTATATTATATATTATATTATATATATTATATTATGTTTTTATATTATTTTATGATTACTTTGTGTATGAATTTCCATGAAGAAATTGTATGCTTTTTAAAAAAATTTTGTTAACTAAATATTTCAAATGTGAACAACCACTGGTAGCTATTCCACCCAGATAAAAATATATTTGCAAAGTGATTTACAATGAGTAGGGAAATTGGGAAATTGGTAGAAATGTAAAATGTATAAGCTTCTGCAAAATTTCTCTTTCAAGTTAACAGTAAAATGTCAGATTTTTAAATTTTATGTGACAGACATTACAGAAGTATGTTATTGGTATCTACAAAGGAAGCTGGTAAATTTCTGATCATAAGCACATTTTTTTCTCTCCTGAAGAGATAGATGACTTCCTTAGATATCATGTAAATAATGGCATAATGTTTCTTAAACTCCAACTCCTACATGGTTTTGAATTCCTACATAAAAAGGAATCATCATTTCAACAATTTTTACTAATCTCTCACTGTGTATTCTAGTAAAAAGTTTTCAAATATAATTTGGAAATTCTAGCCTAGAAAACTATGATCTAGGGGTAGAGCAAGTCGGTTCTTCCATTTCCTAATTATAAAACTTTCTCTACTATCCATGTCAATTTCTTCTCTGTAATATAGGAATTTGGCTAGTCATAACATTTTCACTACTCTATAGAAGCATGGAATTTCAAAAGAAAGCATTTATTGAGTATCCACTATGCTCAAACACTGTAGTCCAACCCTCTGATTTTACAGATTAATAAATACAAGATATTAAATGGTATGTTAATTGGCTGTCCCTGAGTCAAGGACCAGGTTTGTGGAATGCCCAGGACCAAGTCATGGGTTCCCTGAGTCTTAGACAAGTGCATTGTCCACTATATTACACCACTTCTCATGCTTAGATAATACATATGAAAGCCTATTAAAAAGCCAAAAAATTTTCAAGATGTAAACCACCTTCAGGATTAAAAGAAACTTGAGAAGTCTTTTTTAGTCTTTTTGCCTTCAAGCTGGTTCAGAGAAAAATCATCCCAAAAGCTCAATTATATCAAGTATTAATACACAAGGAGAAAAGTGTAAAGCTTCCTTCTAAACTCATTGGGACAGTTTGCTTTACAGATATTCCCCTCATTCTGTCATCAATGTATGTAGAGACTCCCTTGCCCTTCTCTTCTCTATTTGTATTTCTTCCTTCCTCACATTTTTTTCTCAGCCATATTTTATCTCAGCATTTTTTCTGTAAACCATCTCTTCAAGTTCTTTTTACCCTTACAGTTTTAGTATGTAGAATGGGCTTCAAACTTCTTGGCAGTGTTTTGCAGCACCTTGTGACTTTTTTCATTTCAGTGATAATATGTAATAATATGTGTCCACTGTGGTCCTCCTGTCTGGACACACTGGTGTCGTTTGTCCTTCCCTATCTTGCCTTTAGCCTATCACAATGTTTACTATTTGATCTCTCCAACCAGACTTATCTATGTCAAAGCTTTGGGCACTTTGTTTTATAAATAAATACATATAATTTTCTCATCTTTCAGAGTTTTCTTAGCGTAATAGTAGGCACCCAGTGGCCATTTAATAAATAGATATAGCCAGTTCTTATTGTTCATGGTAGTCCCATTCTATAAAGTTGCCATGAACACTGAATGAGTGAATACTGAACACTTACTCCTAGGGGAAATTACAAGGTTAGGTCACTACATTTTTGTCAAACAATCAACACATAACACTTTGTTTTATCTGTGTTTCTGTTTAAAGATATCTTATTTAAAACATTGTCAATAAATTAACATTGAATTCATGGCCAATAGCAGTATAACTCAAGCCTGAACAAAGCTTATCTAACATGTATTTTTTTCCATAAGACACATCACAGCTTTCTTGTACTGAGGAGCACTAGACAGCCATCTTTTGGGCCATCTTTGTAGTCTTCACCATTCCTAGCCAGTATCTAGCTCTCAGATATGCTATGAAATTCAATCCTCACAAGTACCACAGAAGATAGTCATTATTTTATTTGATTTTGTTCTGCTTCATAGCTGAAAAATGTACAACATATTCCCATAAAACTATGAGTAGCAGAATTAGAATTCACCTAGTTCTCAAAACCTAAATTCTTGCCACTGTGCTGTGATTCTGCCAAACTCTATATTTTTATATACAAATGTTGATAAACAGAATTCATCCCACCATTCTAATCACTGGTTAAAGCAGTGAATAGCTCTAGGTCAAGACTTAGTTTTACTCTCCTCCAAAATGAAGAGTATGTTTAATAAGAATTTCTAGATACCATCTAGAAATGTGTGCCCATAAATATGGTTTCTTGGATTTCAGCACAATAAGACACATGGAAAAGAATGAAATCCTTTAAAATGGTAAAACCAGTTTAAACTACTGCTTCTTTCCATCTATCAGCTCTATGACCCGTCAAAAGCTTTTGCCACTCTGGCTGAATGTCTGCTTTTCTCTGCTCCACTCTATACGATATCTGTTCTCTTTTCTAGTTCACTTGTTTCATAAAAATGAATGGACTTTTTAAAACACAGCAAGTGCTTTTGCTTTTTTGGAGTCATATCTCTCAGCTTCTTTCTTCCTATTAGAAAAGCAACAATAGTTTTCTTTTCTTCTCCTTGATCCTAAAATGCTAGCATTGCATATTTTCTCTTGCCCTTTATATCTTTGATAAGTTCTACTTTATTACTTGTTTTTATTTTCTTGCCATCCAGAAAGATAATTTGATGGCTTTCTCTACTCAAAGGTATGTTGCTCCAGGCAGTGGAGGAGGTATGTCCATTTTTGGCTGAGTACCTTGGTTAAGTACCTTAATTTCCTTCGACCATCCCATTCCAAATATGAAGGTGTATGCTTATCATTAAACCTATTTTGTCATGTCCTTGAAGAATATATAGCAAGGCTTATAATTTATAAGTCACACATAAATCTTTCTGATGAAGCTTTAATTAGATTCTCTGACATTGAAAGATTCTTTGTTAGAATTTATATTCTTTATCTTATCCATGTTTTAGTCCTTCTCTTCCCAGGATCGCTGACTGCTATGCTTAGCAGGTATATTGCCTAAGTTTACTTTCTATGATTTAAATTTCAAACGATTTTTATTAATTTATAAGCAGCAATTCAGGATCATTTTCCACATTCCATAGCACAAAAGTACCTCTCGTATAGGCTTAGAATGTATTAATCACATAGAATTGACCATATGGAATTCCTGAAAGAGATAATGTATTTTTTTCTTATGACTAGCAGTTGATGCTCTGCCACACAAGAGAATTGTTCCATATGTTTCATATGTTTAGGTATTTTCTAATCAAACTTTACAAATGTTCCCTGTTCTTTTTATTTTCAGCTTAAACAAATCACATTTTCTTCTCAGATTTTCCTCATTTCCTCTCCTAACCTTAATAATCTTTTCCTGAGAGTTTTGTCTTTTCTCAAAGAGAAGCATGGGACAATCATCAGAAAGCAGATGATCTATACTTCATTTCTCCACTGTATCCTAAGTTATGATAAAAACTTAGAGAAATGACTTAACCTTCCTGAGCACACTCAACAGGCATGGACATAACAATACTTGTGCTTATTTAACCATGTGTATACACACTTGTTAAATAAATAGATGTTATTTCTGGCATTCTATATCTGAGTAACAGTAAACATTCCCACTCATTCTTCTGAGAAACTGGACAGAGTTATATACTCCAAGTCAATAAACATATATTAAATCTCAGGGACTCCTGATGGGCATTTGGAGGAGGAAAGAGTGAGACATTCCAGCCCTCCAGGGGTTCAAACACAGCAAGAGATTACGGCATTTAGTCTTTTTTTTTTTTTATACTTTAGCTGTTTCACTTGGACACAACAAAAAGACCACACCTAGAGGACTTGCTTCTCCCAACTGATGGAAAATTGTGCATTAGAATTTCTATTTTTCAGAGTGTGTTTTCTCCTTTTAAAACCACAGTGTTAAGAATTGATATACAGTCTTTGTAATAAAGTAATAATAGAAATTTCTGAAGCTAGAGGCAATTAATTATCAGTAATTTAACTGCCCTTCTGGCAGCATGGTACTTTATGTCATAAACAAACAGAGTCCCCAGACTAGTCCCCAATTCCGGTGATTGATAAGAATTTAACATTTACCATTATAATTACTTTCATTTTGTTAGTATACATCTGCTCTGACTTATGATGGAGTCCTTGTGATGGCTGAAACATTCCGAAGTCTTAGGAGACAGAAAATTGATATTTCCAGGAGAGGAAATGCTGGAGATTGTCTGGCAAATCCTGCTGCTCCATGGGGCCAGGGGATTGACATGGAGAGGACGCTAAAACAGGTAACTCACAATTTTATTTACATTCAATTTATTTCACAGTCATTTTTTAATGGCATATTCAAGAAAACAGAATAATCTATCTGTGAATAAATATATATTACAATTGTCATTTTATTATATTGAACCATTTTCATTTCTGAGACTTTTCTAAATAGGATACTGGATAGAATACTGATGTTTATATGATATGTAGATGCTTAGCCAGGATAAGTTGGTTATGCCACAGTAATAAACAACCCCAAGTCTCAGTGGCTTAAAACATCAAAAGAGTATTTCTCACTCACAATCACCAGATTAGTAGGGGCACTTTGTTTATTATAATCACTCAGGGATCCAAGCTGACATAGCAGCTACCATCTTGAATGCTACAAAGGGCAAAGAGTTGTGGGCAGTTTTCTAATTGGCAATTAAATGCTCTGGCACTCATCACATCTGTTTACAACTCATTTGTCAGAAAGAGTCACATAGACCTAGCTAACCAAAAAGGGTGCAAGAAGTACAAGCCTACATTGGGCCAAGAATGAGGAAGAACCTCAAACATTGGCAAACACTATTAATCTACTAATCTACTGACTACCTCAGTAGATCTTTATTTACTTTTTTTAACATCTTTATTGGGGTATAATTGCTTTCCAATAGTGTGATAGTTTCTGCTTTATAACAAAGTGAATCAGCTATACATATACATATATCCCCATATCTCCTCCCTCTTGCATCTCCCTCCCATCCTCCCTATCCCACTGCTTCATGTGGTCACAAAGCACCAAGCTGATCTCCCTGTGCTATGCAACTGTTTCCCACTAGCTATGTATTTTACATTTGATAGTGTATATATGTCCATGCTACTCTCTCACTTTGTCCCAGCTTACCCTTCCCCCTCCCTGTGTCTTCAAGTCCATTCTCTATGTCTACATCTTTATTCCTGTCCTACCCCTAGGTTCTTCAGAACCATTTGTTTTTTAGATTCCATATATATGCGTTAGCATATGGTACTTGTTATTCTCTTTCTGACTTACTTCACTCTGTATGACAGAATCTAGGTCCATCTACCTCACCACAAATAACTCAAATTCATTTCTTTTTATGGTTGAGTAATATTCCATTGTATATATGTGCCACATCTTCTTTATCCATTCATCTGTCGATGGACACTTAGGTTGCTTCCATGTCCTGGCTATTGTAAATAGTGCTGCAATAAACATTGTGGTACATCACTCTTTTTGAATTATGGTTTTCTCAGGGTATATGCCCAGTAGTGGGATTGCTGGGTAGTATGGTAGTTCTATTTTTAGTTTTTTGAGGAAATTCCATACTGTTCTCCATAGTGGCTGTGTCAATTTACTGTCCCACCAACAGTGCAGGAGGGTTCCCTTTTCACCACACCTTCTTCACCATTTATTGTTTGTAGGTTTTTTGATGATGGCCATTCTGATCGGTGTGACATGATACCTCATTGTAGTTTTGATTTGCATTTCTCTAATGATAAGTGATGTTGAGCATCCTTTCATATGTTTGTTGGCAATCTGTATATCTTCTTTGGAGAAATGTCTATTTATGTCTTCTGCCCATTTTTGGATTGAGTTCTTTGTTTTTTTCATATTGAGCTGCATGAGCTGCTTGTAAATTTTGGAGATTAATCCTTTGTCAGTTGCTTCGTTTGCAAATATTTTCTCCCATTCTGAGAGTTGTCTTTTCATCTTGTTTGTGGTTTCCTTTGCTGTGCAAAAGTTTTTAAGTTTCATTAGGCCCCATTTGTTTATTTTTATTTCCCTTTCTCTAGGAGGTGGGTCAAAACGGATCTTTCTGTGATTTATGTCATAGAGTGTTCTGCCTATGTTTTCCTCTAAGAGTTTTATACTGTCTGGCCTTACATTTAGGTCTTTAATCCATTTTGAGTTTATTTTTGTGTATGATGTTAAGAAGTGTTCTAATTTCATTCTTTTACATGTAGCTGTCCAGTTTTCCCAGAACCACTTATTGAAGAGACTGTCTTTTCTCCATTATATATTCTTGCCTCCTTTATCGAAGATAAGGTGACCATATGTGCGTGGGTTTACCTCTGGGCTTCTATCCTGTTCCATTGATCTATATTTCTGTTTCTGTGCCATTACCATACTGTCTTGATTACTATAGCTTTGTAGTATACTCTGAAGACCAGGAACATGATTCTTCCAGCTCTGTTCTTCTTTCTCAAGATTGCTTTGGCTATTCGGGGTCTTTTGTATTTCCATACAAATTGTGAAATTTTATGTTCTAGTTCTGTGACAAATGTCATTGGTACTTTGATAGGGATTACATTGAATCTGTAGATTACTTTGGGTAGTATAGCCACTTTCACAATGTTGATTCTTCCAGTCCAATAACAAGGTCTATCTCTCAATCTGTTTGCATCATTTTTAATTTCTTTCATCAGTGTCACATAGTTTTCTGCATACAGGTCTTTTGTCTCCCTAGGTAGGTTTATTCCTAGGTATTTTATTCTTTTTGTTGCAGTGGTAAATGACAGTATTTCCTTAATCTCTCTTTCAGACTTTTCATCATTAGTGTATAGGAATACAAGAGATTTCTGTGCATTAATTATTATTAATTAATTATTATTACTAGTAGTTTTCTGGTAGCATCTTTAGGATTCTCTATGTATAGTATCATGTTATCTGCAAACTGTGACAGCTTTATTTCTTCTTTTCCGATTTGGATTCCTTTTATTTCTTTATCTTCTCTGATTGCTGTGGCTAAAACTTCCAAAACTATGTTGAATAATAGGGGTGAGAGTGGACAACCTTGTCTTGTTCCTGATCTTAGAGGAAATGGTTTCAGTTTTTCACCATTGAGAACGATGTTGGCTGTGGGTTTGTCACATATGGCCTCTATTATGTTGAGGTAAGTTCCCTCTATGCCTACCTCCTGGAGAGTTTTTATCATAAATGGGTGTTGAATTTTGTCAAAAGCTTTTTCTGCATCTATTGAGATGATCATACGGTTTTTCTACTTCAATTTGTCAATATGGTATATCACATTGATTTATTTGTATATATTGAAGAATCCTTGCATTCCTAGACAAACCCCACTTGATCATGGTGTATGATCCTTTTCATGTGCTGTTGGATTCTGTTTGCTAGTATTTTGTTGAGGATTTTTGCATCTATGTTCATCAGTGATATTGGCCTGTAATTTTCTTTCTTTGTGATATCCTTGTCTGGTTTTGGTATCAGGGTGATGGTGGCCTCATAGAATGAGTTTGGGAGTATTCCTCCCTCTGCTATATTTTGGAAGAGTTTGAGAAGGATAGGTGTTAACTCTTCTCTAAATGTTTGATAGAATTCACCTGCGAAGCCATCTGGTCCTGGGCTTCTGTTTGTTGAAAGATTTTTAATCACAGTCTCAATTTCAGTGCTTGTGATAGGTCTGTTTATATTTTCTATTTCTTCCCAGTTCAATCTCGGAAGGTTGTGCTTTTCTAAGATATGTTCATTTCTTCCAAGTTGTCCATTTTATTGGCATATAGTTGCTTGTAGTAATATCTCATGATCCTTTGTTTTCCTGTAGTGTCAGTTGTTACTTCTCCTTTTTCAATTCTAATTCTATGAATTTGTGTCTTCTCTCTTTTTTTCTTGATGAGTCTGGCTAATGGTTTATCAATTTTGTTTATCTTTTCAAACAACCAGCTTTTAGTTTTATTGATCTTTGCTATCGTTTCCTTCATTTCTTTTCCATTTATTTCTGATCTGTTCTTTATGATTTCTTTCCCTCTGCTAACTTTGTGGTTTGCTTTGTTCTTTTTTCTCTAATTGCTTTAGGTGTAAGTTTAGGTTGTTTATTTGAAATGTTTCTTGTTTCTTGAGGTAGGATTATATTGGTGTAAACTTCCCTCTTAGAACTGCTTTTGCTGCATCCCATAGGTTTTGGGTCGTTGTGTTTTCACTTTCATTTGTTTCTAGGTATTTTTTGATTCCCTCTTTGTTTTCTTCAGTTATCACTTGGTTGTTTAGTAGTGTATTGTTTAACCTCCATGTATTTTTATTTTTTACAGATTTTTTCCTGTAATTGATATCTAGTCTCATAGTGTTGTTTCGGGAAAGATACTTGGTATGATTTCAATTTTCTTAAATTTACCAAGGCTTGATTTGTGACTTAAGATATGATCTACCCTGGAGAATGTTCCATGACCACTTGAAGAGAAAATGTAATCTGCTGTTTTCAAATGGAGTGACCTATAAATATCAATTAAATCTAACTGGTCTATTTTGTCACTTAAAGCTTTTATTTCCTTATTAATTTTCTGTGTGGGTGATCTGTCCATTGGTGTAAATGAGGTGTTAAAGTCCCCTACTATTATTGTGTTACTGTCGATTTTCTGTTTTGTAGCTGTTAGCATTTGCCTTATGTATTGAGGTACTCCTATGGTGGGTGCATATATATTTATAATTGTTATATCTTCTTGGATTAATCTCTTGCTCATTTTGTAGTGTCCTTCCTTGTCTCTTGTAACATTCTTTATTTTAAAGTCTATTTTATCTGATATGAGTATTGCTACCCCAACTTTCTTTTGATTTCCATTTGCATGGAATATCTTTTTCCATCCCCTCACTTTCAGTCTGTATGTGTCCCTAGGTCTGAAGTGGGTCTCTTGTAGACAGCATATATATGGGTCTTGTTTTTGTATCCATTCAGCCAGCCTATGTCTTTTGGTTGGAGCTTTTAATCCATTTACATTTAAGGTAGTTATCCATATATATGTTCCTATTACCATTTTCTCAATTGTTTTGAGTTTGTTATTGTAGGTCTTTTCCTTCTTTTGTGTTTCCTGCCTAGAGAAGTTCCTTTAGCATTTGTTGCAGAGCTGATTTGGTGGTGCTAAATTTTCTTAGCTTTTACTGGTCTGTAAAGATTTTAATTTCTCCATCAAACCTGAATGAGATCTTTGCTAGATAGAGTGATCTTGGTTGTAGGTTTTTCCCTTTCATCACTTTAAATATGTCTTGCCACTCTCTCTGGCTTGAAGAGTTTCTGCTGAAAGATCAGCTGTTACCTTTATGGGGATTCCTTTGTATGTTATTTGTCATTTTTCACTTGCTGCTTGTAATATTTTTTCTTTGTATTTAATTTTTTATAGTTTGATTAATATGTGTCTTGGCTTTTTCTCCTTGGATTTATCCTGTATGGGACTCTCTCTGCTTCCTGGACTTGATTGACTATTTCCTTTCCCATATTAGGGATGTTTTCAACTATAATCTCTTCAACTATTTTCTCAGTCCCTTTCTTTTTCAATTCTTCTTCTGGGACCCCTATAATTCGAAGGTTGGTGCATTAAATGTTGTCCCAAAGGTCTCTGAGACAATTGTTGTCCTCATTTCTTTTCATTCTTTTTTCTTTATTCTGCTCTGCAATAGTTATTTCCACTATTTTATCTTCCAGGTCACTTATCTGTTCTTCAGCCTCAGTTATTCTGCTATTGTTTGCTTCTAGAGAATTTTTAATTTCATTTATTGTTTTGTTCATCATTGTTTGTTTGCTTTTTAGTTCTTCTAGGTCCTTGTTAAACGTTTCTTGTGTTTTCTCTCTTCTATTTCCAAGATTTTGGATCATCTTTACTATCATTATTCTGAATTCCTTTTCAGGTAGACTGCCTATTTCCTCTTCATTAGTTAGATCTGGTTGGTTTTTGCCTTGCTCCTTCATCTGCTGTGCTGTTTTCTGTCTTCTCATTTTGCTTAACTTACTGTGTTTGGGTTCTCCTTTTCACAGGCTGCAGGTTCATAGTTCCCATAGTTTTTGGTGTCCTTTCCCAGTGGGTGAGGTTGGTTCAGTGGGCTGTGTAGGCTTCCTGGTAGAGTGGACTGCTGCCTGTGTTCTGGTAGATGAGGTTGGATCTTGTCTTTCAGGTGGGCAAGTCTCCTTCCGGTTGTTTGTTGTAGGGTGTCTGTGACCTTATGATTTTAGGCAGCCTCTCTGCTAATAGGTGGTGTGGTGTTCCTGTCTTGCTACTTGTTTGGCATAGGGTGTCCAGCACTGTAGCTTGCTGGTCGTTGAGGGGAGCTGTGTCTTAGCATTGAGATGGAGATCTCTGGGAGAACTTTTGCTGTTTGATATTACATGGAGCTGGGAGGTCTCTGGTGGACCAATGTCCTGAATTCGGCTCTCCCATCTCAGAGCCACAGGCCTGACACCCAGCCAGAGCACAAATATCCTGTCAGCTATATGGCTCAGAAGAAAAGGGAGAAAAAAAGAAAGAAAGAAGGAAAAATATAAAATAATGTTATTAAAATAAAATTTAAAAAATTATTAAAAATTCAAAAGTAATAATAAAGAAAGAGAGAGCAACCAAACCAAAAAAAAAATCCACTAATTATAACAAATGCTAAAAACTGTACAAAAAAAAAAAAAGGGACAGACAGAACCCTAGGACAAATGGTAAAATCAAAGCTCTACAGACAAAATCACACACAGAACTATACTCATACACACTCACAAAAAGAGAAAAAGGAAATATATATATATATATATATATATATATATATATATATATATAAAAGAGGAAGAGAGCAACCATTAAAAAATAAGAGGAAGAGATCAACCAAATCAATAAACAAATCTACCAATGATAATAAACTCTAAATACTAAACTAAGATAAACAGAAGACCAGAAACAAATTAGATGCAGAAAGCAAACCCCAAGTCTGCAGTTGCTCCCAAAGTCCACCACCTCAACTTTGGGAATACTTGTTGTCTATTCAGGTATTCCAGAGATGCAGGGTACATCAAATTGATTATGGAGATATAATCCGCTGCTCCTGAGGCTGTTGGGTGAAATTTCCTTTTCTCTTCTTTGTTTGCACAGCTCCTGGGGTTCAGCTTTGGATTTGGCCCTGCCTCTGCGTGTAGGTCACCAGAGGGAGTCTGTTCTTTGCTCAGACAGGATGGGGTTAAAGAAGCAGCTGACTGGGGGCTCTGGCTCACTCAGGCTGGGTGGAGGGAGGGGTACGGAATGCGGGGCCAGCCTGCAGTGGCAGAGGCCGGCATGACAGTCTGAGGTGTGCCATGTGTTCTCCTGGGGAAGTTGTCCCTGGATCATGGGACCCCGGAATTGGTGAGCTGAACAGGCTCCAGGAGGGAAGATGTGGATAGTGACCTGTGCTTGCACACAGGCTTCTTGTTGGTTGCTGCAGAAGCCTTAGCATTTCATGCCCATCTCTGGTGTCTGCTCTGATAGCTGTGGCTCGCGCCCATCTCTGGAGCTTGTTTAGGCAGTGTTCTGAATCCCCTCTCCTTGTGCACCCTGAAACAATGTTCTCTTGCCTCTTAGGCAGTTCCAGACATTTTCCCAGACTCCCTCCAGCTAGCTGTGGTGCACTAGCCCCCTTCAGGCTGTGTTCACGCAACCAACCCCAGTCCTCTCCCTGGGATCTGGCCTCCAAAGCCAGATCCTCAGCTCCCAGACCCCACCCCCCCCTGGTAGGTGAGCAGACAGGCCTCTCAGGTTGGAGAGTGCTGGTCGGCACTGATCCTCTGTGTGGGAATCTCTCTGCTTTGCCCTCTGCACTCCTGTTGCTGTGCTCTCCTCCATGGCTCCGAAGTTTCCACCCAACCACCCACCATCTCCGACAGTGAAGGGGCTTCCTGGTGTGTGGAAAGTTTTCCTCCTTCATGGCTCCCTCCCAGAGGTGCAGGTCCTGTCCCTATTCTTTTGTCTCTGTTTTTTCCTTTTTCTTTTGTCCTACCCAGTTACATGGGGGAGTTTCTTGCCTTTGGGAAGTCTGAGGTCTTCTGCCAGCATTCAGTAGGTGTTCTGTAGGAGTTATTCCACATGTAGATGTATTTCTAATGTATTTGTGGGGAGAAAGTTGATCTCCACGTCTTACTCCTCCACCATCTTGAAGGTCTCTTCTCAGTAGATCTTTAAATTGCCTGTAACCTTGGATTGTTTGTTTACTTTAGTCTTTTATAGTTAATACTAACACCATTTTTCAAGTGATTAATGTGATATGTCTGTATTTTTAGTATTACATCTTAAATGTTCTGAAATGCCATGGATTCAGAACGTAAGTTAAGTATAAATGAATTAAAGGAAATTTGGAATAAAGTACACTTGAATATTTTCAAAAATATGTTTATTTTTCTGGATTTCTTATATCTTAATTTTAATATTAATGAGGAGAAATATGATCCGATGTGGTTATCAGGGCTATTTAATCTGTTATGTGTATATGCAGATAAAACAGAAAAGTAACTATAAAACAAACCATATTTCCATTCCTATAAACAATTTTGAGGGAGTATTCTGTTAGTTACAATGGGAACTTCATAATAAAAAATAAATAAATAAAACATGTTCATCTCCCAAACACATAACAGAATTGCTTATATATTACTTTGATATTCCTCTTTCAGATTCTATCCCAGTAGCTCAAATATCCCATGGTTTTTTAGTGAGTTGCTTATAATTTATAGTTCCATACCCATGTGTAGTCATAAGTCTAGCAGATGAAGTCAAGATTTCTGTAATTAAAATGGCAAGTGATTACATGTGTGGATTTTCTTTTTCATTCATAGGTTCAAATTCAAGGGCTGACAGGAAATGTTCAGTTTGACCACTATGGACGTAGGGTCAATTACACAATGGATGTGTTTGAGCTAAAGAGCACAGGACCTAGAAAGGTGAGCCACACTTCAACTGTTTTCTTAGTTTTCATTTGACATTTTTAAAGCCTTATAGGTGAAAGGTAGCTGGATAGTCTACATTTTTTAAAAATTGTGAATATGGTTGACCCTTGAACAAAGTGGGAGCTAGGGGCTCTGACCCTCCACACAGTCAAAAATCCAGGTCTAAATTTTAGTGGGCCCTCCATATATGTGGTTCCTCCATAGCTGCAGTTCCACATCCGAGGATTCAACCAACCACAGATTGTATAGTACTGTAGTATTTACTATGAAACGAATCCGTGTAAAAGTGGACCTGAGCAGTTCAAACCTGTGTTGATTAAGGGTCAACTACACTTACAAATAATACTTTCTTGATAATTCATGCTGAAATAAATTCTTGTGTCCTATGACTGATATTTAGTGGTGTACCAAAGCTGAAATGAACTAATTTACATGTTGTTTACATCCTTTATCCAAAATAGAAGCAATATTTTTAAAGGCTTAGCAAAAAAATCCCACAGAACCCATAATGTACTCTTCAGGAAAGCACACAATGTAGGTAAGAGACTTACTCACTTCCATGTGGTCATTTATGAAACTATTAGAGAGAGAACAAAGAAGACTACTTCTAAAGGGCATATTTAGAACAAGCTAAATGTTCCTGAAATAAGCAAGTAAACATTCAAATGAGCAAAGAAAAGAGGAGATGGAAGATAATATTGTTAAGATTATTGTTAGGTTGAAGAGGGAGAGAAACACCTAAGAACATCAACTGAGGAGCCAGGGAGGTTGTTTAGGAAGCTGATGATGAAAGACTTTTGGATTTCAGAAAGTAACTCTGCAAGTCTTCTTATGATGTGACTAAGCATAGTTTTCCCAATGTCCAAAAAGTACTTTATATAATGGAACAATATAATTCCACCACAGCAATTGGCTATAAACATTTTATACTTAACACATATAATTTTTTAACATTCTTTTCTCTAGCATTAGCTAGGATGCTCAAGGAAAGACATGCTCAACTTACATTATCTAAAAACTATTTGTTTCAACACTTGGCTGTTTAAAAAAACTTTCCCAAATATACTTTCCTTTGTTAGTATAATAATGATAGTTACAATTTATGAAATGCCTGCTATGTCCCAACCACTGGACTTGGTGTAATTTAATCCTCACAATAAGCCTGTAACAGAGTACAATTATCTCCTTTTTTCTAGTGAGAAAGTTACAGTGCAATAGGCTATGGTTACTTGTCTAAGGCCTACAAGTGAGAAAACAAAGATTTTTAATTCAGATATGTCTGACTCCAGAACCCTTCTACCTAGTACCCTGCCTGAGTAGACTCTGCTGTAAAGGAGTTTATTTTCTAGTAGCATAGAATATAGTAAGTTCCATACGACAGTTAAAGAGAAAGCATGTGGAAAGTCTAAAGAGGAAGAGATCACTTCCAGCTGGAGGAAAACAAATCAAAGAAGGCTGCATGGTGGAGATTTAAAGTTAGTCATGAAGTTAGTTTGGATAGGTAGAAATGGTAGAGGCAAGAACCTGAGGATAGGCTGGATGCAGGATAATTAAAGTCATACATGGAAGATGGCAAAGACTTTCCAAGCTGTGTTTTGCTCCAGTCTGTCATAGCATGTGCTTCTGCATATGTGTGAGGAGAGATTTGGAGCTGCCATGCAAACCACCTCTAGCTTTTCAGCCTTTTAGTGGCATCTCCTTTAGTGCAGGCTGCCAGCTAATATAGGGTAAGCAGGAGCCTATCTGATCCAGATCAAGTAAGGGCAAGAGATGGAATGACAGCTTGAAAGCCAAGCTGTATGATGGGCTCTTTTAAGGGTACTACCCGAAGAAAGGGACTGACATGCTCCCAAGAAGAAAGTTAGGAGGTTCCGTGTAAACACCAATTTCACCCACTCTGTCAGCACGCAACCAGCAACAAGAAACAAAGAAGCCCATTTTAAGCAAAGTCCCTCTGCTAGCTGTGGAGCAGACAGAATATTCCATAAGTCCTTAAAATCATTGGCTAACTGGTGACCAGCCTGCCACAAACCAGACTCTGCAAAATTAGCCATTTAAGTAGAACCTTTCTAAAATGCAAAAGACAATTCCATATTTCACAAAACAGTAAGTACAAAAAGTAAAATGATCTCTTTATAAAAGAAAGAATAATGGAAAAAGGAAGCTGGTGGTAACTAGTGGTAACATCAAGTGGGCTACTTACGGCACTGAATCTTTTCATGGCCTATTGAAACATGATGGTAACAAAAATTAAGGTTTTTAGAGGAGAAAGTTAAAGAGTAAGTTGGAAAAGTGAGGAACGGTACATCTTCACACTCAGCTGACATTTGTCTAAGACTCTTAAAAGAAATATGAAATGTGAAATGGTGTAGACTCATCCATCTTTGTTTTTCTTGGGCACTCTGTCAGGAATATTAAACTTAAAAATGAACTACCATGAGAAACACTCTGCTGGTGAGACTTGGCAATATGTCTGAAAAGCGAGCAACCATTCTTTTAAATTGAACACTTGCCAGTAAGAGAGCTATCTTTGAAAATAGATCAGAGAGTTAACCCATCAGTTTGTCTGACTTCCGTAACAGGGAAAGTGAGTGAGAGTCTCATTAAGCAGAAGCCACAAAGCTCTTTCTGAAGTCTCAGCTCCTAAGTATGGTGGAATCTTCTTGCCATTCCAGTGATCTCTCAAGAATGCTCTAAAACCAGGCTTGCGTGGTTTCAGGAATTCTTAATCATAAAAATTGTATTTACTGAGAGCAGGTTATACACCAGACACAGTAAAGGGAAACTGATGTGCATTTTAATATTTAATCCTTACAGCAACCTGAAAGTAACATGTATTTTTCTCATTTTATAGAAGAGAAAAGTAAGGCTCAGAGAAACTAAGTAACCTGCTCAGGGATGTTAAACTAGAAAGAGATGGAGCTGGGGTGGAGACTAAGGCTCATCTAGCTTCAAAGCTATTCTCGTAACTGTTACAAAATATCATCAGTCCCAGGGCCCATAACTTTTCCCTTGAGGGTTGGTATGAGAACTAAGCCATATCTTTCAGGACAGGTCTGGTCAAACCAGCTCTCCCAGGAACCAACTTTGAGTAGAACAGAGGCTTCTCATAGCCCCTCCATCTCTACATAATCCCTACATTGCAGGCAAAGTCCACCATAAATATGGAGATATTTACTCATATATTATATTATGGTTATATTTGTGCACAATTCACCTTTAGGAATCCAAAGAAGACAAATACTTCTCTGACATTTCCTGCCAGTTAGCAATTTAAATGCTTCCATGTTTTTGCTTTAACATTACAAAATTATTTTTCACCGAATTTCTGTCTCTAGGAAAAAAGTGCCTCTTTCCCTGTCTAATTAAATGAGATCAGGCATGGGAAGTGTCCCTAGTAAATTGTAAAATGTTGTGAAAAATTGGAGAGAAAAACTCTATCTCATATGAAGTTCTAGGTATAAACTTTAATATTCCTTTCTTTAAAAAGTGACCCTTATATCACTGTTCACCCCATACTGTCCTACTTCCCAAAAAGTCCATGACCCACATGAGATCTATGCACAAACCATGACTCCATACACAAACCATGGTCTTCTTTTTCACCAGAATTTCAAGTAGATATAAGGCAAATAGATACAGTTGGGTAAAATTTTGCCTATTATTTTAATTTGCCAGTACTTCTAAATCATTTATCTTTGGGTGGGGGGAGATAGTCATGAACACACAGGTTGTTCTTAACTGCAAAATGTCAAGGTCTTGTCAACATCCGAAGACTCTCCAGAATGTGTCCCAGATCTGTAGTTTTTCTGTTGTGGGAACTCATTAATAAAGAAAAAATGCTTTCCCAGAAAATGGGCTGCTGAGATCTGGAAGGTGGCTGCATCGTAACGGAGTACTAAACTGTGAAACCTATTTTTATGTTGTATAACTGTCATGTGGAAAGGAAAACTAACAGGGAGCAACTATGTTTTTTAAGTTATTTTTTAAGTACATGTAGGATTTGAAGAGAGGATAGGTCTCAAAGTCATACTTGTTTTGTTTTAATTAAATTTTTCACTGACTCATTAAATAAATATTAGCTATAAATAAATTCAAATGCGCAATTGAAAATAATTGCTGAATTGATTTATACTCATAATTTTGGATCAAACTAAGCAATATAGCAAACCATATTAATGAAAATTCTTTTTTATGTCTATTCTGTTATTGAATATTTGTGAATAATATACTGTCTCTTTCTGATATGCTAATGCTTACTTTATTTTAAAATGTTCACAAATACTAACATGAAAGTTAAGAACTTGGAGGAAGCAAGAGAGACTTTCAAAACATATTGGGACAAATAGTGATTACAGACCAGTGAGCAATTACATACATTTTATTGGAAATATGAGTTTTATCAACTGCAGCCAGAAATTCAAGAAAGAAGTTTGGCAAGCATTAAACGAACACCCATTTTGGGAGTTTATGTAGCATAATAGCAAAGTATATGGACTGGTAATTGCACCTACCTTTACATTTGCTATGTGTGTAAACTTTAAGATGCATATATTTTTTAAACAGTATTCATTACAGTGTCTGCCAGAGAGCAAGCAGGCAAGAAGTGGTAGCCATTAGTATTACTTAGTGGTCTGCATGATAAAAAGAACCTTAAATTTCCTTTAGGACCCCATTTATTTACTTTGTAAAGTGTTTAACTAATTACTTCATATATTTTATGGAAAGGAGTTTGTTCCACATCTAAATGAGAAGTAATATAAGGATTTAAAGTGAAAAAATTAAAAAATTTCAAAAGTGAAAATGTTAAGTAATCATTAATATTAACATCTGATGTATTTAGCATTTAAAAATGGTGAGACTAGTGGCTAGGTTATGTGAAACCAAAAACTATTTCCATATTGCTTTAAAAATACACAAGTCTTTTTTCTTGAAAACATCTTGTATGTGTACCCTATGTAAATCTGACTCTTCCCTTTACCATAAAACCTGTAACATTATTGATAAAATCATGTAAATTAGTTACAGAAGGTGCCAATCAATCTCACTACAAGAGGATCAACACAAATGGTATTCCATCTGTATCCACCTTCTTTTTTGAACTCATCCATTCTCAATGTCTTGGCTACTCCATGATTGTAAATTGCAAATTTGCCAAATGTATAACTAGGCAGTATCATTAGCATCAGGAAAACTGGCTCATTATCAATTAAGAAAACTTCCAAACACATTACTGTGTGCTTTATAAATTTGTTTTGTTTGCTTACTTATTAATACCTCTCATTGCTCTGATAAGAACTAAAGAAAACTCTTCTAAAATGTGTTTTCAGTAATTTTCTGTATTTGGCAGGTTGGGTACTGGAATGATATGGATAAATTAGTCTTAATTCAAGATATGCCCACTCTTGGCAATGACACAGCAGCTATTGAGAACAGAACAGTGGTTGTAACCACTATTATGGTAAGTTTTGGTCTGTGCTTTATGATGTTCCATTTTGTCCACAGGCAATTTTAATTCCCCAGCTACAGTGAACAGGGAGGATGAAAGCTGCATCTTAGTGATGGTGGCATGGGTGTTCTGATCCACAAAAGTCTATCGAGGCTTTGAATAAGTTTGTCTTGAACTTTGAGTACATTTAGTACTTTTATTTGTATTATCTTTTGTTGCATTACTGTTCTTGGAAAAATGCTCAGGTGTTAAAAATTGAAGCTCTCTAGTTGGAAATGTATGAAATGCTAAGATTTCAAAGGACAAATAAACATGAAAAAGATCAACAACTAATCACATAAAAATATCCATTAGTAAACATCATATCATTGTTGTTATTATGTTTTTAAAACACCAATGTAATAATCGTTAATAGTGTTTAAAATTATAATTTTCAGGTACTTTATCCATTTAATAATGATTTGCATTGTCTGTTTATAATAGTGGAGGTATGAATGTGAAGATTTTAATGAGTATGCTTTACACAACTATGCTTTAGAAATAAATTTATTTTATATTTAATTTTAATGCAAAAAGGGGTTTTTATACCGATTATTTTTCTCATTGACCTGTGACAAATACACAATAAAATGTACTGGAATTCTCCTAGGAATTAAGAAAAATGATATTCATTCAGTCACATCATAAAATGAAAAATACTCTAAATTTTAAGGCTGCTTTTTCAAAGAGATTCTCGTGAACTTATCTTTTAAATAATATGATGCCTCATATTTTTCTCTTCTAAATTCAAACATGCTTTTTAGAGTCAATGCTAGTCAAAGGAGATCAACAATCGGTAACCTTTTCTATCTAATTTAAAGTTGTATATCCTCAGCTCACTGTCTCGTTAGGCAGAACACATTTTTAACTACTTTTGAAGCCCTTACTCTAAATAAAGTGGAAGTATTTTATGTAATTTAGTTTTTAGCTTGTGTAATTTTAATTTTATGCTTTTAGTAATGTCAAGTTATTTCCAAAATTTTGACATGGAGGTCAAAGCATGAAAATGCCAGAGAAAAGCTTTCATAATGTTGCAGTTAATTTTATCAGTGTTGCATCACCAGCTAGAAACTTAATGTTAATCTGCCAAGACTTAGTTGGAAGTTTATAATTTTAGAATGCAAACCAACCAACAGCAGTTTTTGTGTAAGGATGCAAAATATATATCTTCTAACTTAATTGTGTAATATTTGCATGGGACTTAAATATATATATGTATGTATATATATAATATACATATATATATACATTCCTAAAAAAGACAGTAATGGAAAGTCATACTTCAGTTCAGTCCTCCTCTTTTCAGCCTCTGATGAAGAATCCTATTTTAAGGAATTGATCAAGAAAGAAATGAGCTCCACGCTGTTCGACCATTCCTAACTAAAGCTCAAGTCTTTTTCTCCTGTGTAGTAAATTTAAGCTAATTTTTCATGTGGGATTCTTCTTGGATGACCAACTCTGGACAACCAGAAAAAAAAGTTTTTAAGTTCTGTGACTTTCCTGAGATACTAAAACAAAAGAAGAATTAATCCTCATCTTTTTCAAGAAAATAGATGTTGAAAAAGAGTCGCTTAATTCTGATGTATCCATTCCCATATCTGGAAATGAGGTCATTGTATGTAAATGATGGAATTATCATACTTCTAATTCCAAGCGTAGATTTTCTAAAAGTAAATATCTGTGAATTTGTGTCCTTCTTTTCTGAATACACGTAGTTGTTTTCTTTAAAGATTTTTTGAAATTTTGCCTGTTATATGTGAAATAAAGTGTTTTAATGTGCATTATAAATATAATGTAGAGAATCTCCTTTTTTTCTGTTATTAAAGGAGCTGGAGATATAATTCTTAAAACCAAAATATTGAATTAGTTTTGCAAGCATGGCTGTTTTTCAGGAAGCATGCTGTCAAAAAATAAGTACAAATTACTGAAGAATCCAATTGTTTCCTATATACATAACGACTATTCTGTAAAGTTATCTGTTCTTTGACAGTGATATCACCAATATTTTTGCAATCAAAATAGTGCAATACTAGTATCTGTCTTTTATATAAAAATGTAGTCTCCATATAAATAATGCCTCTGACCTTTGCAACTTCAATAATTCAAAAAAAAAAAAACTAGAATCCTTCCTTATATTTGCTTTTGTTGAAAATGATATTCCAGGACCTATGACATCTCCATCATCTCATTCATTTTGAAAGAAATATTCTTCCTTATAAATGAATGAGATATTGGCACCAGTGTATAATAACCCCTCAAATTCAGTTGAAAACTTCCAACAGCAATGGAATTGGTTAGATATTAAACTATGTGCAAGACAGATATCTAGACACAAAAGAAGGCTGAGAGTGTTGTGGCACTGGAACTCACTCATTTTGATCGAAATTGATATGGCCTTGCTGTTCTCCCATTTGTTTTTCCTTTGTGTATATTGTTATTTACATGTTGATACACTGTAATAGTATATGATACTGTTAAATAAAGTTGATTGAGAAATTCATTTATTCATTCATAAATATTTATTAAGCGTCTGCTATTTGCTAGGCACAGTTATAAGCCCGGGGATATGTTAGCCAACAAAACAGACAAAAATCCTGCACTCTCAATTGAACTTTCATTCTAGTGAGAGAAAGCAGACAAGAAACATGATAAGTATAGTAGATATCATTCTTAAATAAAAAGTGTCTTTAGCTTTTTGAATTTCTGAAATCTATTTGTTTTATATCTACATGTGATCTTCATTTTAATGACTAATGTATTCTTCCTGAATATAGTCATACTGAATATAACTTAACTAAATCTAAATAAAAGTAAAATTGACAATATCATCACATGAGAATCATGACTACAAAGTTGAAGGGTCTAAAGTTCTAGATTCAGATGCTCATCATTTTTTCTAAGTCTTAGTGACTAAAAATTTGCAAAATTTATGAGACTGTAACCATACAGTGGTTTAACATTTTACATTCAAAATAAACAACCTAAGGAAGCCAAATCTGTGCCATGTGGTTTGGGTAAGTGCAGCAATTGAGGAAAAGGCAGTTTGCAGTAGACGTCGTAGTGGTGATTTCGTCTGTAATCTCACTACTTTGGCTGAACTCTCTGGAAAAAGAGAGATGATGCAGTTATATTTCAGCCAAGCCCATTTTTCCCCAAATCTTTACCACTGAAGGTAAAGAGGTTGATGATGCATTACTAAAGTAAGAATGTACTTCTTGCCATCATAGGAACATAACAATCCTTTTGGAAATTTTTGCATAAAATCCAAATTTATTCACCGTAGACTCAGAATTACATTATAAACCTTAAAGCAATTTTACTTATACCACTTAGTCCTTCCAGGAATATTTTTTATACTTTTTATGTGTTGTTTGATATTTTATCTCTTCTATGTAGAATTTTGTAAATGCACTATACATAGATGCATGTGTGTATACAATACACACATGCATATTTATATACACATATATGTATATACCGATACAGAAAATACAGATATTTTTATTTTCTTCCTTGTACCAGAGGAATATTTTTTATACATTTTATGAGTTGTTTGATATTTTATCTCTTCTATGTAGAATTTTGTAAATGCAGTATACATAGATGCATGTGTGTATACAATATACACATGCATATTTATATACACATATATGTATATACCGATACAGAAAATAGATACTTTTATTTTCTTCCTGTACCAGATATTAATCTTCCCCATACATACACCTGTCTCCAAAAAGCTTATAATTCAATGTTTTTAAATGTTATTTTTAATAAGTTTAAAACTGTGCCACCATTAAATTTACTCATTTTTTATGTATTGAATAATAACATTTTAATATTCACTTTTAAGAATTTTACACATGGGATAAATTATCTACATTGAGATCTTTGGAGAAAAACAAATATCCACATAGCAAATAACCTTTGTTGATGCTACTGATTTTATTATTTTAACTGTTTTCAAGTAGCAATTTTAATGATTATATTTGTGATGTTTAGAAAATCTTAAAGCTTTTCTAATAAATATATATATTTCAATAGTTTTACTTTTGCTAAATACAAACAAGAATTTCCTCAATAGGAAAATGATACTTTACTGATTGAAAATCATCTTAATTCATTTACACAAACATTTTCATAAGCAAACCCTAATGTAGTAGTTTTAAACGGAGATTGATTTCTTTCCTGAAATTGCAGAGCAGATGTAGAACACTATGCATTATGGAAATTGTGGTAATAAACTCATAGTCACTAAGAAGTAGTGCATTTCAAATAACTTCTAAGGAATTATTGTCCCACAGAACAAAGTAGTTGATAACAAAGATGGTAGGTTATATTCCATTTTTATTCACAGTTGAACACTTGGGGCTCCATAAGGTTGCGTAACAAAAGCGGCCCACAAATACCCCTTAATGATTGGCTATAACTCGTTTTTTATTATATTGAAAAGATTTGGTATTTTCTTCACCTGTAGTAGCCCCCAAACTTTGTATTGAATCTCCTCAAGTATGCAGTGTTTGAAGGGCTACTTGGGGATAAATTATCAGATTCAAGATGGGGCAAATGAAGAGGTTGGGAAAGTGTTGAGGATTTGCTGCTAATTTGGATTTGATGTGGAAGAAAAGGAAAATGTGACACACTCAAAGAAATTGGGAAGAGCTGAGCAACTGTGAGAGGTTTCCTGCAAGAAATGCCTAGCAATTCTCTCCCTTTGTTCTTCCATCTTCCTGAGTGTGATCATCTTATTTCTCTTAATTTCCATGCACCAATATCTGAATATCAACAATTATGCATGCCCTTGTTTGTGCAAAAAGCCTAGCTAAATTTCTAATCAACATCTTCGGTAAGCTGAAGGTTTCTCTAGCCTTTATTGGTTCGTTTGTCAGGAAAACAAAGACCTGATGTGCCCCTGCTATCCAAAAAGGAAACTGAAAAAGATGAAAACACTAAATAAATTTGTATTTATATATACATGTACCTGTTTCAGAAGAGGTGACCTGGAACTTGTCAATATTTACTTTCCTTTTGAAGATCTGAATAAGAAGTTCCAATACAATTACTTTTCCATGATATTCTTACTTAGGAAGCACTGATAGACAAGGAGATCTTTATATTTATTGAATGCCTTATATTTATTGAGTACCAGACACAATGAGGAAATATGGAACGATTTTATCTACATTGTTTACTCAAGATTTCATATAGAGAATTTCATTCACTAAAAATATAGAAATTCATTTATCTAATCTTGTCACCTTGCTTGTTAAATCATATGAAATCTCAAATGGTTGCATATATTTTGACAGATGCAACAATAGCTTCAAAAATGTCCAGATATTTCAAAATATAGGTTCAACTCTCACTCCTGCTAGTTCTGTGAAATTGAGCAAGTTGTTGAAACTAAGCTTAAATTTTCCATCTGCAAAATGGGAAATGCCTACCTCAAAATGGCAGTGTGAAAAGTAAATAAAAGAGCACAATTAAAGAACAATTAAGAACTTAGAACTCTGTAACTGACACAGAGTAAGCACTAAATAAGTGAGGGCTAATATTATTTTTTACTACTATATTTTATTATTGTCCCCTACCACTCTCACTCCTTTACCTTTATTAAAAAGAATTTAACCTTAATCACAAGAGGACGAAGGGGATATTTTATTTATTTGTGTACCCCTAGTTCCCAGAAAGCTGCCTGGCACACAGTGGGTGTTTAACAAATATTTAAGTAAATACTAAAAATGCAGCTTTGAATGATGCAAATTGTTCACTATACAATGTACAGGGGATTTTGCAAATTAGATGATAATGCTAGCTAGAGAAACTTCTGTACACAAGCTAATATGGTAGTATACATATCTGAGGGCTAAAATTCATGTGTTCAAATATTTCAGACACTTTAGAATTTATCAACCTTAGTACCAAATGTGAACCTTAGCAATATTCCTTTTGAAAACCTCTCGTTTGTTATACTAACAGCCATTTCAATTAGAATGTTAAGCATTTTGCAAATGTGTGATTCTTGCTTTTTTATACATATTCTTCCATATTTTAACTAGCTATTTCAAGAAATAATGAAAGGATTAGTTCATTTTAACTACTAATATTCCACAGCATAGCTTAGAAGTTAACAATGTATTGCAACAACTCACCGATTTTCATAACCACATTCATAATTTGAAAAATGCTTCATATTTGGAGAATGTTTTCTGTAAGTTAACAAATAATTTTCATCTATCTAAAGAGACAATTAGCGGCCTTTATTTTGTTGGTGGAGAAACTTTCTTTACCCAAGTCCAGTGTTAGAATATTCATCAAATTCAAGGAAGAAGTGAGAGACTTCTGGGTCACTTGGCCGTGTCTACCTAAGGCAGGATTTAAGAAAACAATACAAGGAGCAATGCTATACAATTTCCCACAATAGAGTTATTTAGGCATCTCTATGAGCGAATCATATATCATGTAATGTACAGTTTTATTAAGTTTTTAGAAATAGTTTCTACATTTACAAAGTACTTAAAAACAAAATCAGAATTAGTGTAGACTGCCATGTAATACAAAGTAAATTACCTTCTAATCCAGAGTTTTAAGAGCAAGTTCAACTTTCCCAACTACAGATTTCTGGGAGAAAAGAAAAGATTTGTATTAAAATTACTAAATGTCTCAGTACAATTTTATAAAATATGAATCATTACTTCAATGACACTGTGGTCAAAAGTGGTCACTCCTTGTCTGCAAATGATTAAAAAATCTGAAGTGTGACCAGGAGTTCTGTAGGTACTGCGTGTTCGCCAGGCCTATCTTTGAGTTGGTGGCATTAGGTTTTATTTATAAAATCAAGTGCTTTTTTGCTAACATGTCTCTTTAGTTTCACAGACTTTAAATGGTTTGGTTTAGAGGTGTGTGTGTGTGTGTGTGTGTGTGTGTGTGTGTATGTGTACTGAAAACTGTTCAGTTATTATTAGTTAACAGTAATCTTTTTCATTTTATAAGGATTTTCACAATAATTCTTCATGCTATTTTGTCTTACTTGCTTCAGAAACTAAATGGGAATATTACTTGAAGTGTGTGATTGTCACAACTGGGGAAAAATTATTAGTTTCCATTAGAAACATATTTTATAATAGAATAAAAATTCATGGAACACAGCCCTAATTAAAGCCAAAATATAGGACAATTTTAGGAAAGCCAATTTAATGTAAATTAGTATATAAAATTTTAAAAACTACTAATTCATTTCTTCTTTGAACTTGCTAATAATGCCTACTCTGAGAAAGACATATTGCTAAATGCTAAAGAGCAAAGAAGAATGATAGAGCTCTTTTCCTAAAGAAAGTCTCAGTTGAATGTGGCTAAATAAGATGCAGAATACGGAGAACTGTGACTTTGAATGAGTCTTTTATTACACGAAGCTGACTCCTAAATAGTCTTCAGGTCATGAGATACTTTGGAAATAGTAATTTCATTGCCATAAATGATAATTTATGCTTCTCTAGTCTATTATTAATGTATATTTTTCCTATCACAGTCACAGTGCTAGGTATGTAATAATCACTCAAGAGAAAATTATTTTAAAGATTTAATTTTTAGTATCCAATGTAAAGCAACTTAATATACTTCTAAGCACATTTATACATTCATCTGTTTTACTATCAATTTCTTGCCACACAAAATCAGTGTGTGTACTAATACTAAATATAATATTTTGTTAAATTCTGAAACTGAAAAGTTGCATGAAGTTTTTGAATGTTTTATAATTTCTCCCTTACAGTTCTACTTCTCTCATTATAGGAATCCCCATATGTTATGTACAAGAAAAATCATGAAATGTTTGAAGGAAATGACAAGTATGAAGGATACTGTGTAGATTTGGCATCTGAAATTGCAAAACATATTGGTATCAAGTATAAAATTGCCATTGTCCCTGATGGAAAATATGGAGCAAGGGATGCAGACACAAAAATCTGGAATGGGATGGTAGGGGAACTTGTTTATGGGGTAAGCAAATCAATCTATTGAAAATTTACTTACATAAACCTGAAGTTTTTTTTCATGTGGGCACATACCAATTTTTAAATGTCTACTGTTGTCTTTTAAATTTGCAGTTACATTCAAAGAAGCATATATGATGTCAAATGTTTCTCTATTTCATTAATAATGCAATTTCCAAACAATGGGAGAAACCAATACTTGATAATTTCAAAAAGATAAAAATTCAGAATACAATGTCCTATTTTATAAAAAATAACACTGACTTCAGTATCTGCCATGATTATTCTCTTAAGCCTGATGCTGTTATACAATAGACATGTTGTTTTGAGAACTATTTTGAGAGTTACTTATATCCCTGTTGGTTGTATTTACTGGTAAATATATTTTAAGTTATTGGTGAAGCAATCAGTAAACTATTTTAACATATATTAAAGTATTCACCAATAATGTGAAGTTCTTACAACTCTGCTGAACACAGTAAATTTAAACTTAATGCAACAACATCATTTTTTCCTACACAACAAAACACAAAAGCTAGAATTTATTCCATAATGGGCTTCACATGAAATCATGTCATGCCCTTCCCTTTGAGTTCACAAGATATTGAGTGTATATATCGAAAGCCAAGGGCAAATTCAATGTAGACATTCCTGCCTGAACCAGAACAAGATTGGTCTCTTCAGGTTCCACTGCAAAGTGTTAAAATCAAGCCAACAGTTATCAAATGCTAGTGAAGGTATGATATTTCCAAAGTCCAGAAAACAAACCTAGAGCTCACAGGAAGCTCTATTCATCAAGTAACCAATAAGTCACATACACTTGAAATGTATTCTGAAACTTTCTATAAGCTAATTCATATTTCACAAATTTCACCTTTAAAACACATTGTCTGATTAATTGTCACAAGACCCCTTTAAAAATAAAGAATTACACAAGAGTCATCCTTCACCAGGAAAGAATAAAGGTAGAACAAGTTAGAGCATAACTGAAATATATAGAGGGGTTCACTTTCCGAGCCAGAACTGCAATTCAATAGTTTTGTGATTCTGCATCCTGCTTTTCAGACTGTGAAGCAATGAACATTCTCCACACAGTCCAGTATGGTAGCTATAACCTCAGCAGCAAGAGGAAATTGTTTGACATTAAAGAGCAATTAGTTTTATATTCATTTGAAAGAACTGCCGACTAGTTAGGTGCCCTAAGTGAGGAAAACTAAATTCGCACTTTTAAAAAATCAAAAAGTACTTTATCACAGGGCTCATCAACAGTTTGATATTGAGTTTTAAGTCCCAAAGAAAAAGGGTTCCTAAAGCATGTGTCCATTGGTAATATTTTAAACTTTTAGACTTTAAATGTGAACATTAACCTAAATGTTAGAACTACACTAATTCATATCCTTCAGAAGACACTATTGAGTATTTGATCTCAAAAACTCATTCTTGGATTACCAATTAATTATGGACCAGATAACTAACCAGAGTTACTTTCTAAGACATTTGTTACATATCTCTCCTCTGGAGTCCTTACCAATTTGGCAGCCCAGGCTCACCCCTTGGCAAGGGTTCTGACCACATTTTATTGGGAGAATATTGTTTAAATAATGAAAACAGGTGATATGAAGAGAGTAACGTAATTAACACCAAAAATTTGTATCAGTAGTACTCGTGTCACAGGCACAGAAAGTCCCAGGCAGTTCTCAGAGAGAGAAGATAACATAATGGTTATTAATGCTTATTCATTCATCAGCCAGCCTGCTAGGGTTTAAATAATCTGATCTTTGCCACTTGAGTTGTCCAGTTTTTTCCCAAAAGGAATCTTTTTCCATGTCTCATACACTTTCCACAGATTTGTTATTTTCCATTCTGGTGTCTGCAAAGTCTTTACTTGTTTCTCAACTACTTTTTTTTTCTTTTTACTGCTAATACTTACATGAAATCCCAGTTTGCAGGGCCCTAAATAAAACTCCATCTATATTCTTATACTCAACAAAGCCAGCAAAATGATTAACTTTGAATCCATTTTTTTTTACTTTACTCTTTGCAAACTTTGTTACTGTAATTTTTAGGGATAGATTATCTGTGAGACAGGCATATGTAATCTCAGCACACCACCAGATGGTTACCCCAAAGCTCAAAACCTCCATGACACTCTCAGGTCCATTCTGCCTGTCACACCTGCACACTGCAGCAAGTTCATTATATGATCTTCTGTGGTACACTGCTCCAGCGCCTTCTTCTGGGCCCCGCTGTACTTGTGTGTGTATAAACAACCCAAGGGATTGTTTTCTCAAAGCAACTTCCATGGCCTTCCAACACCAGAATTACCTGTGGTGTGTGTTAAAATGCTGGTTCATGAGCCTTACTCCAGAGGTCTTTGAGAATCCAAATATTATCAGGTTCTTACAGGAGATATTTCTCACAATTTTGGAAGTCACTGAGAGGTAATGGAACAAGGCAAACACAGCATCTCCAATGTTAGCAGAGAAAACTCAGATGTATCCTCTGTTCACTGGCCTCTTTCAAATCACAAATTTCAGAACTTCAAATGTGTCCTCATTGAACATTGCTGTCACACTATCATCTAATGCTTGCTTTCCATTGCATCTAGTTTTATGTGTTGGAGACTCCTTTATTTCTCTTCATGCTTCTCTACTTTTAAGGCTTACTCTCATTAGTGGTAACTTGTATAAATAAAAAATTTCAGAAGATACTACACATAACATTGTAGTATGTGAAAGGTAGTATTTCAAATCAGTGAAAGAATGCATTATTCACTTATTCCTGCTGGGAAAGCAGGACAATTTTGTAATACATTATCATGCAAAATGCTAGATAAATTATAGAGGGAGCATAGGTACTAGAATAAAATATACGATTGAGATTAATCATGATATGAGAAGGATATTTCTAAGCATGAAACCAATGGCTGAAAACACAAAAAGATAATTTTATATGGCTACAACAAAATTTTAAAACGTATATAATGCAATAAAGTATCATGAACTAAGTAATGTAAACCAAAATTGATGACTGGGGGAATATTAAAAACATATATGAAAAATAATATTTTTAATATTTATTTTAAAACACATAAATTAGTAAGCAAAAAAATGAATACCCCATATGGAAATGGGGCAGATTATGACAAGTAATACATAAAAAGAGTAAAAGTGGCTATTTGTTTTACAAAAAAAATTCAAATCAATACAATGAAATTAGCAAATTGGTGAAGATAGATGAGAATAAAGATACACGGGGTATCCAAGGTTCAAAGCCGAAGGTGCTTTCCCACAGTGCTATTTGCATGATCTTTCTGGAGAAAAGTTGGGCAAAACATGTAACGAACATTAAAAAGATTGTTGTCATTTAGATCAGCAATCCCTTTCTAGAAATTTATTTTAAATAATAAAGATATGTGCGAAGATTTGTCTTCAAAGGTGTTCACATCACCATTATTATAAATTGTGTAAAACTGGAAACAATATAATAAATTGATAAAATAATAAATTGAGTAAATTTTGATGCTTTAACATGATAAAATATTTGCAATCATTAAAACTTATTTTTACTATATATGTTGAAATAACTCATTCTCTTGAGAAAAGGAATTATAAAATATAGTGTTATATATTATCCCATTTTAAAATAAGAAATTAATATTCATAAAACAATGTCTAGTAGGGCATATATAAAGAAAATAATAAGAGTAGGTGAAGGAAATGAAGATAAATTTTCCTAAATTTCTGGTTCTGTTTTTATATACTAATTTTTCTATATCTACTTCATATATCACTGTATAATGAAAATTATACAGATAATAATAACTATGGGGAAATAACCTCTCAGCAATGATTCTCTGGCTTTTGTATTATATGTGGGCATTTGTGATGTGAACTAAGTTTATTCCCACTTGAAAGTGTATGCAATTAATCCTCAGTCACCCAGTGGAAAACGTGACAGCCAGAGTACATTCCCCATGCTAACCCTCCAGTTGCATTTGTATCAAGCTGCTGGCCATTGTATCAATCCAGGGCCTGAGGAGATATAGAGTGAATGTAAGAGTGGCAGCCACTATGTAAGAGCATATATGTCTGTGTTTCAGATTCCATTTCAATGCCAAATATTTTCCATTTAAAATAAATAATCAAAAAACCTTTTTTTATTTGTAGATCATGTAACAATTTACAGTTTTTTCACCACACTTTATTTCATTTGATCTTAGAGATGGCATGATTTAATAGAAGAAGTACAGTTTCAAATTGCAGAGCTGCTATGATGTGTAAAACTCATTTGTCTCAGTTTCATCATCTATAAAACAATGATAAACATAAGATTGTTTATCTCTTTAAGAAGGTTAAGTGAAAAGCCATTCCAAATATTTAAATCAGCATAGATACATAATCCCTCATTAAATGCTCACTATTGTTTTATTAAGGCTTATTTAACAGATAATTGCAATAACACAATGAGGTAAACAGGAAAGAAAATGTCTTCATTTTAGAGATATGGAAAAAGGCTCAGAAAAATTACTCAGAATCACAAAATGAAAATGGAAGCTGGTGTCTTATTAATAATAATATATGAGAATTGAATCCACTGTTTTCCAAAATCGTTTTTAGAAATTGAAAGTAGAAATCAAAGTATGTGAATAGGAAGAAATAAATGTCAGTTTCCAGATTTGCGTGTGTGTGCTGAGTCAAAAAATGTTGTCAAACAATAGGTTTCTTTTATCTCACAAACGCAGACTTTATGATAGGTTTACTCATAACTGGAAAGGAATAAAAAAGAAAAGGATGTTTGAAATTCATAATATTAAGGAATGGCCAAGTAATGAATCAGTGACAACATTCCAAATGAAACAGAAAACACTGCAAAATAGCAGCAATTCTGGATAAGAAATTCAGAAATTCAGCCATATGGAAAAGCTATCGAATATCCTCCTCTGCGCCATCTCAGACCCTTAAAGACTAAGGCAGTTATTTGAATTCAAGTTATTTTTGCTTATGTCTACTCGTTTTCTCTTCCTCTCATCTAATTACTAGCACCAATAAAAATATTCTGTGCAATTAAAGTGACATAATATTTTATGAAAACAAATCTGTTCATCTTTGTATTTATTACTGGCCTTATTTATTGTTGGTATTCCCCAAAAAATGTAGAATAAATACATAACTGGTTAACTTTGAATGGATCAATCCAGTACTACTTGCTTCATGAAATCTATTAACCTACATGTTTTCATGTGTCTTTTCTTTTATAGAAAGCAGAGATTGCTATTGCCCCTCTGACAATCACTTTGGTCCGAGAGGAGGTCATTGACTTCTCTAAGCCCTTCATGAGTTTGGGCATATCTATTATGATCAAAAAGCCTCAGAAATCTAAACCAGGAGTGTTTTCCTTCTTGGATCCTCTGGCCTATGAGATTTGGATGTGCATAGTCTTTGCCTACATTGGTGTCAGCGTGGTCTTGTTCCTAGTTAGTAGGTTTAGTCCATATGAGTGGCACACAGAAGAGCCAGAAGATGGAAAGGAAGGACCCAGTGACCAGCCTCCCAATGAGTTTGGCATCTTTAACAGCCTCTGGTTTTCCTTGGGTGCTTTTATGCAGCAAGGATGTGACATTTCACCCAGGTTAGTTTCAAAACCCTTAAGTTCTTCACCAATTCCACAGTAATTCTAAATATTGTGCATAACATCTCTCTATATGTTCTTTTCCTGGAGGCAGAGCATTGCCTGAAACACAGAAAAACTTTGCAATCCCAAATTAATCTAAATATACTCATAACCGATTTTTCCAAATTAGCACAAAGTATGGATACATAATAAAGATTAATTTCCCAATGGAAAAGTAACATATGGAACCCATCAGAATGCTCAAAAATAACTTTGTATTAATATTTCTTTCAGTGATTACAGATGGAAACTAAATCTAAATTCTTAAGAATAGGAATTTATTTTTATGTTGTCTCCTTTTCAAAATCAAATGTTTTTATTGTTTTGTTCACTTTTGAAAATTAATTTTGAATTCGATTTACATCCCATGTAGCTTAATGGAGATTTCTACCATGGAGTTACCTAAAACCTGAGTTAATATAGTAGGTTCCAGATATACATTGTTCTATCTAATAATCATAAACAAGCTAAGCAGTAGGCGAAGAGTCAGCAACGTAAATACTATATTTGTTTTCCTTATCGGTGGAGTAACGGCTCATATCCATAAGGATGTGTTTCAGTTATGTTTGTCAAAAATGCAGCCAACCTCCTGTTGCAAGAAAAATACCAAATTTCTCTCAGAAAAATAGCTGAAGGCATGAGAAGCTAAGAATTGAATTTAAAGTGATTTATATTAGCATCACAAATATATGTATTTTTAAAGAAATGCTTTCTCAAAAAGAGACATTTTAGTTACAATGCAGTTTGCATTCCTTAAGAACCAGGAACACTATAAATGTGCTTAAATTCCAATAACATAGAAAGTTGAATCAATAATCCTCAAATAATGAAATGAAAAGAAATTAAAGCAAATCAAGTAATAGTTTTATGGGTTTTTAAAAATTTATTTATTTGTTTTTTATACAGCAGGTTCTTATTAGTTATCTATTTTATACATATTAGTGTACATATGTACACTAATCCAATCTCCCAATTCATCCTACCACCACCACCACACTACACACGCTTTCCCCCCTTGGTGTCCATATGTTTGTTCTCTACATCTGTGTCTCTATTTCTGCCTTGCAAACTGGTTCATCTGTACCATTCTTCTAGATTCCATATATATGTGTTAGCATACAGTATTTGTTTTTCTCGTTCTGACTTATTTTACTCTGTATGACAAACTCTAGGTCCATCCACCTCATTACAAATAACTCAATTTCGTTCCTTTTTATGGCTGAGTAATATTCCATTGTGTATATGTACCGCATCTTCTTTATCCATTCATCTGTCTATGGGCATTTAGGTTGCTTCCATGACCTGGCTATTGTAAATAGTGCTGCAATGAACATTGGGGTGCATGTGTCTTTTTGAATTATGGTTTTTTTCTGGGCATATGCCCAGTAGTGGGATTGCTGAGTCATATGGTAATTCTACTTTGACTTTTTTAAGGAATCTCCATACTGTTCTCCATAGTGGCTATATCAATTTACATTCCCACCAACAGTGCAAGAGGGTTCCCTTTTCTCCACACCCTCGCCAGCCTTTGTTGTTTGTAGATTTTCTGATGAGGCCCATTCTAATCAGTGTGAGGTGATACCTCACTGTAGTTTTGATTTTCATTTCTCTAATAATTAGTGATGTTGAGCAGCTTTTCATGTGCCTCTTGGCCATCTGTATATCTTATTTGGAGAAATGTCTATTTAGGTCTTCTGCCCATTTTTTGATTGGATTCTTTGTTTTTTTAATACTGAGCTGCTTGAGCTGTTTATATATTTTGGAGATTAATCCTTTGTCCATTGATTCCTTTGCAAATATTTTCTCCCATCCTGAGGGTTGCATTTTCGTCTTGTTTATGGTTTCCTTTGCTGTGCAAAAGCTTTGAAGTTTCATTAGGTCCCATTTGTTTATTTTTGTTGTTATTTCCATTACTCTAGGAGGTGGGTCAAAAAGGATCTTGCTGTGGTTTATCAAAAACCTTTTGATTTCTTCAGTGATCTCTTGGTTATTTAGTAATGTATTGTTTAGCCTCCATGTGTTTGTGTTTTTATGGGGGTTTTTCCTGTAATTTATTTCTACCCTCATAGTGTTGTGGTTAGAAAAGATGCTTGATATGATTTCAATTTTCTTAAATTTACCAGGGATTGATTTGTGACCCAAGATGTGATCTATCCTGGAGAATGTTCCATATGCACTTGAGAAGAAAGTGTAATCTGCTGTTTTCGGACGGAATGTCCTATAATATCAATTAAATCTATCTGGTCAATTGTGTCATTTAAAACTTGTTTCCTTATTAATTTTCTGTCTGGATGATCTGTCCATTGGTGTAAGTGAGGTGTTAAAGTCCCCCACTATTATTGTGTCACTGTCAATTTCCTCTTTTATAGATGTAAACATTTGCCTTATGTTTTGAGGTGCTCCTATGGTGGGGGCATATATGTTTATAACTATTATATCTTCTTCTTGGATTGATCCCTTGATCATTATGTAGTGTCCTTCCTTGTCTCTTGTAACATTCTTTATTTTAAAGTTTATTTTATCTGATATGAGTATTGCTACTCCAGCTTTCTTTTGATTTCTGTTTGCATGGAATATCTTTCTCCATCCCCTCACTTTCAGTCTGTATGTGTCCCTAGGTCTGAAATGGGTCTCTTCTAGACAGCATATATATGAGTCTTGTTTTTGTATCCATTCAGCAAGACTGTGTCTTGTGGTTGGAGCATTTAATCCATTCACGTTTAGGTAATTATCAATATGTATGTTCCTATGACCATTTTCTTAATTGTTTTGGGTTTGTTTCTGTAGGTCCTTTTCTTGTGTTTCCCGCTTAGAGAAGTTCCTTTAGCATTTGTTGTAGAGCTGGTTTGTTGGTGCTGAATTCTTTTAACTTTTGCTTGGCTGTAAAGCTTTTTTGTGTGTGTGGTATGCGGGCCTCTCACTGCTGTGGCCTCTCCCATTGCGGGGCACAGGCTCCAGATGCGCAGGCTCAGCGGCCATGGCTCACGGGCCCAGCCACTCCGCAGCATGTGGGATCTTCCTGGACCGGGGCATGAACCTGTGTCTTCTGCATCGGCAGGTGGACTCTCAACCACTGCACCACCAGGGAAGCCCACTGTAAAGCTTTTGATTTCTCCATCGAATCTGAGTGAGATCCTGCTGGGTAGAGTAATCTTGGTTGTAGGTTCTTCCCTTTTATCACTTTAAATATATTGTGTCACTCCCTTCTGGCTTGTAGAGTTTTTGCTGAGAAATCAGCTGTTAACCTTATGGGAGTTCCTTCCATGTTATTTGTCATTTTCCCCTTGTTGCTTTTAAAATTTTTTCTTTGTCTTTAATTCTTGTCAGTCTGGTTACTATGTGTCTCGGCATGTTTCTCCTTGGATTTATCCTGCCTGGGACTCTCTGTGCTTCCTGGACTTGGGTGGCTATTTCTTTTACCATGTTAGGGAAGTTTTCAAATAATCTCTTCAGATATTTTCTTGCGTCTTTTCTCTCTCTCTTCTCCTTCTGGGACCCCTACAATGCAAATGTTGGTGTGTTTAATGTTGTCCCAGAGGTCTCTTAGGCTGTTTTCATTTCTTTTCATTCTTTTTTCTTTATTCTGTTCTGTGGCAGTGATTTCCACCTTTCTGTCTTCCAAGTCACTTATCCATTCTTCTGCCTCAGTTATTCTGCTATTGATTCATTCTAGTGTATTTTTCTTTTCAGTTATTGTATTGTTCATCTCTGTTTGTCCTTTAATTCTTCTGGGTGTTTGTTCCTTAATTCTTCTAGGTCTTTGTTAAACATTTCTTGCCTCTTCTCAGTCTTTGCCCCCATTCTTTTTCCAGGGTCTGGATCATCTTCAATATCATTATTCTGAATTCTTTTTCTGGAAGGTTGCCTATCTCCACTTAATTTAGTTGTTTTTCTGGGGTTTTATCTTGTTCCTTCATCTGGTACATAGCCCTCTGCCTTTTCATTTTATCTCTGTGAATGTGGTTTTCATTCTACAGGCTGCAGGATTGTAGTTCTTCTTTCTTCTGCTGTCTGTCCTCTATTGGATGAGGCTATCTAAGAGGCTTGTGCAAGGTTTCTGATGGGAGGGACTGGTGGTGGGTAGAGCTGGCTGTTGCTCTGGTGGGCAGAGCTCAGTAAAACCTTAATCTGCTTGTCTGCTGATGGGTGGGTCTGGGTTCCCTCCCTGTTGGTTGTTTGGCCTGAGGTGACCCAACAATGGAGCCTACAGTCTCTTTGGTGTGGCTAATGGTGGACTCTGGGAGAGCTCAAGGAGTACTTCCCAGAACTTCTGCTGCCAGTACCCTTGTCCCCGCTGTAAGCCACAGCCATTCCCCACCTCTGTAGGAGACCCTCCAACACTAGCAGGTAGGTCTGGTTCAGTCCCTTATGGGGTCACTGCTCTTTCATCCTGGGTCCTGACGCACACACTACTATGTGTGTGCCCTCCAAGAGTGGAGTCTCTGTTTCCCCCAGTCCTGTTGAAGTACTGCAATCAAATCTCGCTAGCCTTCAAAGTCTGATTCTCTGGGAATTCCTCCTCCCGTTGCCAGATTCCCTGGTTGGGAAGCCTGATGTGGGGCTCAGAAACTTCACTCCAGTGTGTGGACTTCTGTGGAATAATTGTTCTCCCATTTGTGAGTCACCCACCTTGTGGGTGTTTGATTTTATTATGATTGCGCCCCTCCTACTGTCTCATTGCAGCTTCTCCTTTGTCTTTGGATGTGGGGTAATTTTTTGGTGAGTTCCAGTGTCTCCTGTCAATGATTGTTCAGCAGTTAGTTGTGATTCCAGTGTTCTCACAAGAGGGAGTGAGCGCACATCCTTCTACTCCACAATCTTGAACAAATCCCCAGTTTTATGGTTTTAAAACCAGGATTAAGCAAATGTTAAGTTAAAACCAACAGGTGTCACTTATATAATAATGGTTAAGAAGGGAGCATTTTAAGCTAGAAATGCCATTGAAAATATGAAATCTTTCCTCATATTAAGAAAATGTTTAAAAATAATTTGTCACAGGAATTTAAAATAGTCTGATGGTCCTGTTGAATGAGATCAATTATGATTATGCTCTGAATTTTTATTCATTTCATTCTCACTTTTCTTCTGCTCACCCACACATCCCTGATAACCAGAGAAATGGTGAAGAGAAAATGTTCTTCTGAGCTCTAGCCTCAGTTTTCAGTGCCGTTACACTGCATATTAACAAGTCACATGCTTTGGTCTCAGGTTGGAAGTGGCAGAGAGAACATTTTTATACCAGTGTGTAAAGAACTTAAGACATAGCTCATCCTCCATTCAGATAAGAAATGGAATATCAATCCAACCAACCAACAAACAAAACATTCTTAACTATGGTTACTTTGAGACCAATCCTAGATCTTCATGTGGTCCAGCCCCACCTTGGCATATGTCCCATCCATCTTGGCATAGCTCTGACTGAAGGTAAAAACAAGTTCTCTCAGAAGAGCATCTGCCATCTTGTATCAAATCTAAGAGCTCACCAATTGTTAAGATGTATTCCTATTTTATGTGCCACAGAGAGAGAAACAGTGCTGCCAATCAAACTATGGTACTGTGTTTTATCTCATCAAACATAGGTTGCATCTTAATTTCAGAGATGTTAAAGTGCAAAAGGGATCAATGAATTTAAGTAAGCATTCCTCTTCTGGACCTGAAGGAAAGGCTTTTGGTTCTACATTTCTGCCAAGTAAGCAATAAAAAGGAAAAGTATTCTAAATGTGGCATTTACATATACATATACATTCAATATAGCAAAAAGGATGTCAGGTGATACAGAAATACTAGAACCATTCTGAGTAGACTATTCAGAACATAAAATGATACTTGTAATTATTATTAAACATACACGGTGAACTGATGGTATTTCTTTTCTTTCTCTATGTTGATTATAGAAAGGAAAATGTTATTATCTTATCCATGTTTAGATCCCTCTCAGGTCGAATTGTTGGAGGTGTTTGGTGGTTCTTTACACTCATCATTATATCATCTTATACTGCTAACCTCGCTGCTTTCCTGACTGTCGAGAGAATGGTCTCCCCCATAGAAAGTGCGGAAGACCTGGCCAAACAAACAGAAATTGCCTATGGAACATTGGATTCAGGGTCAACAAAAGAATTTTTCAGAGTAAGTGGAGGGGAAAACTAAAAAGGAAATGTTCATAACTTTCAAATTCAGGCAATTTTGCCAATTATTATATTATGGGCTCTAGCTATTATAAGTTTTGCAAACATAATGGTAACTGCTATGTTTAAACATAGCAATGCTATATACTTCTACTTGGATTTTATAATCACTTTAATATGAAAAAGCTAATTGATTTATTCACATTGCAAGAGGGACCCTTACTAAGGAAAAGTAACAATAAAAAGGTAAATAAAGCAACTTTATAACATAATTTATCCCAAAGATTCCAATATTCATAATGCTATGAAGATACTTCATCTGGCAAGATTTGGATTTATCTATGCTTTGGAATTTAGAGCATAAAAATGAAAGCATGGCTTTTTTTTTTTTTCAGAATACATTTACCTTGCTGCATTTGAATCCCAAAACCTTAATTTCATGTTATAGTACCTATATGATGTTTATTATTCTATAATCTATTCTGTAACAATGGATTTCAAAGCAATATATTTGCTTTCTCACATGATAATGGGAACAAGAACTACTAAGTTCTAGCACCTTTGTAAAACATTGTATGATATTGCATTTTTGCTGATTTCTCTGCTTTTGCAGATAAAATTGTTCAAACTGATATAATTGCGTTTCACATATGGATATAATTCCTTTGGCTTGCCATTATGATGGCAGGTATTTTGGAGGTTTTGGGGTTTTTAGCTGTTTGTACCACTATAAGGATGAATTTTTTGATCTGTGAATCTCTTTCACTCTGCTTTTACTTAAATCCAGAAATTTCACAATGTGTGATCAGAGATAAGGGTTAATTTTGTGACTTTAGAACCAAAAAACTAAAAAGTGGTCAGGGTGAAATTTTCACAAATATTTCATTAGGTAATTGTGGCATCTTATATTTAACATCAATTGCTTAGAGACTAAATATTTAGTAATTTAGAAGACAAGATATGTTTCACTATTTCCTAAACTATTGTGTAAAATTAATGATAGCCCTTTAAAGTAAATTCACACTTATATACAGTACTTGGGAGATTACATTTTCATTTTAAATGTGTATATTTATTGTTTTCTCACTCAGCTTGGAAATTAAAAACAACAAAAGATACTACTCCTTAAGCCAGCCTTAACTTTCATGCACTTGAATTTCAATAATATTTCTTTTAAAAAAAAATTCAATTATAGTATTCTTAGATATGACAGATGTTTATGTAACACTAAATCAGGAACAAATCACTCAAAAATTGTGCCAAACCCATCATTGCACATTGTTTTCAAAAAAACAGGCAGTGAACACCTTTGTCAACAATTTGGAGCATTACTAATAGATATAAAATTTGTAAATTATAAACTATTTGTAGATTTTTCTAAAACTGTGAATAATAGTCATGACAATATATTTTATTAACAATATTCTATGGATAAACTTAATTAGCCAAATTTTTTAACTTACTGAGTGCATTCCAGTCTCTAAAGCTTAATATAGTAACACATAATTCAGTACTTTTACACATAATTCAGCATAATTTCAGTACTTTTCTGGAAATCTGTGTTTCCACCCAAAAGAAACTAGGTAAAATTTAGTGACTTTGACTAAAAACCATTACGTATATGCATCAAAATAGAATACAAATTTGTGCTATCATTTACATTTTACTGAAAAATGATGACTGATTTTCATGTAAATAAAGCAGATATTTGTAGGTTCATCATTTTGCCTTGAGTGAGAAAGGGGAAAAGAAATATCATATTGATTCCCTGAAAATGTTTCAAAAATAACTCACTGTAGAGCTCTTTGGCATCAAATACATTGAGAATGTTATTTCTAATCTTTAGAGAGTTTTTAAAAACTGCTCAAGTTTGAAAAACTAATGAAGTAGGTAAGAGAATATATTGATTAGAAATATAGGAATAAGGAAAGCTGCTTCCTAGATACAGAGCCTCCCATATAAGTAGTGCAGTCACCATGCCCTGTTTCCTTTCTGTCCCACCCAATTATAGTTTTAAAATTGAAAGAGTGTTATATGTATAGGTATTTATGTTGCAGAATAGTTTGAACCCTAATAGGACAAGAAAATAATTTTCCCTGGAAGCATACTTCCAGGAATACATAAATTTGAGTTCTCTGATAAAAATCTCCTTCATTTCCTACCCTATGTTCTCCCTCCTCTCTCATACATGATCACCTGGTTTAAATAAATCATTTGTCTGATGGGTTGTTGAGGAAACAGAACGTGAAAGGTATTTTTGCCCTTGTCAAAAATGTTTTCTTATAGGAACACAGTAATGGTACATCTATCAGCTTCACTAAACTGCCTCAGGAAATGAATACTCAGCATTTCAAAAAATGTTGCAGTTGTTCTGGAAAAAGAATTAGGCCATGGGAGAAAATTACATCAGAATTCAACTGTTGCCTTGGTTTTGTACCATTATGAAACTTGATATGTTTCATGTTCTGTGCCACTTGTTAAGCATACACATAGAGGCATTTAAAGGAATTTTGTACTTGTCACTTAATGACAGGCTTTTTTAAGGTACTTTTACATTATTATAAACCTGATTTAAACACACTGATTTTCATTTCAGTGCAGATTTTATCCTGTACCTGTTTCAGTCATCAGTGAAATCATGAATGCATAAATGAGATGGATTAGTATTTCAGGGCTTATAATATTATCAAATAGTACATTGATAAGCTCTTACTGGAACATCAGTCTTGCTGCATAAGCTACTAAAAGCAGGAAATAATTTACCTGATAACAATGTAAATATCAACTATAGTGCATGACATTTTTACATATTTTCTATTAAAAGCAGAAATGGCAAAATACTTAATTTTGAAAAATTAAAAGGATGGCACATTTTTAAATCTCCAAGAATTATTATAAGTAATGAAATAATGCTTTAAATAGTTTCCCATGCATTGTGTTTCACAATAAAGATGAAACAAGTAAATCTGAGATCAATTTTATAATTTAAAAAAAATGACATATTATCTTTGCTTATTACCTTGAGCATATTCACTCCCCAAACCTGATCTTTAAGTAGATATCACAATTGAAGATAAAGATGTAAAAGTCCCACTATCACTACATTTATGAGCTTACTGGGTCTGCAAAAATCTCATTTTAGTCTGTCTCATCAAATTTATAAAAATTACCTTATCCTCATTCCTTAGCAAACACCCTCTTACAGTCACAAGTAAGGCACAGCGATATTATTTCCAGTCCTTTACCTCCTGAATTTCCCAACCTCACCCTCTCCACCATGTGGACTTGATTTTATCTAAACCATGCCCCTTTAAATCAGAATCAGAATTTCTAAACATTAACATAGTGACACACCATATAAATTTTTTTTCCAAAAAAGTTTCTTTCATCATTCCTCTATTTTCCACTGAGAGTGTGTATTTTATAATTTCTATTATACATAAGAAACTAAGCATAATTACACTACAGATTCCTCTTTCTTCTGGACTTCAAAGGAATTAATTTAACTTCTTTTGCACTTAAGGTATATGTAATTCAATATATTTAAACAAAAGCAGTAGTAATTTTCCTCACATTAATATTATGGGAATGGACATCTATAAAATATCAATGACCTAAAGGTATTTTATTCCTTTAAAAAAATCATTTGCTTTAATATTATGTTGCATTCTATATAGTTAAATTATCTTCATAATTACCAAGCCCTAAAAATACTCTTTTTCCATTTTGCTGCCTTAGTTTTGTTTAGCTGTTCTCTTTTCCTTTAATAAGATATAAAAAATAAGTAGAAAATTGCCAAGTAACTAGCATGATTCTCATATTCTTAAAATTTTTCAAAAGAAATTTAATTAAAATAATACTCAGATTTTATTTCCTCTGGTTTCAATGTAGTATACATAGTGAAACAAAAAATATAGAGAGAACTCTGTACCTTTTGGGGTGTAACTCTGAAGTGAAGTTATCAATACATTAAAAAAAGTGATTATATGCCTAAATGATGTTGTTTAGCAACACATCTAAATTGAAATCATCAGGATAGATGTTTAAACACAATCAGTATCAAGTGATCCAGAGAGTTGATAATTTTCAGAAATTGGAACTCATTATAAAATGGAGTAGTTCATACTCTAGAAGAGAACTTCATTATCAGAGATGGAGTGAATGAGGCCTGGCAACATGGCCTCCCTAGTGGATCTCATGGTTAAGGGTTCTGAATCCAGATACTCTTCTGTCCTGGTACAATATAGAATCTTTGCAACTGAATTATATTTGGCATAGAATTTTCCTAATGTGAGGATTTCTGTAGCCAGAAGTAACCTGTCATTACCTAAACACGCATACACAAACATATCAGAATCTCTGAATCATGAGATATTTTCAAGTGTTAATAACATAAAAACATTTCAGAGGATACAGGATATCTATTTCCTATCTGATATTTATCACCATTTGAATATACATTAACATAAAATATCTGGGGTTTTTTGGTGTTTAGGTATGCAAATCTCTTATTGTGTGACTTATTATATAGATTTATCGATTACTAAATTTCCACCTTATGAAGCCAAAATTTTGAATACCACTTTTATCAGTTTCTTTGTTCACCTGAGTAATTTGCTTTTACCCAAAACATGTATTCTTAAATTTGCTATTTGAGTACCTTGTTGATTATTGAAGATTTGCTTCTTGTTGGATTCTATCTTCTGGTAAACAAAACAAGGTTGGTGTAAATAAGTATACATGCTACTCAGGATTTGGCCTCATGCTTAGATTTAGGTTTGACTGAAGTCTCCATTACTTTTAATTTGGATCCAGATGTAAAATTTCCACATCTTGCTATTGAACAAAATTAATTGCACCAGATAAAAGTCTGTGTGTATCATTGTATTGTCAAACACCAAACAGGATTTGGGCTTTTCTATTTTATTAAATATATCCTTTGGGGACATTTGAGTTCATTTGGATATATTTTCGTGTGAAAAAATGTGTGGATGAAAAAATCTAATATGAATGCAGATACCAACAAAATGAATTGGATAAATTAAGTCCTGCAAATAATGTAGATACAGCCCAAATAAACAAAAATATAAGTAAGTTTCTTGGCTGAAGTCAAGGGATTAGAAAAACTAACTCTCCAAAATATAAAGTGGGAAAACAAGAATTAGTTCTCTTTAAAGTTTAATATATGTTCTATTTGGAGATTTTGTTAAAAAAGGTCTAAAAATGTTTTGGTGAACCTAGTTTGATTCTTGTTTTATGGATATTTGGTTTGTAAACTAGGGCAGATTTCTCCTCCTCCTTTGGTGTTCAAATACTGACTTGATAGGGACTGCACATTTTGTATACATTTTTTTAGAATGGTTTACATTAAAACTTTGAGGCATGGAAAAATATGAAAATAAAACAATATAACAACTCTCCTTGTTTGTTATAATTCAGTACAACTCTCTCTATGGCTGTCTACATTTTATAATAATAATAAGTTGTTCTTTAAGCAGTTGAGTAAGGTAGTTATTATGACATGAGGTACCTTTTTCTCCAAATATCACTTTTAAATGTCTTTCATTTCAGTGATTTTCTTAAACAGTTGTAAAAGGCAGTTTTCTAATTGTAAAAGAATAATGTTATTATGGCAAATTGCAATTAGAGGGTAACGTAGAAGGTTTTATCCTTATCTCGGTTCAGTCAATATTAACATCTTGTTCCCTTCTTTCCTGTATTTAATTTTATTTTAATGTCCTCCAGAGATCAAAAATAGCAGTGTATGAAAAGATGTGGACCTACATGCGATCAGCAGAGCCATCAGTGTTCACTAGGACTACAGCTGAGGGAGTAGCTCGTGTCCGAAAATCCAAGGGCAAATTTGCCTTTCTCCTGGAGTCCACTATGAATGAATACATTGAGCAGCGAAAGCCATGTGACACAATGAAAGTGGGAGGAAATCTGGATTCGAAAGGCTATGGAGTAGCAACACCCAAGGGTTCTTCATTAAGGTGGGTGGAATAGTATAACAATATAACATGTGTTGTTATAGTATTCCACCTTCCCTGATGTCCCTGAGAGAATTATTTTGTTTTGTGTGTGAACATGGTATGTTTGTTTGTTTTTCTGTTTCTCCATTTCATATTTTTTGCTCAACAATCAGGTATTTTTTTTAATTTTAGAATAATTAATCTTAATTGACATATATCTTTTAAGGCCATATAAAAACCAAACTGGTTGAACACTAGCTGCTTCCAGTGGGCCTAAAACATGGGTAGCATATGCTTCTATATCTCATCAACTTTTTTTGGTCACTGAAATCTACATTCTCATTGTGTCAGTAATAATTCTACATTTTTTCATTATTTTTAAAATTATGCCTGCCTGCTAGTTTCTAAGAAGAAATCAATATCTTCTAGAAAAACACTTTTTTTCCATTTCAATGTTTCATTTATTATGACATCATTATATTTTAGAAAATCCTGAGTTGTATCAATGCTAACTTTGTAAATCACATTTATTTATAAATGCAATTATGATCAGAGGGAAAACTGGGCTCTGATTTTATTGTGCTTACTCAAGTCACACTCTCTACTGTTGCAAAGGGAGTATGGGGTAAGTAAGATCTGTAAAATTAGACCCAGTAACAATTCAAAATTGTTCACACATAGACCCCTAAAATGTGACTTATGACCAAAGCATCACACATGTGGTTGGTAGTCCACATGTGTTAAAAGTGAGACTTTGTTTCTTAAGGAAATGTTGGTAAAATCTGCCCTTTTCACCCTTTTGGTCCTGGACATAGAAAATTCACATGTTTATGTCCAGGAGGCAGAGTTTCCTATTTTCCTTAAGTAACAAAGGCTGCTGTTGAATTGCTGGGGTTAGAGCAAAGCTGGGGTCAAAAGTGACGACTGATAAATTACTCTGGTCTCAGTGCTGCTTAGGAGAGATTCATACAAAGCACAGATTCAAGAAGAAATCAGAATCTTTGCCAAAGGAATTAACCAAGAACCTGGTCTTGAAAAATGATGCTTCTGGTAAGCCTTTGAAAAATGAAGGTAATGAGACCTGTACTGTTGCCTAGTAGGAGTGAAAACAATATAAAATTATATGATTGGTTTCAAAAAGGGAACTGCAATGTACTTTAGGTATATGTGCTGGGTGGGGGAGAAGTTGAGACAGATATAAGAAACAAATACTAGTACTGAAAAGTTTGTGTTAAAACAGTATTTTGTGTTTGCAAACAACACTGTAATAATTCAAGAGGGGTTCCATGGTATGTTCAAAAGGGACAATTTTTAAAGGAGATAGAACAAAATTAGCCAGCAAAGACATATTTGGGTGTAGACTTTGGCAATACTGAAGTCAGGTTTATTTGAACACACTTCGCATATGAAACTGGAGAAATGTGCACGGAGAAAGCCAAACAAATAAATTATCTATGATAAAATTCTACCCAAAAAGATTTCAGCCATTCAGAAACTAAAAGTGACATTAGAATATCTGGTCTTTAAGGGAATATATTGTTTGATGCAACATGAGAAATATGTAATTTCAATGAGGCCATGTGGCAAATAAATCTCTATCGAAATAGTAGTAAATAGAAAGGGAGACAGCAACAGAGGGTGATATGTAGATTACTGTTCACACTATTGATTACATTCACTGGATGTAGCATTTGCTCTTAATTAATTCTCTGTGGATGTAGCTGCCTTGTCCTCTGTCTTGTGTCTACTGATAAAGTCAAGTTCCAGGGACTGAATTTGGCCCTCAGATAACGGTGCGCCTGACTCCCATTGATAGCAAGAGTGTTCCCTCTTAAATGTACCACTTTGTCAAATCCACACTACAGGGATTGTTTAGGGAGAAGCTGAAGGGCTTCATCTGTCTAGAACTGTATAATAATCAGCTATTGGCCTCCCCCTCTTTTCCTGTCTTTCCCTGGATCTTGTTAATGAGGCAATTGTTAAACTCAGCTTCCTGGGTTAAGAGTTTGTTTATGTGCTTTGCTTTATACATGCCACAATTTCCTGAGCAAGCTGGCCCCTGCATGACAAAACCACAGTCATTTTGTCCTGTCTTTGAGAATACTGGAAGTGCACTGAAGGCTAACCACCATTCACCTTACCCACACCTCCTTACTCCCCCACACCCAGCCCAACTAAGCAGGAGGCTCATTAAGCTTAAATTCTCATTCTTATTCAACTAGTAACCTTCTGCTTCAAAAGAGGCAAACTAATATAGAGATGGACCAATAGGCACCTTCTGTATAAATGACGAAATTCAAAATAATTAGTCATCAGAGAAAGATCCAGAAGGCATACCTTCATCAAGAGTATCTTTGAAAACTTTCTGCCTCATTTGTTCAGTTGAGACTAAGTCTGTTTTCCCACAAGATCTATTTTTTTAACCAAGTTTTTAGGTTAATAGTTCTGGACACATTGAGATTGGTCTGTTTCACTGTCATTAATTATGGCTTTCTTCCAAACGCTGCTGTTTTGATTCATTGGGTAATATGAGACTTTATGAAAAGGAAAACAATCTTTCTTCTATATCAGTATAACCAGAGAATGCAGACAAATGACTAGCAATCTTCTGTTGATCTAGGGAGTTTTTTTATTTCCAGATCTTGCTGTTTGGTCAAAATGCTTCAAAATAAATGTCACAGAAAAGAGTAAGAGTAGGATATATAATCAGGATGGAAAATCAAGACTTGGGTCTTTAATGTAGGCTTTAAAACACAGGCAATCAGGATCATCACAGAGCATATATCTGTGACTAGGGTAACAAATATTAAGCCAGTTATGACTGGCACCCATCTTTATGGCAGAGAATGATATTCAAAGCTCCCTATTGTTCAGAGAGACTTTATTTCAGGCTAGCGTTTGCTGGGCATACACATACGTAGCATTTCACAATGTTAAAACCATCAAGCTATCACTAACGGCTCTCAGTAACAGAAGGCCAGTAAGTATGCTCAGAAATTATCAGTATATTATGATTTGACATAGATTCTCCAATTTGTAGGTGATAGAATGATGCCAGGTATATTGATGTTGTTAAACTTAGAATCTATAAATTTTAAAATTGAAAAGGAAAGCAATTATAGGTAAGTGTACCTACAAGCTATAAATATCAGTGAGTCAAAAAACTTAAATCTTACTGGCATTACTATTTGTTTTTCTAAGTTACCTTCCAAAGAATACTTTCAGGTCTTATTGTGAGATAAAAGGGTAAAATCTCTTATGTTTCACTATCTCCCTACTTTGATATTTCTCCTGAATCTTCTTTCCACATACACAATGCCATTTATTCTACATGAACTTCCTTCTCATCCCTTCTCCAGTACCCTTGGCAATCCAAAACTCTTGTAAAAGCCTTCACTGGTTGAGAAATTTTTAAAGGTTGTTTTAAAATAGACACTCTAGATGGCATAGCAATGTGATGTAAAGTTTAGATGAAAGAGGAAGTGTATTTTGACTATACTATCAATACTATCAACTTTACTATGCAACTTTAGTATAGATACGTACTATACTATAGTATTTATTATCTAGGAAAGTTGTATACTTTACTATCAAAAAGTAGTTTCTTTAGTGTATTATCTATATTACACTAGTTTCTAGACTCTCAACTTTACCATGCAATAAGTAAACTGATAAAGATTGTTTAGAGTAAATCATAATTTATTTAATACAGATTTACTGACTATTAAATAGTTGTTAAATGAGAAATACCCCTTTTAAAAATATTCATGGTATCTAGTATCTTCAAGTACTTCCAGGAAACAAAGAAGTGGATCATATCTTCAGAATTTTCCTGGCCTTTGTAAAGATTTTTATGCTTGACCCTAATGTTTGAAGCCACATTAAAAAAACTAGTGTCCTGGGGATTCCATGGCAGTCCAGTGTTTAGGGCTCAGCACTTTCTCTGCTATGGTCCCGGGTTTGATTCCTGGTCGGGGAACTAAGTTCCCACAAGCCGTGGCACAGCCAAAAATTTAAAAATAAAACTAAAAAAGAAAAAACCTAGTCTCCTATACTTTTATTATTCAATAGGGATAATTCCCATTCAAATTTTGCCTTCTCTAAAGATATTTGTGGAACTGTGCCTAATATAAGACAAATGATCTGTCGTTAAAAAAAAAAAAAAAAAGGTCTTTCAAGAGAAAGCAGTTCCAAAAGAACTTGATCAGTGGTTGAAATCTGGGGAAAAGTGAGGCCCATTTGGACTTGCTGATGCCCAGTTACAGGAACCTGTGGCAACAGGAGCTGCTCCTTTGAAACCAGGCACATCATGCTTAGTTTACAACAGGCAACTCAGAGCCCCCACAGCAATATCATGGCAGAGGAGAGGAAGTACTAAGAATGGGAATTAGAATAGCACATCTTCATTGGACTTTTTATTTCGGTATTTAACACAATCACTGACCTCATAAGACACTTGTCTCAAGTCTAAATCTGTATCAGGGTAAGTAGAGTTCTCTGTAGGCCAAATTATGTTTCTTCAACTTGGGAGTATTTTTTTAGGGCAGATGTATTAAATTTAATATTCAAATTCATGTGTGAAAAATATATTATCTTGAAGGAACCACTTTCCTACATAAAATTTCTGAGATATATTTAGTCATAAGTTCAGGTATACTTGGAAAGTTTAGAAAGAAGGAATTTGCTGGATGCTGTGTGTGACACTAAAGTTGTAGTCTGTTTTTGGTATTAGTAACAAGTCAATTGTTAGCACTTAATGTAGACACTAGTAAAACTTAAAAGTACAGAAATTTAAAGTGAGTACTTAATATTACTTAGCAGCACTTGGCCTCAAGTAAATATACTTTTAACTTATTTTCTGGAAATGAGTTGCAGCAGATTAGTACACAAGTATGGGTTTATTTTTAACTATTATGGAAAGGGAGAGATATGTTTTCATTTATGAATATCCCTCATTTTATTAGGTGGCATATTAAAAGATGCTACAGATAACTTAGTTTTTGAACTTAGTTTTTGTGATCCCATTATGTTTTGGAACATAGTCTGTTGGCCTAGGGATTAGAAAACACACTCATACAAAAATCATTTGCACCTCTCAGCATAAACGCACACAAACACATGCAAATCCCCCTGGTTGTGATATGCTTAAACACTTACTCAGTTTGCTATTAGAGATGTGGGTACCAAGTATTTTACATTCACAAACTGAGATGTCACATGGTAAAGGTATCAATGCTAAATGTGTCCCAGGGGAAAATAATCCCCTTTAGAATTCATGCATCCCATCTTTCTCTTGCTAGATACTGAGTACAGTAGGAAACATAACACTTTCTATTGCCATTTGAAATTTTAGATTTTTCATTTAGCTCTTTCCTGCAGTCAAAAAATGATTAAATTTACAGCTCCCCATGAAAAGGAAAAAAATCCTGCATTTTTCTGCATTTCTTTAAGATCACCAAGTATTATACATTTTCCATTCTCCCTGCTTGTAAAAAGAAAAAAATGCCAATATGATTTGCCTTCATTCATTTGCCAATTTATTCAACAGATGGTTGCTGGGTTCCACCTGAGAATTTACCAGAGAGTTTTCAAGTTGTTCATTCTGGCGATGTTTTGTGGCTGCCGTAGGTAACACCATCTGAAAGTTTAAATTCAGTGTTTACCTGTATATGCCTCCTCTCCATTACACTTAGAAGCTATATTTTAGTAACTTGCCTGAGAAACGTGGATAATTTGTGGCTGTTTTAGTTTATACCACTTCAAAGAGGATTAAATTTAATAAGATAAAACTGCTACAAAAGAAGTTTAACAGTTTAAGCCTTCACAACCTGATTTGACAAGAGATCTAAGTTTAGATCTCAATTTTGACAGTTCTGTGAAAAGCCAGAATTCCAAGCTGTTGTTCTTTAGTCCCACACAATTGTCTTATAAACAAATATATTAAGTGTAAAGAATCCCCCAAAAGAATATCTATATCCTATAAAATTCAAGTTAATTCAGTTGCAACACACAACTAATGTGAGTGTAGAACCTATAGCCAACCAAGTCAAGCAGCCTTGACCTACCCATGCCACGTGTATTTAGGAAACATATAGTTGTATCTAAGGATAAAGTTCATAATCTGATATGTAATAAACGTGCTGTAGATGAACTTATCCCTATATTAGTAGTGTATTTAAGTGTTTCCTCTTGATATATGTCTAATAGTTTGACAGGTTCCATATTATGTCACTCATCTTTACACATCATCTCACTACAAGGATTGGTTTCCAGAAGCAATTGCAGTGCTAGCGCTCAGGTTATAAAGGGGACACAAAGGAACAACAAAGCAAGTGAAAAGGGGTCTGTTTGGCCAAAACAATATCAGCCAAGATGGGGCTGGTTTATTATTCATATTTAAGAGAAGGAAGATAGAATAGTTTGGCAGTCATTTGGAATGAACTGGGAAATAGTAAAGACCCTAGTTTAGAATTATATTCTGCTTTAATTTAAGTAGGGATAAGAAACTGTAGGTCATTTATTTAAATATTTATTTCTCCCCAAAAATCAGTCCTATAATTCTTGTTTTCAGAATGAAATAACATACATTTGAAATAGCTTTGCCACAAACATAGTCATACACACCTGGCAACACCTGAATAGAAAAGTCACCATTCGAGTTTTTAAAATACCTAGCCTGGCCACAAGCCTTCTCAGAAATGGGCATTATATTGATTATGAGAACATTTTAAAAATAATAATCATAAAAACAGAAGTTAGAAATACTGTGAATATATTGTTTATCCTCCTTAATACCAGGAATAGCTTTTTCATGATTAAAAGTAGTTTATTTTAAATGGACAGATTCCAAACTTTCTGAAAACCTAAAATTCATTGTTAGGACTCATTCACAGAATGAAATACACTTTCAGAAACTTCGTAAAGCCATTTCAATATGTTTCTTTACTGTCACACAACTCAATAATGAAAGAATCATTAAAGGCATAAAAATTTTCTTAGCATTAATTCTGCCTTTCAAAGTATACAATACCAAAATATGGAAGAAATCTATCACTGTAAATACTATTGACCAAACAAAGTCATGACATCATATTGAAATAATCTAGATTTTATTTATCTTAACTTTTTCTCTAGGGTACTCAATGAAGAAATTAATACACAAATATTTTTTACAGAAATGTTAAAAATTCAATCTGTTTTCTCTAAGTGTTAACTATTTGGGAGTTTGCCAAAATAAAATTCAAATTGGAGTCAATCAAACAAATGTGACACAAGCAACTCACTTTCAAAGACAACATAAGAGTATATGGACCCTCTCCATTGTTGCTTCACTACACAAAAGATTATATAAAAACTGTCAAGAACTACCTGCAAGGCCTCTGCTATTATAGAAGCCTAGTTGTTTCATATTTGGAGCTGACAGATTTGCAACTTCTGAACATCCTTTTAGATATAGTAACAGGCCAGAATCCTGTTAGTAACTAAGAGAAGACATCATCAGACACCCGGTCCCTAGTTTCCCCTCTTTTCAGGAATTTGCAACTAGGATCACAAAAAAAGTATTATCAATAAGTACAGCTGCTCTAAGTTGCTAACATCTTTAGCATGAAAAGTAAATTTAAAAGATAAAAAGAATGTGAAATAAAAAACTTAAAATTAAACCAAGTATCCAGAACCCTAAATCAATGCCCTAACTTTTGGCTTATATTTGAGGCTAGGCTAATCAGAGGTAAATAGAAGTAAATGGGATCCAAGAAAAACTGACCTGATTGTCTTCCAGAGTAAAAATGAAGGTCATAGACTAAAAAAAAGAATTATTTACTATGAAATGATATAGCAATGATAATATCATATAATGCAAAGAATCAGTTAATCTATTATTTAATTAATGTGCTTTTTAATTTGTTCACTTTTAAGACATAATGTTTAAATTTAGCTTAACATAGAGCTCTAAAAATTGCTGAGCAATGTATTTCTAAAGTGAAACAATAATAGTAGCAGTACAGCATTATAGCTTTCAAACCACTTCCACATATATATATTTTTTACTTGCTCCTTTTAACCCTTTTATGATGTCATTTTGTTACAGAGGAAGACATTATAAATTAGAGACGTTACGTGACTTGCCCACAGTCTCACACAGCTGAGATTGGAACGGAGATCTTCTGACTCTCTCCAGTGCTCTTATAGGAAAAGAACAAAAAAAGAAAAAAAACTTATTAATATAAATATAGTTTACTTTGAAAACTTACTGAACAGGTTCTATGATTATTCCATGCTGCAGTTTCAGCAACACTGATAATTTCAAGGCATATTGCAAATAGCCATATAAGAGCTCAAGAAACTATAAAGTCTAATTAATATTAAAAACTAAATAAACTCTTGATAAGTTAAGGAAATTACACAGAGGTAGATTTTGGGTCAACACAAAGAAAGATTTTACAACAATTAAAACTGGTCCAAAAAATGGGGGGAAATTGGCTATGATTCTCGACATCAGAGTTGTTCAAACAGAAATAGAAGGGATTTTCACATCTCTTAGAGAGTACTGTGACAGTGACATCAAAATTCCCTTCTCACTTTGAGAGTCTGAGATTCTGAGTCATGCCCTGAACTGTCTTTAGCAAAACAACCAAAGAATTCTCTTATACCTCTTTGAAGTTGTGGACACCTAATAACACTGGGGGAAAATTCATCCCCAGAACATCAATAGAAACTCATCAGGTTTTGGAATTAAGTAAGTCACTAATTAAGTAAATAGCTGCTTTTATCATAGTCTGTCTACATTGTGAAATGGAAAAGTATTTAAGGAAAGAACTTCTCTGAGAGAACCACAGAGCTAGAGATAGACACAATTCTTTTATATTTATATATAGAGAGATTTAAAATTATATACTGACATCAAATTTTTGGCAACATACAAATCTGACAAAATTCTTTGGATTATATTAAAGTGGGAATAAAACAGCTAAGGTGATACACATACATGTAGAAGGACTTACTTTGTTTTTTTAAGAATAAAACATATATATCCATATCTAGATATGATAAAAATTGATCTATGAAATGTGGTATCCCGTGGTGGTTCAATATGTAATACTTGAGAGGGTTGATTTTTAAGAGCACCATAATAGCTCCAACAACTTTAGTACTACTTAATTTCTTTTTTATTTTTCCCTTCATTATAAATAGCAATCAGTTTATGCCCTGAAGCATGAAGACTCTATAGCCACTGTAATTGCAACCAAGCCTGGCAGTGTACCTACAGTTGTTCTTATTCATAGATTCTCAGATCATTTCAGAATATAAAGATAATTCCATCAAAAACTCTATCAGATAAGTGGGTTCCATGGATGAAGTAGGTGTTTCATAAAGTATAACTTACTCTTTTTTTCTATTTATAGCACAGCTTTATGATTTTTGAATATATCTGTTTCAGAAAAAAAGGAAAGTCTCTATTTCTGTATATATTCTTTAGAATTTATAGAGTATAGTGGATAAAGGCTGGTTTGTCAAAATAGCCCTCTTAGAATATTCATTAAATATATGAAGTTAAAGTTTCCAAGGAAGAACATGAGAAAAAACATGTATATTTGTAGTTGGAGGAGTTTTATTGTGCCATATTTATATCATGTAATGTTAAAGTGATTAAAGTTCATAGGATGAATCCAACATTAAATAAATGGTAACAGTAATAGATGTATAATATAGAATCTGCCATACAGTGTTTTTTCCCTGCACATTTTCATAATAGCCATTTGAGTAATGACTACAGCATCCTTCATTTTGACGTCTCTGGGATATACTGTGACAACCTGACGTTCCAAAAGTACATCCATTTTCTCACTTGATGTCATTTTACTTGATAAAGAATTTTAATAAGTTACCCAAAGTTAAATAACAATAGCACATGATCTTGTATGGGTTCAGGCTCATTCTTGGTCTCCACTTTCCTCCATGTCTCACAGAATTCAATCAATTGTCTGGTATTTGATTTTTTTTTTTTTTTATGGGAGCTGGTCACTATCTCTGAAATTACGCCAAGGGGTATATAGGAATTGATGCTAAGGTCAGTTAATTAGACATTGGTCTCTAAAGAGATAAAGTCATTCAAGTAAGAAAAGACCATATCATGTATAACAAACTTACTTTGCTGTACTGCAGAAACTAACACAACATTGTAAATCAACTATATTCCATATCAGAGACCATATAAATAAAAAGGAAATAAAATTTAATAACTATTGTACTACATACCAAGCACATGTATATGAATATATTTTCCGCCACAACCCCTTGACATTGGTTCTACTATCTTCATGTGGACAGATGATGTTGCTGAAATTCAAGTCAAAGAGCTGAGAAATGACAGAACTGGAATAGGAGCCCATTATTATATAATTCCAAAATCCATGCTTGTTTCACTATGCTGCCTTGTTTCTCTCCAAAGACACTGAGAGTACTAGTTAGAGACACATTGAGAAAAAAAAAAAAAAATCCCCTCTTTATCTAACCTATGATTCCCTGTTTTGAAAAAACTAAAGCACATAGTTTCTGATCATATCCATGTCTCAGACTTTTTCCAAATGTTTCCATCTAATGAGCTATTAGGGTTTTTTTTCACTTTCACAATAATTCTTGTTCATACTAGATTTAGTACTGCTTCAAACATGGTGTTGCTTGTAGCACTATCATTTTACCCTCAAAAGACATGAAGAACATCAGGGAAATGCATTGAAACATCACAGCATGCCTCTCTGTACTTGGGGAACTTTAGGTACTCCCCATGGTACACCCTTCATGATTCACTCCAGCTGATGAAAATTACCCAATCAATGCCCTTCCATAAATTACTCTGCTCTAAGTCAGTCTTCAGCTTATTGAAGCTCTAATAAAATAGACTGACTAAAGAGCAGACAGTTTTGTCTCCCTTACACAGCTAATGTTCATTCCCCTTTGGCTTAATCTTTAAATGTATTTTAAGTTCAATTCAATGAATGCCCCAGTATATCAGATAGTTGGTAGTGTCTTGTGAGACCTGAGGAAGGGATCAACCAGAACTGAACTTGACTTTAATACAAGACCATGTTCTATTATTGTTTAACTTTGGGTATTTCTCCCCTAGGAGGAGGACAGAGGAGAACTAACCAGCTCCAGGACCAAGGTAAGAGGGGAGTTTTCTTTCAAAAGAATGGGTTCCATTTATTTGAAGGAAACCCCTCCCCCACCTATTTTTAATCCCTTTTTCTTTATACATTTATATTTTTTAACCCAACAGGATTAGGAAAGCAGCTTGCCACCTATGCATAATAGTTATTTGAATATCCACTTACAAATGAAATAGGAAAAAAATAAAAACCTTCACACAAGTCTTATCAGTTATATGTAAAGGTTTTCCATCATCATTAAATATCAGTGCCAGTTTTCCATTAAGGATTAGATTTTTACATAGGCCTTAGGAAATTGTCATCAGTTGTTAATTTCACTACATGTAAAATATGGATAGTAACTGACAATCAAACCATAATGGATAATGAGGTTACAAAAATATTAAAAGTAAAATCCAAAGTGTTTCTATAGAAAATATATCATTAAGAAAAAAATTTATTAAAATAAGCAGCTGATATAATTTAAATGATACATAATTTGAAATATGGTCAGTTAGACTTTTGGTGTGAAGTAGTATAAGATTAATGAAATTTTTAAGATACCCTATGAAAACTGTGGTTAGAAAAATAAGATGAAAGGGAGGTAATATTGTCTTGAGCAGTACTTCTCCATGCTTATAGAAGCACTTCCCAGGCCTTTTACATTTTCTTTAATGGTTTCCAGTGTTACCTCTCACGTTTTACGTTGTCAATGAACATCATCAGTATTCCCTGCCTTTGGTACTCTATTTCAAATTGGTCCTTCCATAGGGGAGAAATCCAAAGTGGAAACAAGTGAGAGAATTTACAAAGCATCCAGAATTTGAGATATTTGAAGAAATCATATGGATTATGGAGGGATCAGCTTCCAGATTCTATCCAGCAATAGCTTTTTGTTATTGTTGCTCTCCAAGGAGGCTACATCTTAATGTGACTCAAACGGATTTTAGGAAAGCTTTAGGATCATGTAACTGAGACAGTTGGGGATCAAGAAGAAGGAAATTTTAGGAAGGAGAAGAAATGTGCCAAAAGAATGAGAATTCAGGCAATGAGTTGTCAGTAAATAATCATCATCTTACAGAAACACAGTTTTTGCTTTGTTACAAATATGTTTAGAATCTTGGCGTTATCTTAAAATTGGATTGTTGGGGTTTTTAATGAAAGAAATTCATTTCAGCAGGATATATTTTTGTTAGAGATTGCTATCTTCTGAGTAAGAGCCATAGTAGTCATGTGATTAGGAACATACATGAGAGCACACATACGAACTAGAAATTTGATTTTAATGCCAACGTATACTATTTATGTAGATAATGATATTGCAATGGTCACCAAATCCAGAAACCTAATAGAAACTAACTTCGAGTTTCTCAATGACTGACTCCTTTAGTGAAAGGTATAGGCTATATTGGAGGCACATTATTCATTCCTAAGCAAAGAAAAAAAAGTCATAATATTTTTAGTGGGCTATTTATATGTTAAAATTGGACACCCACACAGATATTAGTTATGTCAGGCAGATCTGTTGTGTACTTTGAATTCTTATGAAATATATCATGGTAATCTAATTCCAAGAAAGAATTGTTTGGTGGTTCTGCAGTGACTTCAAGTTCTTTTGGATAACCTGAAATTGAGATAAAACATCATTTTTTCTTGTTTAGTCGCTCAGTAAAGTGAAAAGTATTGATCTCATATTAACTGCATTCCATTTATTAAATATATTAAAAATAATTAATGAAAGTGCCCAAACTGGTAGTTTAAAAAGTATCCAACCTGATGAGGAGCTAATAGCTAAAAGACTGTGTGATATGTTCTAGTATTAACCCCAATAGGAACAACTGTAGGCGAGACTTAATAATTTAAACTTTTTGTCGTTTCTTCCTATTTAAATTTTAATAAAAATAAATGAGAGAATATGTTTCTGTTTGAAATATGATTATGAGCCCTGTTGCTGTCAAAGATAAGAGCTTTATGTTTCACTTAGAATGGCATAAACTTAAAATATTTATAGACAAATATTTAGAATTCTTAGTCTTCAGCTATTGTCAGAGAATAACAGAAAAGTCACATGCTCTCCTAGTTTGTATGGCAAGTTCAGATAGCTTCCTTTCAAGATCCCATTAGCTTATAATCTCTATTTCTCTAAGACCTATTTTTATCAATCAATTTCCTTTTTCTGTTTGTGCCATTCTCCCACCTAACCAAAATCCAACCCAAAAGTTAAGGTAGATGAAACAAGATCAATTAAAAGACATTTTAAGTTATGTATTTTGAGTTATATTTAAAGACTATTCTATTACTAATGAACCTGCAACCTTAAATGAAAGAGAAAAATTAAAACTTTAATATTTTCTCTCAAGAACTTGATAGGAAATTTAAAGTATTTGTATATAAAGGTTAAGTAGATGTATTTAGTGAATTAAATACATTATTTATATATACAATAAAATAAATCTTAAGTTAAAACAAATACAGTTGACATTTAAAATCTGTTTATGATAAATGAAATTTTTAATTTCTAAAATGTGCTGAATTATATTGTTCTAAGCAGTAAAAAAATTTCTAAAGGTAGTATGTTTTATTTGCTACCCTAAAATAGATTAAAACTGATCTATAAAATTGCCAGTATCTGTGATTTTTGTCTTTGGGTTTAGTTGGAAGTATCAGATTTCCCTTGATATTCACAAACAAACTTGTATATGATTTTATCTTTTAGTATTCTTTGGCTACACAAACTGAGCTGGTGATCTCTTTAACTATCTATAATACGGAATACCTTCTTAGATTATTTTGTTTATACAATGGACAAAATTGCTTGCCATTATTCATTAAGACGGCTAGTGTCAGTAATTTTTTATGTCCTCCTTGCCAATATTTAAAAGACAGTTTTGAAGCCTTTTGCTTTATTTTGTTTTATTTTATTTTTTTGTGTGTTTTAAAACACTCTTCATACCAGGTCTTCCCAAAATTCATTAGGTTCCATGGTTGATTCTCTTTTGTTGTCTAACACACTATACTCTCATTTTAGTAGGTTGCTTGAAAAGTAGCACCTTAAGTTAACTCACTGAGATATCAATTCTGCATTTAGTTATTGAATGCCTACTATATTTCTTGCCCTGCATTAGGACTGAGAATGGTATAAAGTACCATAAGACACAGCTGCTGTCCTCCAAGAAGGAGAAAAAATGGTACAGCTAACATTGTAAAGGAATGTATGACTCAGAGCAAATGTGAGTGCTCCTGAAAATAAATAGATAATTTAAAGAAGCAAGAGATAATTAGAATCTAGAATATTTGGGAAAGACCTGATAAAATAGGTTCGGATGTAATAGTTGATAAATATTAATTGAATGAATAAGTCAATGAGTGATTACTGGAAAATGATAAGAATTTAGAAAAGCTAAGAGAAAAAAAAAAAGGAATTCCTGGTAAACTTTCTATCATGAGACTGGAATTGATTCTGCATAAAACATATTTGGGACTATAAGGAAACAAGACTGGCTGGAGGCAGAGAAGTTCTGTTTGGGAAACTAGGGGTGTTAAGAGGCTGGGCTACTGTGTTAGACAGACCCAGGTTTTATTTCCATCTTTGCCATTTACTAGCCATGTGGATTCAATGAGGATTCAGTGAGAATACAGAGAACTTGACACAGAGTCTAGCTCAACAAAATATAATGAAATTATATTTTAAAGATATATGTAAACTGAATTGTTGGGAAGCCTTGAATACCAGAAAAACTAGAATAGAATAGTATCTTGGAGGCAATCGGGAATCACTGAAGGTTTTTGACAAAGCACTACAAACAAGCAGAGAAACAAGGTTATTCAGACTCTGAGGATCTGAGAATGGATCGAGAGTCAGTGGATCTTGTCTCAGGTGATAAAGACTTTGATAAGGCGATGCCAGTGTAATAGAAATGAAAATACAAATTTAAGAGACACTTTTCAGAAAAACAGTTCTTAATGGATAATTGGCTATAGGAAAGGAGGGGAAATGAGAATTCAAAGATGAGATTGAGTTTCTGTGACCTTCTAATTCACTATACTGAAGCTTTATTATGATACTGTTCTTGGAGATCCAAGATTAGGTATCCTAAACGATTATCACTTAAATCATTAAGAACCTTGTATGTATCAAAATAAACCTATCTTATTTTAACCATGAGAGAAAATAAATGTTACCATCTAATGAAATCAAGTCATCATTTAGGCTTTTAGTACTGTTTTTTAAAGGAAGTCATCTACTATACTTCCTTCTTGGATATTTGGGAAGGATCAATTCAGTTGACAAGATCACTTACCTTTGAAGATTTATCTCAGCTCAAGGAGTATTTAGCCAGAGAGAACAGGAGGTACCACCTTCCTAGTGCAGGGAATATGAGTCAAAGCTTAATCAAGGGGTAACCCCTACCAACCCTGAAAAACTTTTCAGGAAAAAGAAAAGTTTCCTTAGATAGCCATAGGAGGAATGAGCAAATAGTTTAACTACACAAGAAAGGAAGACAGGAACAAAGATATCATAGTACTGTAGAAAAGAGCACTGGACTAGAAGGCAGAAGACCTGTGTCCCAGCTGGGCTTTGTTGAGCAAGTCACCTAACTTTCATTAGACCTCAGTGACCACATCTGTAAAATGAGAACGTTGGAGACAACCTCTAAACCACATTTTGACTCAAATATTGTAGGATTCTAGTTCTTTAAAGCAATCGATGGACATTTTTAAGACTCAGCAAAGGATGGAAAAAGGAAACATGGTCATGGTTCATGGAATGGTTTAGAATTCTGGAAATTGTATAAAAAGAATAAGGAGAATGGTCTAGGAGATGAAAGAATCTAAAGTCAGGGATGGGGCAGAGTGCACACAGCAAATGACAGTCCAGACAAAGCATCTTTGTGAAAGGCCTAGTATTTTTTAAATTTTATTTTAGAATGATGATAATCACAACTTAAATAGTGAATGATATCTAGAGATAACTTGAAGCACTTCACAATCTTGGTAGTTGTGACTTCACCTTGAAATAAAGCCCTTTTGTACAATTTGATAACAGATAATGATAATGGGGTGGCTTAGGGCAGGGACTTTATCCCATATAATCTCAAATAGCACACTCAAAGGCCACCACAAATAAAATAAAATTTAAATTATTTAATATGATTAATTTATATTTTCTAAATACTATGTAAGGGTAAATAATATCTTTTGACAGTTTTTTTTTAATTTTTATTGATTTAACAGACAGTCCTTTAAAAAAACCCATATATGATGTGCTTGCAGAATGATCACAAATTGAGTTAATACCTTGGAAATTCTTTCTTGCCAAATCACAGTCTTAAAACCTCTTCTCTTGGGTTTCCCTGGTGATGCAGTGGTTGAGAGTCCGCCTGCTGATGCAGGGGACGCGGGTTCGTGCCCCAGTCCGGGCAGATCCCACATGCCACGGAGTGGCTGGGCCCACGAGCCATGGCTGCTGAGCCTGTGCATCCAGAGCCTGTGCTCCGCAACGGGAGAGGCCACAGCAGTGAGAGGCCCACGTACCGCAAAAAAAAAACAAAACTAAAAACCTCTTCTCTATTAAAATTCTGGAGCCACCATGGGTCATAGAAATATTTTTACTTCTCTTACCTTTAATAGGCATACATGAAAATCGTCATTAATTAATTTAAAAATAGATTTATTAGAATTGTCAGAGAGGATTAGATACCCTTCCTCTACCCTGGCTGGTCTAAGAATTAAATTGATATGAGACAAATTAACAGGAGAAAAATCAAACAAAAGATTAATAACATGTATACATGGGAGAGACCCAGGAAAACTGACTAACTTGCCAAAATGGCCCAAGCCCTCACCTTAAAAACAATCTTCAGCTAAAGACAAAAGAGGATGTTGGAGGTAGTCGTTTGGGACCTCAAAGGGGGAGGAAGACAATTCACATAGAGATGGAAAAGCAAATATTTAGCAAACAAATGCTTGGGTCATGTGGAGACAGTGGTACACTGAGTGGCCTCTGATCTCTAAGGGTACCCCCACCACACCTGGTCCATATTCTTTGCAGATTTCTCTGGTGATAGCTCTATTCCTATAACAGGCCCTCTATCTAAATTCTTAAGGCAGTTAGCAAGAAGGTCAAAGTTTCTTCCTGAGTCTTTTGGGCCTTGATTGTTTTCAGCTTGAAATAATTCACATGCCAGATATATTTTGGGGTGGCAGATTTTGTTCCCCTACAGTCTCACCTTTGAAACTTCGAGAAGTTTCACAGTCCAGAAGTTGAATAGATATATTGCTTTATATCTTATCCAATCAGTCTCATAGTCCTGACGATAAGTCAGTTCATTTCAGGAGGCTGTGATGCAGGTAGGCTCTCAAAGTTAGGCCTATAGGGTGCAAGCAATCAGATATTTAATAAGAGGTATTTGTGGGGAGACAAAAGAAAAACAAAGGTTAATTATTGGAGCAAATTCTAAACCCAGTGTCTGAGTGCTGAGAGCTACCAATCAAGATTTCTAGATATCAGGGTCAAGGCATCTTTTACAGTTTGAAATGTCTTCAGTGATGTCATTGGGTGTTCAGGCAAACTTTCCAAGAAGCTTACACAGCAACAGTCAAGAGGTTTGTCTAAATATAGGCAATTATGGTGATCTCTCTAAAGTTTATAACAAGTTGTTCAGCTTCAGTGTGCAGGGCTTCAGGAAAAGGGCAGCTTTAGTTCTCAATGATTCCAAATGAAAAGGAGCAGCAGGAGAAAAATTGGAAACATTAGTTTGAAGAGCTGTAGCCAAATATTTGAGGAAACTATACGAATTCAGGATCAAGTCCAGTTTGCAGGACTGGATCTATATATATAGATTATAGTTTCTGCTGAAACACACATTTTTTTCTCTAAAAATTACCCTCACTTCTATCAAAGAAAACCAAATTAAGACTAATTTGTTTGCAAAATAAGTTTAGTGTCATTAAACTTGGCCTGATTATTTACCTAAGTCCAGCAAAAATAGTAATTGACCATATAATCTCTTTTAAATCTGCTTTGCTGGAATTATTCAAAGGAATCTCCAGATTGAACTTTTAAATGCCTCTCATACCATGAAGCCATGCCAAGGACTTGACATCAAATTTACCTGTAATATATATAGATTTGGTTGAATTCTTCTCTTCTTGATGTCCCGAAAATATCCTGAGGTTCTTGTGCCTTCCAGGCAATGACCTTCCTTACTCACCTGGTAAGGCTGCTGGGAACCCTGTAAGAAAGGTACCAGGCTGTTTTTCCAAAGGGCTTTATGGCTCCATAAAGTCAATCTTAGTTCCTTAAAGCTGTCTGGTCATATCTGATTCTATGCATATTCTCAAAGATGACATTCCAGTCAAAGCTTTGGTAATATAACCAATGTTTCCAATTGTGTTCTAATACAAGGAGAATAGATTCTTAGTGAACATGTGTAAATAAATATATTGTCATGAAAATAAGAATACTCACTAAGAGTTTCCAAATTCTGGAGGGATAAGGTAGGAAGAAAAAGTTATTTCAATTCTATTTACAAAGGTATAATTTACCGAATTGCTATAAGCTATAGTTAATATAAGAGGAAATATTTCTTTTTATCTGGAAAGCAAAGATTAAAAAGCCAGTATAATTTCAGACAAAAAGTCATAAAAATTATAACTCACATTCATCAGTTCATTCAGTCCCATATAATTATTCTTATTGACCTTGATCCTTTATTAGCAGTTTTATGAAGCCATTAGGTTTTTCATTAGAATTCTATAATTTCTTACTAGTTTAGTGGTATGATCTACAAGTTATCAGAAACTTATATTTGTCCAAAAATCCTTTCTATGAATCATCTTGAAGATCTTCATTTTGTAAAAGCATTTTAGTAAGACAATAACTGTCTATAAATGACAAAAGACAAATTAAAAATCTGATTGCAATGCGATTGACAAGGAAATTTGGCTATTTCTGTGACATACAACATTTTAAGATAATAACTAGAAAAATGGTAACATACCAGGACATATCTGAATTTTAGGAATTTCATATAACTTCTAGAACATTTATATTAATAAAATTTACCCATACAATATAACCTAAGAAGGTTTATCATTTCTCATTTGACAATGCTTCCCATGTAATTTGACATACCATGTTTGTTAGTTTAATATCTCTCTTCGAGCTTTTTCAGGGGCCCTCTGAAACATCCCAAAGTTAGCTAGAGGTCAAAAGGACTTTATTTAGAATTTTGATTTAGGAAAGTTTGTCAAAGATATCAAAAGGTTTTAAAACACTTGGTCAAATAGGATTATAGGTCACTGTGAAACAATATTTATTCACTTAATCAAAGTGACAATAAAAGATTTCAAAAGTAAATACAGAAAGTTACAACAGGTTACTTGAAAGGTAAGAAATTTTACAATCTGCTATCAAAGTAGATGAATATTCCAAGAAAACTTTGTCTTCCTAACAAGAGAGAAAACCAGATTCTAATTTTGCACCAGCTCACTTTTAACATTAAAATTAATTCACTCAATTAAATTTATTTTAATCTTAACCAGTCCTGACCAAGCACAAAACTCTTCGCAGGGCTCCTTTTCCACAAATCTTCTATAACTTCCTTTTTCACCTTCAGATTTCGTCCTGTGATTTCTCTTTTACTCTTTCCCTCTTTTTTTAACGCTTCTTTAGGACAAAATTACTTTTTTTCCTTAACAAAAAGCATTTCCACTCATACCTTTTTCTCCTTACATATGAAGATGTTTTCCTTATTAGTTTTAGTAGTTTTACTTATATAGATTAATTAGAATTTGTAACCCTTAGAAACCTTAATTTCTACTGAAAACTAAGCAACTGTAAACTGTTATACCAGTATTTTTTTTTATTGGAAAACTTATAAATACATTTTATAATATCCAAAAACATACATTTCCTTATGACATAATTTTTTTTCAATGTGATGCATGACATGTTTCTAAGAAACCCAACATCTTTAGTTTTTCTGTAATAAGAAGACAAAAGTAGACTTAGAGTTGTTTAACAATTAATATTTCAGTATTTTATCTTCTCTAGAAATGATCTAGACAGTCAATGAATTCCCATCATTTAACTTAGCAAAACTCTGAAGCTTCAAGTTACCAATAAAATTTAAGGAAATTACTTTTAAGTAGATATGCCATAAAACATAATTATTCTTAAAGAGTTCATCTAAAAACTCTTGTTTTATTTAAATTTATTTAATTACTTATGAAAATTTTATCATACAAAATTTATCCTTTTTGGTGACAAATTTTGTAACAGAGATAACTGAATATATTTAACTTGTGGTAAACCTGGTAGAATGTGTTTAATTTACATTTAATGCTGATAACTCTCAAGATAAGCCTGTTTAATTAAACCAACAAACTTAAACTTGCTTTTATTTATTAAAGATTAATCCTAGATCAGGTACACTTGAAAACTATTTGGATTCATTTCTGCTACATTTAGAAATGTTTAATTTGTAAGTGCTTACTTTTAAGTCAATTAAAAAGAGTTCTTTACAAATTAATTTTGGTTAATACCATTCAGAGATACAAAAATACCATATCTATAATGTACACACATAGACATAGACACAACCACAGATGTCATAGCTTTCATTGTAAAAGTTTAGTCATGAATTAGGTACAACACAAAACTCACTGGTTTATAAACAACAATTGGAATAAGTTTGTATCTGCTCAGATTGCTAAGGCTTTTTACTATGTGGAAAAGACTTTTAAGACTTGTATTTGTCCTTGATAAATCTTTAAGGAGGCTGTGGATTAGATTTTGTGTGAGGGAGCATTTCCAGCAGATTGTACTTTTTAAAAGATCTCTTTTTTTTCTTTGGTGTTTCAGGTTCTATCTGATTGAGTCAGCCAGGCTCAGTCTCAGGCCATTGTGAGCTGTATTTACATTTCTGATTTTGTAGAGATTTGCAAGACAAAGATGGTTGCTTTCCATTTCCCCTAAGAACTGGGCTGCTGCCGAAATAATATCAAAAGGCTGATCTGTTCATCCAACTACATTTTCTTTAATTTGCTTCTTTATATCACAGAGAAGATTTCCAACTAAAATGGAAACCAAAAGATTTCTATGTTCTAGAACTTTAGGATTCAAGGCATCGTGCCTTCAAAAAGTCTGCGCAAAGCATTCAATAAATTCCCTCTTTCTGAGTGCACAAGGCCACCCCATACCAATTCACTCTAGGGGCAAAATCTTCCACTAGTGGTTCTTTTATCCCCTAAATATCAACCCCCAATTTCCTTCTCATATTATGCGGGCTCAGGCAACCCTATTGGCTTCCTTTAGCATATTCAATTAACACTGCCTAAAGGGTGGATTTACCTGCCCTGTCTTACAATACCAGGCAAGGGAAGACAAAATGTCCATCCCCACAATGCAATCAGGCAAAAGAGATGCAACCATCTTACATAAAGCCCATTCAAATACACCAATTTCCTTATAAACTTTCATCTTAGTTCTATCAGTTCTTATACTTTTAACCTTAGTTTCCATTAGGACCAACAAGTCTGTCTTACAAGGAGTCCCAGAAACTTTTCCTTTTTTTCCCCCAGCCATTTTATTCATTCCTGTATAAAAGGCTTTGAGGACCCCAGTAAGGGGTTGAGCCAAGGGACCCAAGCCTTTTTGTCAATCTTTGATTTGATTAATTGGCCTAAATCTTGCCCCAAGCAATTGCTGGTCAGGTTTCTCAGTGTAATTTTTTCCTACCAGCTTTTAAAATTTATCCAAACTGGGGTAATTAGAGCAGATTTGTTTGGTGGCCTTGTCCGGGAGCACCAATGGGGGGTCCCTTTGGCTCACACAGTCCTAGGTAGTGCTGTATTAAAAACCTTTGTTTTGATCCCATCAATGTTCGTTTTATTTATCCCAACTCTTAATAACCATCTAAAGGTTTCCATCTTGCTGTGGTGAGTTCCATGACTCTTCCCTTTCTGATTCCTCTTTATTCTACCACTTTCAATATTTGCTTTATTTATTTTATTTTTTAACAACCCTTTAAAAATTTCCATCTTGTTGGGAAGAGCCTCTTTCTCCTCAATTCTCTTATTAATTAATCTAATGTTTTTATTAGCATCTGTAAGACCCATTGAGGGGAAGCGGAGACCACAAATTTAATAAGGCTTCCTGAACAGGTTTTTTGTTTTTATTTTTAAAACTAAGAGAGTTCTTAAGGTTAGCTGTTATATATCATTATATCCACCTTTTAATTTGGTCTTTCCATAGGTACCAGTAAAATAGCTGTTTATGATGAGAGTTTTCTAAAAATTGACCAATTTATAAGTTTTTCCAATTCAAAGGATCCATCATCTGGCCATTGATGAGTAGGATCTTAATAGTGATTCAAACCAATAAGCCAATTTACGGAAAGACCCTGAGGTAACTTTCCAGACCATGGTACCACGGACACAAGAGGCGTCCCGAAGTGAGGGCATGGATGATGTAGTTCCCATCTTCCAAAGGCTCACTCCTAAAAATATTCTAAGAAAGTTTGAGAAGATAAAGGCCCCTTATGGACTGGACCCCTAATGACAAAACTCCTCTGAAAGCTGGCACAGCTGGACAAAGAGACTGCTCAGAATCCCAGTCTATTTAACTGGCTGCCAAATGCATACTGGTATGTGGACCTTTTGGATGGCAGAAACCAGAGAGATTTTTCTCATTAGTATATAAACTAAACTCTCAAGGCATAGAAGACAAAAAGAAAACTTGATCAGACCAATGGTTTTCTCCTTATAACAAATGACACAAAAGACAGAGACAAAGAAAAACAGTGACCATCCTTGGGAGAAAAAAGATCAACAAACCAAAAGTAGTACTCTACCAAATTTTAAACCAAGAGTCACGAAGTCCAGAGATATTTTGGGGTGGCAGATTTTGTTCCCCAGCAATTCCCTGAAATTGTATATCAATCTGGATTTTGTACATTTGTGCATTTTTCCTGAGAAAGTATCCATGCTTTCATTGACTTCTAAAAGAAGTCCATGACCAAAGGAGGATAGAAAATTCTACTCTGTGACCTAAAATTGACAAAAATCAAGAAACTAGACTGCATGAAATATTTGTAAATATAACATTTAAAAAAAACTCAACAGTAAAAATACAATTAAATGTTTTATTTATCACAATCTCTAGCTAGTGTGCTGACTAAATTTACTGGCAGATATCCTCACAAATATCATAGTGATCCTTCTAAACATCACATTCTTCAGACCTAGTTCTCAAATAGGAATTAGTCATGCAAATTCCAAAGAACACAATTTAGAGACAGTTCTTGGAATCTAGCCTGGTATTAACTCAATTTGTTCAGTTCTTTTTGTTTCAATTGAAGTATGAAATACAAACATTTCTATAGACTAATTTAACTGCATATATGTCAGCCAAAATCCAAAATAAAGACAATAAATCCCTCATTATCAAAGTGGTTTTCAAATGCTCATTATAAATCCTGCTGGGTCTGAATTGTCTTTCCCCTTAAAAAAAAAATTTCCCTCTGAATTTTGATATTAAATTATTGATCAATAGTGCCATTTTATGCAAATCTTACCTGTCATTGCATAAGCAAACTGGAGTGAAAACTTAATAACTTTTCTAAAAATGTTTGCATGTATATATATATGGAGAGCAACTCAGCCCAAATTCTGCCTTTGGAAAAAAGTGCACAAATCCAATGAAGCAAAAAGAGTCTTGTGCTTGTTTACTGGAATGAATAATTTGGGGAAAAAATTAATAGCATAGCTACAAGTTAAATTGAAAACAGTGGAGCATTGATAAATGCTGAGAATTAGTCTTCCAGGCCTAAACAGCTGATAAACGGTAGAACTGTGAAAGCAAATACCTTTCCTTAAATCAGATATATTTAGTTAACCTCTTATTATTTGACAGCCTATTGATTTTTATTCACTTTTTATATTTCCTTGAGTGATAAAATAGTTCTTTTTCTCAGCTAGTTATTAACTGACTATATACAAAGTTCTGGGATTTGTTGAAAATTCTGTTTTCCTGCTAATTTACTTTAGCTGCCTTTATGTGGGGATGGGAAGGGGATGGAGGGGGACATCATTAAACCACAAAAGTAAAATCCCATGTGATATTTGCTCATGTCTACCTATCTCATCTTGTATATGGGATGGACTTCCATGTATGCAACACTTGTTACAATACTGACAATATGGCCATCATTTAAATATCAGAATGAATAATCTATACAGAGTTAGTTATTATTTATTTTTCATGAAATTACTATTTTCTTATTAGAGTAGCCCTAGAAAAACTTCTGCATATATTTACCTGCTACATAGCAAAATTTAAATCAAATGAGTTTTCCGGTCTGGAATTTTAGTTTGATTTCAAAAAAAAGATAGAGTGAATATGTTATATGATGGAAGATTTGTTTTAATTGCCTTTTTAAAAATTACTGCAAAACATTGAAAAGGACTTTTTTCTTAGAGTGTCTAATACTTGTTTGGAAAAGAACAAAGCTGCCAGCCATGGAATCTCTTTTTCTAAAAACAGAGCTATATTTATATTTTTTTAATCACCCAGGTAGCAGGACTCAAGTTTATTCACAATCACATTCATTTAATCCGGCCTAAGGGAAAAAACTCTCCTTGTCTATGTAAGTTCATGTGAAACAGCAAGGCTTCTCTCTAGGCCACTGAGAGTTTCATTAACCTCCTGCCGATACTATCTGATGGGTAGACGCATACCTCTCTTCCTGACCTGTTCCCCTCAAATAAGGTAGAACATTTGTAGAAGCCAAATGCATCACATTTTCTCCATTCAGCCTGTGACTAGAGACACAAAACAAAGTGAACCAAAGCAAACCACATTATCAGAACAATGAATGTTTTTTCTGAGATCCTTAAGAATAACTTCTAAATTCTAATTCTTCCTCAATTTTTCTTGATCCAAAATAGAATATATATTTTGATTTTCATGAAATAATTCTATTAGGCATTATATTATAAAATAATTAAGAGAGTGTTTTTGTTTGTTCTTTACTGATTATTAAAGTGTCACTTTTCATTGCAGAAAATTTGGGGTGAGTGCGGAAGCATAAAGAACAATATGCAGTCCAAATCAATCATAATCCCACTACCTACAGATAGCTATTTGTTGTATTTCTTACCAGTTTTTTTACATTAACATTTTAATATATATATATATATACATATAAACATTATATATGTTTTTCTCAAATGAAGATCACAATGAATATACAATTTTTTTTCTTTTTTTTCACTCAACATTAAGCATTTCCCTGGTCATTAAAATCACGTAATGATTGTTAAACATTCAGTCATATGGATTATTGGTGCTTACCAATACTAACACCTCAAGAACTTTGCGAAAATGTAGATACACTGCCCTAATTCTGATACAGCAGAAGATTCTGATACAGCAAGTTTAGCCCTGAGCATCTGTATTTGTAATAAGTGGTTCTGACACTCAGATCAAGCTTGAAAACCACTGCTGTACACTAAAGTCTACTTACTTCTCCCTTTCTGTTGGGCATATAAATTGCTTTCAGCGTTTTGCTATATAAATATACTATAACATTTATTATGTTACTCTGTCAACATCACTGATTAATTTCTTAGGATTGATTCCTCATAGAGGAATTATTATCAATAATTTTCAATATTGTCAATAATTTTCAAGGGTAAGAATTGTTTTTAAGTTTTTGTTGTACAAAACCATATTATTTTCTTTCCTGGTTTAAATTCTATTTTCAGTGTATTAGGACATTAAATCCTTGACTGTATTGAATATTATCCTTACTTTTATCTTTGCCAATATGAATAGCAAAAAAATGAATTTGCATTTCTTTAATTCACATTAGTTTAATTCCAAGTAAGGTTGAATTATTTTTATATGATTTTGTACTTCTTCCTGCATAAATTATCTACCAATATCCTTTGCAGGCTTTAAAGGATTTTCTTATGTGTTTTACACAATTGCATGTTGATTCACATAATTTTTCAGTTTTTAAAAAATATATTAAAATGTATCAGGACTACAAAAAAACTTTCTAGCATCATTCAGGTAAATATTCTGGACATTTTAACACCTGATCTTTAAATTTTATAGAGAGTTTAGTATGAAGAGAACACTCAAGTTAAAAGAGTACAGGCCTAAAACTAAAGAGACTTTCTCATGTGTATATAATTAATGGATCCTTTTTTATAAGGATAATAAAGCATTAGCAAAATTACACAGTAGTTTAGACAAATAAAATCCATTAGGTCCATATATTATTGATATCAGGGACAATAATGAAGTGTTCAACCTACTAAGTGAAATGTAGTTGAATTTGTTTTAACCAGACTAAATATAATATTGGAAACTATTTATTCTACAAATTATATATACCCTGAATATCTTGTGTGCAAACAATGACTAAGTCTAAGGCTTGTATATCAGTCCTTTACAATAATATTCTCAAATCCAGGAAATCATAAGAATACTTTACTAAACAAACTTTTAAAAATTTCTCTGTTTATATAGGTAAACATTTCATCAGATGTAAACTTTAATATCTCACCAACAGAAAAAATTATACTATAAGAATTATGGTCTAGAAGTAAATACAATGAGTGAGGCATAAAGTAAACATAAAAGCATATCTAAATCTATAGAATTTAATGATAAATTATTTACGGAAATGTAGAGAGTAAGAGATAAATATCTTAGCTTAAATTAAGCATGGTTTCAACAAGAAAATCTTAATTTGCACTAATTTACCCAAAATTAATAAATGGAAAAAGTTTAGGTCTGTTAATTTCCATTCTAAAGCTTTTGTTTAGTTAACAAAAATGGGTCCCAGATGCTAGGGCAAGGAGAGATGGATTTTCATAGTCTCAAACTCAACTGAATGATTGCAGGAGTAAAAACTCCTGGAATTTTTCCAGAGGTCCTGGAATTTGTCCAGGTGAGCATTTTTGTTCCAGGCCTGAATTAAGTTCTCCATCACCTCACCACTATGAAAAAAGCTATTTGGAGTGGGGTTTTTCTTACCTAGGATTCCCCTAAGTTATAAAAGGAAAAGGCAAATAAGTATGTTACCTGGGTCCTATTGCAGTCTATAAAAGGTCACTGTCAACATACCTGGGCTCTCAAATGTGGTTTATTTACACTTCCAGCAAAAATATGATCACTTATTGTTGTTTCTTCCTCTCTTTCCATTTTTAAATGAAAGCAATCCATTTCGATTGAGTTTATTCTGTAAAAGCTGCATTTAATAGAATGAAAGGAATAATTAATGTAAAAAATAGCCCACAATATTTTTCTTCTTTCTTTTATCTGCTTGGCAGATTACTATTATGGCTTCTCTGATGCTTAATCAGGACAAGAATATCCTTATCATCAATATGAGTTTCTGACATAGATTTCAAAATCTATGTCTGAAATGTATGAAGGGGATTCCAAAGTAATAGTAAAATGTGCTGCAGCAAGGATCTGCTGTCTATGTGCCTTATTTACCTGACTCCTTATGACTTCCTTAGGCTTGCTTGTAATTATTCCTTCAGGGTTCCTTTTTCTTTTTGCCTGGATAAAAAATACTTTTTAAACTAGTCTAGAAAACTGAGTAAAGTAACTTTATGTATATTTTAAAAGTCAGTTGATGATTCTTATTAATAACATGTAAAAGTGATGCATTCTATAAAATAGAACAGATGTTCAAATAGTCCTTACAGATGTGGTTTATGCTGCATTTTAAATAGCAATCTAAGGATGCCTTTAGACTTAAACTGATTACATAGAGAAATTACATCTTTAGTCAGACAATTGTAGAAAATAGCAGGCACTTTTAATAGGCAAAGAAATTTTGAAATCCTAAAGACTGTCTCTAAATATTAATTACAAAGTGCCTTCATTTAAGAAAAGTAAAATTTTACTTCATTAAGTAAAAGTAAATTTTACATGTGATAGTATTATGTGAATTCTATTGAAGGACCACAGGAAAATGTGGATTGTGAACTGGGCGGTGACTTACCTACGGGTCAAGTATATTATATTAACCAAATATAGATACATACACACACATATATAAGGATAGCAGTGTGAAACTGAACTGTTTTTACATGGCCTATTAGATGTTGTTAGAAAGACAATGTCTTAGAATAACTTTGTAGAAAGCTTTATTCCAAACAGTTTTCTCAACATAAAGCTTTTTTTCCTTATCCATTTTTTAATTTTGCTTTTTTGTTTTCTATTGTGCTGTGAAACTGTCTTTAGATATGTTTATCTTTAGAAACTGTCTTTAGATATACTAGATGGCTAGTAACCATGTTAAATAACCCTCTCATGAAATGATTTTAGTTTTATCAAAGGAATGGTCTAAACCAACATATAAAATAATTGGGATACCACTTTATTGGAAAAAAATCTAATAGAAATGTTTAAGACTAAAGTGGATTATAAAACTAATTTTCTCCAAAATAGAAAACTTTAGTTGTTAGCTTCACTTTATTGAAAGACAAATATATTTAGCTTCTTATGGACGTAAAATAAATTAAAACAACCCTTTTCTCCCAACAGCATTTTAAAAAAATAGATGACTCTAGCTTCACTGAATATTCGTTCATCCCTAGATTTCAGTCTGGTCCTTTTGGTGATTAAACTGACAACTTGGTATTGTTCACTTCAGGAAGTATATTAATTATTTTACACCACTAACATGGGACTTACTTGGAAATGTGGGGACAGCTAATTATTTACTTAGCATTTAATAAATGGTAGTCTAACTTTTAAAAAGTGTTAATCCTGCGCTTCCCTGGTGGCGCAGTGGTTGAGAGTCCGCCTGCTGATGCAGGGGACACGGATTCGTGCCCCGGTCCGGGAAGATCCCACATGCCGCGGAGCAGCTGGGCCCGTGAGCCGTGGCCGCTGAGCCTGAGCCTTCGGAGCCTGTGCTCCGGAACGGGAGAGGCCGCAACAGTGAGAGGCCCGCGTACGGCAAAAAAAAAAAAAGTGTTAATCCTCTCAAAGTGTGTGGTTTACTCATGGGAAATGTTTACTCTCCAAGTGGATCAGACCATTACAACACTGGAAAATGCACATCATTTACCTGAAATATTACAAAAACATTTTAAAAGAATAAATACATTAATAGGCTGATTTGTGGTGAAATGTGACATTTTTATTAATCAACTAAATGATATTTCACTTGCAAATCAATGTTCAAATGCTACTCATTAACATGAGGTTGCTTTGTTTTATGGGAGGCAAAACCCATGACACATTTTTTTAATCCTTTTAGAGAATAATTAGAATGTGCTACCCTTATTCCCCTAAAGAGATAAACATGGAGGAAATCTAATCTAGTGTTTGTTTGCGAAGTCCATATCAAATGCAGCATGACTTCCTGTGGTTTAATTACATAATTTAAACAGTCAAATTGGATATATGATCCGGGTTTCTAAATAGCATCTAGTGACTTTAAGAATCAACACGAAATTCAAATATAAGCTCCCTGAGAGCTGCTACTACATTTCTCTTGACTATTCTATGACTTCCAGCCCAGGAAACTGAACCAACACAAATAATAAAAGGAATAATAATTAAGCCATACTCTTTGTTGTCAGAAAATCTGTACACAAAAATTAGTGGCTGATTTGCTGATTTGTTTACGCAATTATGTTTTTCCTTCTGGGAATGAATTTTCATTTGTCTCTTACCGGTGGTTGACATTCTTAGAGGCAAAGGAATTCAAGACACAATTCTTTGTCAATTACTAGTAAATTCAAGTTTATTACTGTTTTGCAAAAAAAAAAAAAAAAATCCATGTGATTGGTTGATGTTGATGTCAGTTACTTGACAAGAAATGAACTGTGAAAGTGAACAACACCAAATGCTACAGGTTTAATACACTTTGAAGGAAACTACAATTGCCTGGTGGAAGGGGCTGCAGGATGACAAAATGAGAGGTTTATTTAGCGTCTGGGAGAAGCTTATAAAAGAGCTTAAATCCTCATTCCTTCTAACATCTTAACAGCTGTGCAGTTTCTTACAAAATATGTTTTATCGTTTCAAGAAATGCTGTTAACCTCGCAGTTTTAAAACTGAATGAACAAGGCCTCTTGGACAAATTGAAAAACAAATGGTGGTACGACAAAGGAGAATGTGGCAGCGGGGGAGGTGACTCCAAGGTTAGCCTCAATGTCACCAAAAGCGGGTAAACAGTATGTAAAGTAATAGGTGCATCTGCTGGGAGACATAATTTAGACCTACTAATACCACTGAAGTTGCTAGTCAAGTCCCTTCACAAACTTAAGTATGCAATTACTGTCAAAGCAAAAATATTTGCAAACAATATCAATTTGGGGACACACTAACAAACCTAACTAAAATAGTCACTGAAAATCTCTGGCTCTGAAGAAGTTATGGATCAGACATAGTCCTAGGAACCTCCGTTTTGGAAAGCAGGCTTTTGAAAGAGCAATTAGCGAAGAGGAGAGAGAACAGAGAAGTTCAGTCTGTCTTGTTTTCCTCACGAAAAGAGCTGCCACAAAATGTTTTTAAGTAATAACAATAATCTGACTCCACTAAATCAGGTACCTACCAGAAAGACATTTCTCCACTTAAAACTCTCAGGCTTCCATTAAATAGCAAGTTATATAACAAATCAAAGGTAATCATATGAACTAGACAGTTTTTGCCTTCCATAATGGGTCAAACTAAAGAAATATCCGGCTACAAAAATAAGACCAACTCAGTTTTATCTTTAGTGCATCCCTGTCTTATTTCCAGCTTCATAAAATAATGTTTTGCTTTTATTTCTAAGCAGAAGTTATTAACTAGTGTTCCAGAACTCTTCTTCACTGTGGATAGACATAAAGAAAACCAATCCAGTGATGGGAATATTCTGACTGAATTTTCTTTCCTTACATATCTTCAACTGGTATGTAAGAACATTGAAAAATTTTAAATATACACTCTTTATTTTAAATTCTAGAGAATTGCCCAAAACAAGTAGTCCTGCTCATCTTCAGGTTCTTGGTTGGGCTACAAATTCTCTCACTTGCCTGGCCACCAAACCCAGAGAATTATGCTCTGTTTAAAAAGGATATATCTGTCAAGGAGGCTGCAAACCTCAACCTCTTCCAATGCTGGTAACTTCCCCCTCGATCCTGATCTGAAAAGCCTTTCAAATTCAGCTTACTTGTATATTTCCATCTTATAGACAGCCCTGTTGCAGGAGAAGAAAAAATAAACTTTGCAAAATGAATATTCTGGCCGCAGAAGGAGGCATGAAAAAGGAGGAGACACAGAATTGTGTGGACCCAATTCTGATCATCCATCTCCTATCCTGAGGGAGAATCTGAGTCCCTGGAGAAAAAAAGCAGAGAAAAGCTAGAGAGAGTCATCAGGGATTCTTCTGAGATGGTTCCCCTTTAAGACACCTCCATTCAAGACAGCAACCGTATGTTTTCTTCAGAAGTATTAACTCTTTTATATTTTGGAGCCCCAACTTACCTAGAATGTTCTGATCATTTCCATAAAAATATGAATACGTAAATAATATACACACATAAATAGAAAATTGCTCATTTACACTAATAATCTACTCCTCTATGCAAATTAGAAATGTAAGAAAATGTACTCTAATAAGACCAGAGAAAACAAAACTGAAGATATTCTATTCAATTAGAAAAACTTTGTTTGCAAATTTTTATTTTTATCACAAATATAAACAAAGTATAATATTGCTTAACAGATAAAATTTTCCACAAAAAATGAATAATGAATTCCTGTTTTAGTGTATATTAAAGACTCTTAGACTCTTTCCAGAGAAAAATAAGCAAGCAGAAGCAGAAATGTACACATAATGGAAAAATCTATGTAACAAAAGTCATTTTACTTTACTTAAATAAGGGATTGGACAACTCAATTGAATTTTAATCTGTTTGCATCCAACATTGGTACATAATGGACACCAAATAAATATATGAAGCTAACCTTGTAGTTTTCAAAAATCAAACTGCTTATTCCTGTACTTTCACCTGTTACTTTCACCAAACATGAACTATAAGATGACATTCTAAAATGTTATTTCATATTTTGAGTCATTTTCTAAAATGTTATAAAAATTAACATAAAATGTATGTTAATTACATATATAATTACAGTATGTTCTATTTTCCCTCAGGAATTTTGTTTTCACACTAGAAAATTATTTCTAGTCGGTTGTATATTGATATAATATTTATCACCAATAGAATAGGTAATAATAATAATACCCTACTCTGCATTTATTTTAAAAGGTGGTATTTTAAATGGCCTGACCTAACTTAGAATCAAAGTAAATTACCAGGAGATAGTTGCTGCTTTTAAATTTTTGTTCTGTAGCTCCTTTGGGTGACTGATTTTCTTTTTAAACTTACCCCTTCCATTTGGCCTGATCTTTATCGAAAGAGGTGAAAGGAGGAAAAGCGCTGAATTGGAGGAAAAGGCTGGCTCTTAAGCCTTTGCTAAGTATAAAGCCAAAGCAGAAGAGAAAATTAAATACTGCCAGTTTATCTACAAGGCACATTGTGTGAAATACACACTCAGTGATCTCAGCACAAGTATACAAATCATCTGGTGTGATCTTGACATAAAGAATCTTAGTAGGAAAAAATTAACTTTCCTAACAGTGATTCATCTGGCAAAGGGGGGAAAGCATGGAAAGCTGTACCACACATGAATATGTTCCAATGAGGGGCTAATTGACCCACCTGTCATTTACAGGATTATAACAAGGAAAGACATCTCCAGCCTTCCATACAGCAGCACATTATTAAAGTTCTGTTTTACCTGGGCTATGCACCAATATCTATGGGTAAAAGAAGAAATACCCACTGTTGATTGATTGATTTAATATAATCAACAACTGAATTATTTGGAGTCACAGTGGCAGCTTCCAGTTCACAAAATAATTAGCCTCCCCACTCAGCTGATAGCCATTCCCAGAGCATGACCAAGGCAGCCCTAGGCTAGAGGCTCCACAGAAGAAATAAGGGAAAAGGTCTGGTATGTTAAATGAAATAAAGTGGAAAGGCATGATTTGAGAGGGGATGAATTTGTTTGAAAAATTACTCCTTTGAATGTTATTGTGCTGTGGCCTTTTTTATGGTCATAAGAAATTCATACTCATTCTTGTGAATAAGAGAAATTTACTAATTGGCAATGAACCAATTTAAAAGTTTCATTGCAAAGTCTAAAACTCATATCCCCTTTGATTAATCTGATATGATTTAGTCTGAGCACAAATGATACACAGAATTTTATGCCAATTTTTATGTGAGTTGTTTAATCCAGGTTCTAGTTGGAAATTTTGGCAATACTTGTAATCATCAATGACCCATAATGCTAATAATATCTACAAAATTATTGATTTTTTTCTGTTTGTTTTATACTTTATTCTCCTCCTATATATATAAAAATAGGCATACTCATGGATGTGGATATTCATATTTAAGTCATTTTGTAAATGTTGTTACCAAATAATGAGTTCTTTAGGAATTATAGTAAATCTCACAATACCCAGTTTTTAATTTGGCATTTTGAAGAATACAGTCCATTCCTGACTTTAAAATATGTTATACTTGCAAATGGCCTTCTCCCCAGCCATGGAAACCAATGCAATAATAAAGGGATTATTATGGAACATATGCATTCATAAGCAGGAAAAAATGTTGTAAACAAAGACCAGTAAGGGAAGCTAAGCCTTGGAGAAGGACTCTCCTAGTAATGAATTTCTTGCTCAGTGCCTGACATTCCACCAGTTGACCATTAAGCTTGGTTGTTAATAAATATCTATTATTCAAAATTCCAATCTAATCTTATCCTCTAAAACCAGACTACTGGAGTGAATAGCAGAATGGACAAAGAGGCAAGGGGAAAATGAAGCAGGTAGGAGAAATGGTCCTTAAGAAGGAAGAGAGATAAATCAAAGGCGGTCTTCATTTAATCCAGGGGTCCCCAACCCTGTCTGCAACTTCTTAGGAACCAGGCCACACAGCAGGAGGTGAGCATTGGGCGAGTGATAAGCTGCATCTGCCACTCCCCAGCATTACCACCTGAACCATCCCTCCCCCGACCCCTTGGAAAAATTGTCTTCCATGAAACTGTTCCCTGGTGCCAAAATGGTTGGGGACCGCTGATTTAATCCATATTTTTGGATTCAAAATAGCTGTCCCATCTATAAGAAACTTTAAGGAAACTGCTTTCATTTTCCTTCTCTTTTCAGCATTAAGTCCTCCTCCTCCCCGCACAACCCATGCAAGAAGTACAATATAGACTAATATAAGGTACTTTACACGTGCGTTAAAAAGGCTTTGGTGAGCTAGCCTGGGGACCTAAAAACCCTTAGTATCAGTTAAACAAAAATGCTTGTTCTGGATTCAGAATAATTTAAATGTAATAATTTTACAGAGCCCCTACCCTGAGTCAGATATCCTTGTAAATATTTTACAAAGATGAATGAGATGTGGCTTCTATTCTCAAGGAGTTCACAGTTCACCAACCAACCCTCAGGTGTAGTTTTGTAACAATCATTTCATAAATGGAAGTGGGGGATGTAATGTGGGGGTGGGGAGGTTATAGACAGTAAAATCTAGATTAACTGGGGCTAACCAAGGACCCCAATTAACCATAATCCTCACCCCACACCCAAACTCAGGTTTTTAGTACAAAGCATTAAATCATGCTGACATTAGATTTTAATCCAAAAAACAATATAATATTTTATGAATGTGGCAAGTGCATATGCTTAAATTGAACAATAAACCTTGTAAGATCTTTGACATTGATACAAAAATTTAATTGAATTCAGAAACCAGATAAACAAAAACTTATATTTTAGAAACTTTTTTCAGAAAAACAGTACCAAAAAAAATGGATTTTAGTTTAACTGTTAATCAGAAAACTCAATTAACCAGAAACCCCTATTTCCTAAGTCTTCTGTTGTTAATATTTTCAATTACACAGACCATTACAAACCCTGATTCAGGTACTTCCTAGCTGACTAGATGAGTTAACCTCTCTGTGCTTTGGTTTCCTCATTTGTAAAATACAGGTGATAATAGTAACTAAACATGTAAAATATTTTTAATAGTCCCTGGTACATAGTGAGTGCTCAGTAAATGTTAGGAATCATCATCACCATAATTATTAATGCATTACCTAGTTGTGTAGATAGGTTCATAGAATTAATCCCTTGGTAACCAAATAAATGTATGCTGTGTTTCTCCAAATGCACTCAATATTTCCTAGAAGAAGTGAAGCATTAGGAGATACAGCCAGACAAAATGATTGTGGCAGCCTTAAAAATGTCAAGAGGAATGCAAGGAGTCTCTCTCCGAATGTAAAAGCAAAAAGAAACGAAAACCAAACAACCACAAAAACAGTAACAACAGACGATCCTAGGCGTTACTGCTTCCCATCCATCTTTTTAGGCTTTATTCTACACACACAGAGGTTAACATGGGAATGAAAGCCAGAAGAATTCTTAGGTTCCTCAGAACACTGACACTGACTGACAAGTGAAACTTTCCTCTCTGAGACTCCTTGTATAATATTTAGTATTGAAGGACTCAAAGACAGTAGAAAAGAAAAATGGAATTTTATAGTATGAGGAGTTTGTCTGTTTATAAAAATCTTGGTTACCCCTAACCTATCATGTATTTGTTCTAAGAATTTATAGAATATATTATAATTACTGCACTTTATACTTAGAATATATTCATATGGTAGACTCAAGATAGATGAAAATTATTTCTGGTGATATTATTTAAGTTAAATACTGCAATTCAGAAGGAAAATATCAGCATGGGCTTATACTTTAAACTAATGATTTACATATTTGTCTTATAAGGACTTTCCTCTGCATGAGGTGGCCCTTTGTCAGTAACACCTGATTCACCTTCCTCTTTCAATTAGGTCTTGGATGAGAGTGGCAAAGGAGTCAATTTAATGATGGATACTGTAGCCATACATTTAAGGCATAGAGTAAAATTCCACTAGCTGAATCATAATGCCGGCAAGAAATGAAACCAGTCCTACCTAGCTTCTATTTTAAGCCTGTCAACCTATAGCCACTTCCATTAATTTTGAAAGAAAAAAAGGAGCTTCTGGACTTTGAATGACTCCACGTTTATGGTGGGAAAACTGAAAATGCTCAAGAAACCCAATCCAGGCTAATAGTTTTGGATTCACAGTAATTGCATACATTTTATTTAAAAATCGTCCCTAGCAGTATGTGCCTGTTACCTAAAGCGATGGAGCAGGCCCCAGTTTTATGTCTGATTTGAAACCTGGGCCTACAGTACAAGACATAACACCTACTGTGGCCTCTGCTCTGTCACTTTGCCATGCGATTCTAATGTAGTTTTACTTGAATAACATAAAATAACATATATAATGTTATTTATGTTATTTTCCACGTGAAGAACTCCTGTAAACCTTGCCGTTTTGAAACTCAGTGAGGCAGGCGTCTTAGACAAGCTGAAAAACAAATGGTGGTACGATAAAGGTGAATGTGGACCCAAGGACTCTGGAAGCAAGGTCAGTCGCTGCAGTTCGGGGCCTCCTCTTGTGCTCACAAAGCAGTAAATGGGAGCAATTGTCAAGAGTATATAGAAACAGTAAAAACTAAATGTTTCTCTATACACTGCCTAAACTAGAAGCTAATGTCATAGATTTAAGCCAAAGGGAGTAGCTTCTCAGAAAATTGCAAACTGCTCCTCAATATTAAGGCTTTTAAATAAACAAATTAACTGTAAAAATATATAAAATAATAAAATTCTTATATTATTCTCAAATATACGTACCACTAATAAAAATAGTGCTTTTGGATTTGGTTTTTGTTTGTTTTGGAGGCAAAGACCATGAAATGTATTATTTCAAGAACTGATGTATTCTCAGAACAGGAAATGGGGAATTGATCAGCAGTCATCTACAGAAAGAATATTTTAAATATTAAATATATTTTATTCAGGAGTTCAGTCTTTTGTCACCATTTTGCCAAGCATTCCACTTTAGTTTGAAGATGACCTATTATATTTTTGTTCTGATAAACAGAGTAAACCTTCCAATTCTGTTCTAGCAAAATTATTTTAATAAATCAATGTTTACAAATAATATCTTCAGCTTCTAAGATCTCATTCATGAATTTTTTTTTAGAACAATGCAGAAACCTATAGGCCTGATCATGTTGAGTACAAATGAAAATAGTGTTACAAACAGTTATATTTTCATTTAAAGAAAAAAATGTAACAATTTATCAGTGAATCTAAACACCTGCACAAATTAATAGGACATAATGCCTGAAAGGCATTGTTGAGGATTCTTGAAATCTTCATTTATTTTTTCCTGTATCTTCTTTTAGAAAGAAAAAAATTATTGGTTATTCTACGACATTAAATAAGTGACTTACATATATAAGAGAACCTCAGTTAATTTAAGAAAGAGACAAAGTAATGTTAACTGATCTCTATTCAGGCTTCTCCCCGTGTTTTAATCACTTTTGTCTGCCTTTGAACCAGAGTGGAATGAGAAAAGCTTGGCCAAATAATGAAATAGCTATTTCAAGCCCTTATGTAAAGTTAGAGAAGCAAAAGTACTTAATGAGTGATTATTTTTAAAATGAAGTTACCCTAAATTTTTGGTCCAATCAGTTGATGTTATGGCTAAGAGAACAGTGTACATAGTAATTTTTAAAATTAAACCTTCTCCTAATAAAACTATTTAAGCTTGCACAAAACACACTGCTGACCACGGGGCATCCTTCAGGTAGTCTACCCAAAATACTTATTCAAATAATGTTATATAACATATATTTACAATTTATGAAAAATTATGAATTCTTGTTACAATTTTAATTGCAATTATATGCTTCCATATTTCAGACTATTTCTGAATTTATTATGAAATAATATGTATTCTAAATCTCTGGAGAATAATATGTCTAAAATATTAACTGATCAAGCATTTTTAAGCGAAATGGAATCATATTTTAAAGTCAATAAAAATAGTTATAAATCTGTCCATAAATAATTTAGTTCTCAACTGACCGTGGAAACATTTGTATATTTTTAAAGTACCTTTTTAAAAAGTTTCCAATGTGTTGCATATATAGTTATTCCTAAATAGTATATAATATGTTAAAGTTGACACTTTCCAGGAGATTTCTTAAACAGATGTGACTAAAAGAACAAATAACATATACCCTAGCACACTATTTGCATGTATTTGGTAAAGTCATGATGAACAAAATGTGAAACTGCTAGCTTAAAGTCCCTTAGTTCTTTAAGTAGGAAGCATGCAGTTAAATTTATTCAAAAGAAATATCAAACATTAAAAATGTTTTAATGGAGGGAAAGCCAAAAGAGGTTTCCTTCACATGTAATTGGGTTTTTAAAATGTCATTTTCAAACTTAACAATAATAAGCCCACTTCTGCCTATGCTTATATATGGCTAAGTATAGTGGTTTTCATTGTATATTTAGCAATGATAAATGTTATAGATTTTATTGAATGTAATTACACACAATTTATTGGTAATCATCATAACTTCACTTCTGCCAAGACCTATAAGCTTTATGTTTAAATCCATAAAGCTACACCAGTGACTTATACATGTTAAATAATTTCAGGTTAAATTAAGCATTTACTTTAATTAGCTGTTTGGATTTCATGTGTTCTTTCATCTTCTGGATGTGACTTTGCACAGTTAACTCAAGTGTCTTTATCCCCCCCAGGACAAGACGAGTGCCTTGAGCCTGAGCAACGTAGCAGGCGTCTTCTACATTCTGGTTGGCGGCTTGGGCTTGGCAATGCTGGTGGCTTTGATAGAGTTCTGTTACAAGTCCAGGGCAGAAGCGAAGAGAATGAAGGTGGCAAAGAGTGCACAGACTTTTAACCCAACTTCCTCGCAGAATACCCAGAATTTAGCAACCTATAGAGAAGGTTACAACGTATATGGAACCGAAAGTATTAAAATTTAGGGGTAGGACTTAGGGCCTACTACAGTGAGTGGGTGATGCATTCTGTAAATGCAGTGTTGTGACCTGTCTGTGGTGGTATTGCTTGCTTCTAATTTACAGCTTTACATTTTTGAAAACTTCAGTGCACTGTTCAGTTTTCTCTGGCTGCAGATGTACTGTTCGAAACTTTATGTTGCCAATAGATATCTGCATTGAAAGTGTTCAAAAGACTAAAACAAACTTCCAGAATTGCTCTGTAAAATGTTTTAAACAGTATATTCTACCTGAAAATTGGGAGAAATTTGAAATTAGATCTGGGTTTCCTTGTACACAGAACAGGCTAATCTCTGGAACAAACTAGTTTTAAGGTAAATGCTAACAAAGTAAGCATAAAACCTGTTTCAAATGATCAAAGCCTAGACAGTTGCCTATTTTTAATAAGGTTGTGTTGTTTTCTGAGAAAATATATGTAAAATCTCCAAGGCACATAGTAAGCAGTCAATGAATTTTAGCTCCTATTCTAATTTGTTTTATATACATTAGCCATCTTTCTATATTTTTAAAGAGTGAAACCCTGCTATTTGTTCATCTGGCAGTAGTCCTTGAGTCAGACCTTTAGGCAGGAGTGATCATCAGAATATTGACTACAATCCACATTTATTAGATGAAATCCAACTTTTATTTTCACAGCATCACTAAGGTGAACAGGCATTTTAGGCAATTTCTCCATCAAAGATGTCAGCAATATATGTTCATTAGGAGAGACACAGTAAAAATAAAAATTGCAGTGAGTATTTATTGACTTTTGTTTTCATTTCAATTGCTTTTAAGTAAGCCAGATCAGTCCCACTTACACCCTTTCATCATGTGACAATAAAAAATTATAAGCATTCAGTAAAATATAGGATGGAGGTCATTTTTTTTAAGACTAAATGTCTAGTACTTTTTCCCTCTGATAATAGAAAATCGTTTTAAAATAAGATCTGGAAGCATTTGTTGTTGCTTTTCTTAAAGTCGGGTATCTAAATTCCATTTTCTGAAATTATATATAATGGCCATTCTATTAACAATGATAAATGAAACTTTGAACTCCCAAGAGACACTTAGTGCTTGAGGCACCCTAGAGTCAAACCCAATATAATTTTTATAAGAATAAGATGTATACCTGAGGTTATGCCAGGTAAACATGCTTGATTTTGATATTTATTTGTAAAAAAAACTATTGAGGGAGTTCCCTGGTTGCCTAGTGGTTAGGATTACGGGCTTTCACAGCTGTGGCCCAGGTTCAGTCCCTGGTCAGGGAACTGAGATCTCACAAGCCTGGTGGCATGGCCAAAAAAAAAAGCTATTGAAATACTTGTTAGTCTCTTAAAGCAAAGAGCAAAAGCCATCCCTCTTTAACCAAGATCTAATTGCTTTTATCCATAATCTAGAAATCAGTGACTGAGTACAACTGTACATAGATAAGCCCAAAGTGGTTCTTTCCAAATTTTGTGAAAAAGAATTGAGAACAAAATCCTCAATTCACTCAGATCAGAATGTTTAGAGTATGTCTTCTAATAGCAGAACAACAAATTATGATGATGTCAAGCTTTCTTAGCCATTATAGTAATGCTTTCAACTTAATATTTATAGAATTGTGGAGAGATTTTTCCCGAACTGCAAAAAACAATATCTGAGAAGTTTTCAGAGACAATTATTTGGACTTCATTCTGTGATGAATTTCATAAGATATCGTTTAAAAGTTTTCTTTAGCATAGCAAATGCATTCTAGAAAAATTCTAGAAATACTCATGGATGCTAGTTCAATACAAAGTTCTGGGAAATTGCTAGAAAGAGATATGAATTCCCAGGTTATGTACATAAAATTCACATGTAATAAATGTTTTTGGAGTCAGAACCTAGTACTGCAGTTCATCACATGAATTGCCTTTAGAGCTGAACTTTTAAGACAATAAATTTCAAATAAAAATAAAGCATTCAGGCTCCCCTGGTGGTGCAGTGGTTGAGAGTCTGCCTGCCGATGCAGAGGACACGGGTTCGTGCCCCAGTCCGGGAAGATCCCACATGCGGCGGAGCGGCTGGGCCCGTGAGCCATGGCCGCTGAGCCTGCGTGTCCGGAGCCTGTGCTCCACAGCCGGAGAGGCCACAACAGTGAGAAGCCCGCGTACCGCATAAATAAATAAATAAATAAATAAATAAATAAATAAAGCATTCATATCCATATGACTTTTTAAAAGACTTAATGGCATTCAGAGCAAATGAAATGATCTGATTCTGTAGAGAAGACTTGAGAGCAAGCATTTTCCATTGTACTCCCATATTAAATGGATTTTTCCTTTCAAAAATTCTATTGACCATAATTATGAAAATGACTGATAATTTAGATAATATTGTATCAGAATTTCAAAAACAAAACCTGAATGTCTACTTTAAAAGTGATCATCCCTCAAGGGAACACCTAATTAAGGTCACAGCCATTGGCCATAACATCCAACCAGAACCAGAACCAGACTATATGGTAAATTTATAAGAAAGTTTTCCAGTTTGAGTAGTCTCAGCAGGGTCACACAAAGATTAATAGAAACGACATTTTATGTAAGAAGCAGAAGATATAAGTATAGGAAATAAGAATGCAGAGAACTAAGAATACTAAGATTTAAAGAGAGAATAAGAAGTTGTCAAAGACTTATTAACACTCAGTTGCATTAATCCATAGAGAAGGAGAGATTACTTGAGAGTACATGGAATACTTCCTGTTTTGATATTTTCTTTTCCTCATAAAGGCAATCAAGAAAATAAAGGGAAAAAAATAGATTTTATGGCAAAAGCTTTCTGAAAAAATCACATGCTCTTATTAATTATATTTTAATATTTCCTCTTCAAAAAACTTTAATAGATTTTTTAAAATAATTATTTTACTTAATATTAAATGTTGAAAGGGAATCTGAAGAAACAAAGTCAGACTGTCATCTTGGTTTGTTTTAATTTAGGGATGAGTAATTTCTATAGAGATTGTCTCCTGACTCCTGATTATAAAGATAAGTAAAATTTAATTTTTGAGACTGTTTACTAAAGATGAACTATAATAATGACCTCAGTGTTTATCATACATACATCAGTAGCAATTTGACTTCAACTTTCTGAAGTTATCAGGGTAACTGATCTCAAAACCTTCTCATTATAACAGTTTCTAATCCAATTTTTATTTCATATTTAATACATCATTATTCTAATATTTAAGTTACAAGGCAGAATAAATACAGGGATGGAATTTCCTAAAGAATTAGGTAAACTTAAATTCACAACAGGGAATTAAGACACAATATGAGTTATGAGAAAGTTATGATAAGCCACACAAACTTAGGGAATATCTCCTTTACCTTATTTCTTCTTGAGTTAACATTAAATTTCAGCTACTAGAAAGATTTTAACATTAAATTTCAGCTACTAGAAAGAATTTAAAGGCAATGAATGAACAGCAAGTAGATTTTCATAATAACACTGCCTGTTTCTCCTCAGTGTAGTATTGTTACCTTCTACCTAATATGACAGAACAAGAATATAATGAGACCTGACCCCATAACATCAATCCAGGAACTTCCCCAGTGATGACCGTTCAATGAGGCATTGAAACATGCCCCCTTTCAGTGCACTTCCCTTTAACCACTTAAAGCTTCTTAAAATATGAACTTTAACTTCCATAGTAGGCATAGAATGAACTTTATGTCACTAATTGTCCTATTCTGGGTTATATCTATAGCTGCTGTGAAGGAATGAAAGTATCTGTGGATAGATCTGTGTTCTGAAGACAGGAATATCTGTCATAAATAGTCTATATATATATAGTTTGGTTAGACAATTCATCACAATTTTAAAAGTACAATCATTTAACTGTTAAGACATTTTATAACAAGAAAAAAAGATCCAAATAAAGAATGTTGTCAAACCTAAAGAAGCTTTTAAGTTGGACTAGAAATACCAGGGTGTAGAGTGCAGCAAGTTGAAAGATGTGTCTTGCCCAGATTTGCCAAACAAAATCTTGTTTTATGATTTTAGAATTAGTTCTTAAACAGATAGGACCACAAACTCTAGAGTGATTTATTCTTCCAGGTAGTTGAGCTTTTCTTTCCTGTGATAAGCAGTTTTCATATGACCAGAAGAATATGGAAAAAATGCAGATGTCTAATTATTGATATTTTGGTGTTTGTTGTGTCATATTTTGTTGAAAAGACAGAAATATTGTAACACTCCACATTCTTTCTGTTTCCTTTCCATGCAACCCAGCTGACCTTTTCTGAAGCCATAAGAAACAAAGCCAGATTATCCATCACTGGGAGTGTAGGTGAAAATGGCCGCGTCTTGACACCCGACTGCCCAAAGGCTGTACACACTGGAACTGCAATTAGACAAAGTTCAGGATTGGCTGTCATTGCATCAGACCTACCATAAAAACCAAAAAAATAATTGAGTGCCTTAATTAAACTGTGTTGGTGACTGATGGAAACGCAGCCCTGAGAGACATGCTAAGTGCAGGTCTTCGCAAACCAATCCTTTGGCTGAGAGCAGGAAGTACATCCTAAGGCGCTGAACATCAGCAGCAGCAACATGTGCATGAGCTCAGCTCGGAAACCCAAACTCAGATTTTGTATCAGGAAAACTCAAAATTTAGAATTTTTTGGGGGGAGTGGGTGGGGGGAGCTGGGATGGGTGTATCAACAGCAACAGATTTCACTTGAGTGAACTTAAAAACTAATCAGACATGCGAGTTAGCACATTAAACTGTGAAGTTCTTGCTCAGAAAGGCCTCAGTCTTCACTCCAAGGGATAAAATAGTTACAGAAGTCAATGAATATGCTAACCTGTGTCTCCAGAACACCCATATATTCAATGGAAGACTATCCAGCCAAGAAAACAAAATCACTAAACTCTGATAAGAAAATAATAAACAAACATGTATATCCTGTGAAAAAATTTAAAGGAAGTATTTACACTTACTTTGGAGAAAACAAATACTGAAACATGCTTGCTTTTTAACTGACGTAAATTCGGTAGAGGACAACACAATTCTTTTTTCTAACCATCTTAGGGAACAATACATTGCAATAATTGAAATAAATGCCACCACTGTAAGAAACTTTAGAGACTTTTTTAAAATAAAAGTTGTTGGTCATCTTCTTGTTTGCTGTAACCTTCACTCTGTCACATGAATCAGTGTCCACAGATTACATTTGTCTCACTACCAGGAACAAAAACAAAATGAAGACAACTTTAAAGTAAAATCATCAGTCCACAATGTAGACTCAGAAGAGACTACGGGTCACTCATATTATCTATATTATTTATAATCTTGTTCTGTGTACAAAATTGTGGTTTTTGTACCCACCAAAAAGAATAAACAACAGACATTCTTAAAATATTTACAGAGCTTAAAGTTTTTTCTTATCATTATAAAAGTTATTTGAGAAATTGTAAGACTATAGGTGGGATTGTAGAAGTAAATTGTGGGCCATATTTAAAAATGTAGCAAGCCCTTATTATTTTTGCATAGTAAGCTACTCTTTTTAACAGATCTTTGCTTCATTAGCAGTTAAATTGTCAAAGATGGAGTATTTAAATTGGGGAATGAATCATTGTCATAACAGCAACATACCTGGTAATTATGTACTGAAATTTTACTTGGCTGTATTTTGCTGCATAAAATAATGTGTCTCTTGGGCTTCTCTCCCCATTCCCATTGTTCCATTTAAATAATTTGAAGGCACTAATAATATTTTGTGGTAGACAACGTATGAAGAATTAGTCTTTGTTGAAAATTATACATGTTTATTTACAAAAATCACCTTAGTTATGTAGGGATTAAATTAACTTGGTTCAAAAGGAGGTTTAGATCATTTGAAATAATAAGTACCATAACACAGATAAACATCACAATACTTAGAGATCTTGGCAGAAAGCACAAGATAGGATGATTTTGGAAGTCTGGCCTTGAAGGATGAGTTGAGTTTTCATAGGTGGAGTTTTTACAGGTGTTAAAAACCTTATAGGTGAGCAGTGACCCAAAGTTTGGCTTGTCAATGGATTGTTTAAGGAGTATATGAGCTGAAGAGAAATGGGTGTGATATCATGGAAGGTAAAATTGGAAAAGTTGAAAGACTGATCACCTTGCTTCAACTCTCAAGATTCTTGTCCCCCATTCAATTTCTGTGCTGCAGTAAGAGCAATCTTAAAAAGTGCAAATCTGATAGCTTACACACACACACACACACACACACACACACACACACACATAGAGTTCCCTCAGGAAAAATTGCAAGCTCTTGAGCAAAGCAAATGAATTGCTTTATAATCTGGCCCTTACTTATTTCTTCCATGAATTCTCTCCCCTCTACCCAACTTCTGCTGCCCATAAATGAACCTCAAAAGCAGGGACACTGCATTTTCTATTTCCTCAAACTATAACACTTCCCTATTTCCTCTTTACCTGATTCACTGGTACACATTCTTCAGTACTCAAATCATATTTTACCTGCCCCAGGAAGATTTCCATGACTATCTACCAGCCCCTGCCCATGAGACTGAGTTAGGTGTCCTTTTGATGTTTTGTCCCCATCACAGCACTTACCATACTGCATTGTAATTGCCTGTGTACTTGTCTGTTTAACTACTAGACTGTAAGCTCTTTGAGGGCAGGGACTGTCTATCTTGTTCACAGTTGTATCCCCAGCACCCAGCACAGTGCCTGGCATATTGTAGGTGCTTAATAAACATTTGTTGAATGAATAAATGAATTGAATTGAATTAATTTAATAGAAGCAAAAAAAGACAACATCTTTCATCATTAACAGTCTTTTCCTCATTAACAGTGTGTGTTAAGTATATAGTGAGTCAAAGTGAAGAGTGAAGGTTGGCTGATTTCATGGCATTGTCTACCTCATTGTCTACAGCACTAAAAAAATATATATGATCTGATTAATTTTCTGATCAGATAAGAAGGTATTCCATGTAATTGTATCTAGCTATGAAGTAATTTGTTTAGCTAGAGAAACTATCATAAGGTGATTAAGGTTTTAGCCATGCTTCTAAAAATAGCTTTCATTTAAGTCACAGAGTGGATTAGTGATATAAATTTAAGAAGTTATATTTCTTATAGTTTTATTTCTATATTAGTAATACTATTATATGTTTAAATTTCTGTGTTCCTTATAGAATAATTTTGCCAAAAACAAAATTTTAAATTTGACTTTAGTAAAAAGTGATATCTACCTAATCTGAGGAAATGCTATAAAGCTAGGAAATGTGATTTTAAAACATGTATGTCTAAGTTAAAAACATTTAAGCTAAAAACCTTAGTTCCATAAAGTAAAGAACTTAATTATCAAGCAAGCATGATCACCATCTAGGGCAGAATTTCCTGAACATTTTAGGAAAAGCCAATTTTGAAACTATATCAGCTAGTACATGATGACCGCATATGAAAGATATAAAGAGCCCTCAGGAGAACCACTTTGCTACACTCAATTCAATAGCTACTAATTGAAAATGCCACACTGTTACTACACTTGTTTCAGGCTTGCTTCAGGTTGCTCCCTGGTCTCCCACTTATCAACTGTCAACTCATTCCATTTCCCTAAGGCATAGCACATAGTGGGTGTTCAATATATTTGTCAGTGCATAAACACAACTTTATATAGTCAGTATCAGTGAAAAAAATGGTCTAATAGCTTTCCCAGAAAATAGACTATCCCAATTTTCAAAATCAATAAAGTGTTAATAAGAACTAAATGAAAAGTAACATCTAGGAGAGTTTCTGAAAAGACAAATTGAAATTGCACAGATTCATTTGCCTTATATTTATCAATATGATGCTGCATGAAAAGTGTGCTTTTTCATGCACATTCATAAACAGTTTTTAATTTCACATAGTCCAGCAGGCTAGAGTACTTAGCATTTGTAAAACCAAATGCAAATGTAATCAGTAGTATGTTTATATATTTTCTAAACAGCTAGTACCAGTAATATTTTCAAAAGAGAGCTGCTCTTTAAGAAAAGATTTTGATAAATTATGAAGAGCAAGAGATGAGATTTGGAAATTGTATCTCAAAAAACAAGAGAGAGATAAATTATTTTCCATGAAATAAGAATAACCCATTTATTTATCTTGCTTTAATTTCATTTTCTTTGGGTGAAAAAGTGGACTGAAGAATGAGGAAAAATAAAAGATTAGGGAAGGGGGAAGGCGGAAGATGGCGGAAGAGTAAGACGCGGAGATCACCTTCCTCCCCACAGATACACCAGAAATACATCTACACGTGGAACAACTCCTACAGAACACCTACTGAAGGCTGGCAGAAGACCTCAGACCTCCCAAAAGGCAAGAAACTCCCCATGTACCTGGGTAGGGCAAAAGAAAAAACAGAGACAAAAGAATAGGGACGGCACCTGCACCAGTGGGAGGGAGCTGTGAAGGAGGAAAAGTTTCCACACTCTAGGAAGCCCCTTCGCGGGCGGAGACTGCGGGAGGCGGAGGGGGGAGCTTCGAAGCTGCGGAGGAGTGCACAGCAACAGGGGTGCGGAGGGCAAAGCGGGGAGATTCCCGCACAGAGGATCGGTGCCGACCGGCACTCACCAGCTCGAGAGGCTTGTCTGCTCACCCGCCGGGGCGGGCGGGGCTGCGAGCTGAGGCCGGAGCGCAGGGAGAGGACTGGGGTTGGCGGCTTGAACACAGCCTGAAGGGGTTAGTGCACCACAGCTAGCCGGGAGGGAGTCCGGGGAAAACCCTGCACCTGCAGAAGAGGCAGGAGACTTTTCCTTCCCTCTTTGTTTCCTGGGGCGTGAGGAGAGGGGTTTAAGAACGCTGCTTAAAGGAACTCCAGAGACGGGCGCGAGCCGCGGCTAAAAGCGCGAACCCCAGAGACGGGCGCGAGCCGCGGCTGAAAGCGCGGACCCCAGAGACGGGCGCGAGCCGCGGCTGAAAGCGCGGAATCCAGAGACGGGCGCGAGCCGCGGCTGAAAGCGCGGAATCCAGAGACGGGCGCGAGCCGCGGCTGAAAGCGCGGAATCCAGAGGCGGGCGCGAGCCGCGGCTGAAAGCGCGGACCCCAGAGGCGGGCGGGAGAAGTTAGGGCTGCTGCTGCCGCCACCGAGGGGCCTGTGTGCGAGCACGGGTCACTCTCCACACCCCTCTTCCGCGGAGCCTGTGCAGCCCGCCACTGCCGGGTTCCCGGGATCCAGGGACAACTTCCCCGGGAGAGCGCACAGCGCGCCTCAGGCTGGTGCAAAGTCACGCCGGCCTTTGCCACCGCAGGCCCGCCCCGCACTCTGTGCCCCTCCGTCCCCGCCGGCCTGAGTGCGCCAGAGCCCCCAATCAGCGGCTCTTTTAACCCCATCCTGTCTGAGCAAAAGACAGACGCCCTCCAGCGATCTACACGCAGAGGCAGGGCCAAATCCAAAGCTTAGCCCTGGGAGCTGTGAGAATAAAGAAGAGAAAGGGAAATCTCTCCCAGCAGCCTCAGAAGCAGCGGATTAAAGCTCCACAATCAACTTGATGTACCCTGCATCTGTGGAATACCTGAATAGACAACCAATCATCCCAAATTAAGGAAGTGGACTTTAGGAGCAAGATCTATGATTTTTTCCCCTTTCCTCTTTTTGTGAATGTGTATGTGTATGCTTCTGTGTGAGATCTTGTCTGTATAGTCTTGCTTCCACCATTTGTCCTAGGGTTCTATCCGTCCATGTTTTTTTTTTTAAATTTTTTTTTCTTAATAATTAATTTTAAAAACCTTATTATACTTTACCTTCGTTCTTTCTTTCTTTCTTTCTGTCCTTCCTTCCCTCCTTTAGACAACGAATCATCCCAAATTGAGGAGGTGGTCTCTGACAGCAAGATTTAGGATTTTTCCCCATTTACCTCTTTTAGTGAGGGTGTATGTGTATGCTTCTGTGTAAGATTTTGTCGGTATAGCTTTGCTTCCAACATTTGTCCTAAGGTTCTTTCCGTCCCTTTTTTTTTCTTCTAAATAAGAATTTTTTAATTCAATAACTTTATTATACTTTATTTTATTTTTACTGTATCTTCTTTCTTTCTGTCTTTTTTCCTTCTTTCCCTCCTTCCTTCCTTCCTCCCTCCCTCCCTCCTTTCTTTCCTTCTTGCCTTCTTTCCTTCTTTGCTTCTTTCTTTCTTTCTTCCTTCCTTCCGACCCTCCTTTCCTTCTTTCTTTCCTCATACTTCTACTAATTCCCTCTACTTTTTTTCCCTTTTATCCTGAGCCTGTGGATGAAAAGCTTTTGGTGCTCCAGCCAGGAGGCAGGGCTCTGCCTCTGAGGTAGGACAGCCAACTTCAGGACACTGATCAACAAGAGACCTCCCAGCTCCACATAATATCAAACGGCGAAAATCTCCCAGAGACCTCCATCTTAACACCAGCACCCAGCTTCACTCAACGACCAGCAAGCCACAGTGCTGGAAAACCTATGCCAAACAACTAGCAAAACAGGAACACAACCCCACCCATTAGCAGAGAGGCTGCCTGAAATCATAATAAGGCCACAGACACCCCCAAACACACCACCAGACGTGAACCTGCCCACTAGAGAGACAAGATCCAGCCTCATCCACCACAACACAGGCACTAGCCCCCTCCACCAGGAAGCCTACACAACCCACTGAACCAACCTTAGCCACTGGAGACAGACATCAAAAACAGGAGGAACTACAAACCTGCAGCCTGCAAAAGGAGACCCCAAACACAGTAAGATAAGCAAAATGAGAAGACAGAAAAACACACAGCAGATAAAGGAGCAAGATAAAAATGCACCAGACCTAACAAATGAAGAGGAAATAGGCAGTCTACCTGAAAGAGAATTCAGAATAATGATAGTAAGGTTGATCCGAAATCTTGGAGATAGAATGGACAATAGATTGGACAAAATGCAAGAATCAGTTAACAAGGACCTAGAAGAACTAAAGATGAAACAAGCAACGATGAACAACACAATAAATGAAATTAAAAATACTCTAGATGGGATCAATAGCAGAATAACTGAGGCAGAAGAACGGATAAGTGACCTGGAAGATAAAATAGTGGAAATAACTACTGCAGAGCAGAATAAAGAAAAAAGAATGAAAAGAACTGAGGACAGTCTCAGAGACCTCTGGGACAACATTAAATGCACCAACATTCGAATTATAGGGGTTCCAGAAGAAGAAGAGAAAAAGAAAGGGACTGAGAAAATATTTGAAGAGATTATAGTTGAAAACTTCCCTAATATGGGAAAGGAAATAGTTAATCAAGTCCAGGAAGCACAGAGAGTCCCATACAAGATAAATACAAGGAGAAATACGCCAAGACACATATTAATCAAACTGTCAAAAATTAAATACAAAGAAAGCATATTAAAAGCAGCAAGGGAAAAACAACAAATAACACATAAGGGAATCCCCATAAGGTTAACAGCTGATCTCTCAGCAGAAACCCTACAAGCCAGAAGGGAGTGGCAGGACATACTGAAAGTGATGAAGGAGAAAAACATGCAGCCAAGACTACTCTACCCAGCAAGGATCTCATTCAGATTTGATGGAGAAATTAAAACCTTTACAGACAAGCAAAAGCTGAGAGAGTTCAGCACCACCAAACCAGCTTTACAACAAATGCTAAAGGATCTTCTCTAGGCAAGAAACACAAGAGAAGGAAAAGACCTATAATAACGAACCCAAAACAATTTAGAAAATGGGAATAGGAACATACATATCTATAATTACCTTAAATGTAAATGGACTAAATGCTCCCACCAAAAGACACAGATTAGCTGAATGGATACAAAAACAAGACCCTTATATATGCTGTCTACAAGAGACCCACTTCAGACCTAGAGACACATACAGACTGAAAGTAAGGGGATGGAAAAAGATATTCCATGCAAATGGAAGCCAAAAGAAAGCTGGAGTAGCAATTCTCATATCAGACAAAATAGACTTTAAAATAAGGACTATTAAAAGAGACAAAGAAGGACACTACATAATGATCAAGGGATCGATCCAAGAAGAAGATATAACAATTGTAAATATTTATGCACCCAACATAGGAGCACCTCAATACATAAGGCAAATACTAACAGCCATAAAAGGGGAAATCGACAGTAACACATTCATAGTAGGGGACTTAAACACCCCACTTTCACCCATGGACAGATCATCCAAAATGAAAATAAATAAGGAAACACAAGCTTTAAATGATACATTAAACAAGATGGACTTAATTGATATTTATAGGACACTCCATCCAAAAACAACAGAATACACATTTTTCTCAAGTGCTCATGGAACATTCTCCAGGATAGATCATATCTTAGGTCACAAATCAAGCCTTGGTAAATTTAAGAAAATTGAAATTGTATCAAGTATCTTTTCTGACCACAACGCCATGAGACTAGATATCAATTACAGGAAAAGATCTGTAAAAAATACAAACACATGGAGGCTAAACAATACACTACTTAATAATGAAGAGATCACTGAAGAAATCAAGGAGGAAATCAAAAAATACCTAGAAACAAATGACAATGGAGACACAACGACCCAAAACCTATGGGATGCAGCAAAAGCAGTTCTAAGGGGGAAGTTTATAGCAATACAAGCCCACCTTAAGAAGCAGGAAACATCTCGAATAAACAACCTAACCTTGCACCTCAAGCAATTAGAGAAAGAAGAACAAAAAAACCCCAAAGCTAGCAGAAGGAAAGAAATCATAAAAATCAGATCAGAAATAAATGAAAAAGAAATGAAGGAAACAATAGCAAAGATCAATAAAACTAAAAGCTGGTTCTTTGAGAAGATAAACAAAATAGATAAACCACTAGCCAGACTCATCAAGAAAAAAAGGGAGAAGACTCAAATCAATAGAATTAGAAATGAAAAAGGAGAGGTAACAACTGACACTGCAGAGATAAAAGAGATCATGAGAGATTACTACAAGCACCTCTATGCCAATAAAATGGACAATCTGGAAGAAATGGACAAATTCTTAGAAATGCACAACCTGCCAAGACTGAATCAGGAAGAGATAGAAAATATGAACAGACCAATCACAAGCACTGAAATTGAAACTGTGATTAAAAATCTTCCAACAAAGAAAAGCCCAGGACCAGATGGCTTCACAGGCGAATTCTATCAAACATTTAGAGAAGAGCTAACACCTATCCTTCTCAAACTCTTCCAAAATATAGCAGAGGGAGGACCACTCCCTAACTCCTTCTACGAGGCCACCATCACCTTGATACCAAAACCAGACAAGGATGTCACAAAGAAAGAAAACTACAGGCCAATATCACTGATGAACATAGATGCAAAAATCCTCAACAAAATACTAGCAAACAGAATCCAACAGCACATTAAAAGGATCATACACCATGATCAAGTGGGGTTTATTCCAGGAATGCAAGGATTCTTCAATATATGCAAATCTATCAATGTGATAAACCATATTAACAAATTGAAGGAGAAAAACCATATGATCATCTCAATAGATGCAGAGAAAGCTTTTGACAAAATTCAACACCCATTTATGATAAAAACCCTGCAGAAAGTAGGCATAGAGGGAACTTTCCTCAACATAATAAAGGCCATATATGACAAGCCCACAGCAAACATCATCCTCAATGGTGAAAAACTGAAAGCATTTCCACTAAGATCAGGAACAAGACAAGGTTGCCCACTCTCACCACTATTATTCAACATTGTTTTGGAAGTTTTAGCCACAGCAATCAGAGAAGAAAAGGAAATAAAAGGAATCCAAATTGGAAAAGAAGAAGTAAAGCTGTCACTGTTTGCAGATGACATGATCCTATACATAGAGAACCCTAAAGGTGCTACCAGAAAACTACTAGAGCTAATCAATGAATTTGGTAAAGTGGCAGGATACAAAATTAATGCACAGAAATCTCTGGCATTCCTATATACTAATGATGAAAAATCTGAAAGTGAAATCAAGAAAACACTCCCATTTACCATTGCAACAAAAAGAATAAAATATCTAGGAATAAACCTACCTAAGGAGACAAAAGACCTGTATGCAGAAAATTATAAGACACTGATGAAAGAAATTAAAGATGATACAAATAGATGGAGAGATATACCATGTTCTTGGATTGGAAGAATCAACATTGTGAAAATGACTCTACTACCCAAAGCGATCTATAGATTCAATGCAATCCCTATCAAACTACCACTGGCATTTTTCACAGAACTAGAACAAAAAATTTCACAATTTGTATGGAAACACAAAAGACCCCGAATAGCCAAAGCAATCTTGAGAACGAAAGAAGGAACTGGAGGAATCAGGCTCCCTGACTTCAGACTATACTACAAAGCTACTGTCATCAAGACGGTATGGTACTGGCACAAAAACAGAAAGATAGATCAATGGAACAGGATAGAAAGCCCAGAGATAAACCCATGCACATATGGACACCTTATCTTTGATAAAGGTGGCAGTAATGTACAATGGAGAAAGGACAGCCTCTTCAATAAGTGGTGCTGGGAAAACTGGACAGGTACATGTAAAAGTATGAGATTAGATCACTCCCTAACACCATACACAAAAATAAGCTCAAAATGGATTAAAGACCTAAATGTAAGGCCAGAAACTATCAAACTCTTAGAGGAAAACATAGGCAGAACACTCTATGACATAAATCAAAGCAAGATCTTTTCTGACCCACCTCCTAGAGTAATGGAAATAAAAACAAAAATAAACAAATGGGACCTAATGAAACTTCAAAGCTTTTGCACAGCAAAGGAAACCATAAACAAGACCAAAAGACAACCCTCAGAATGGGAGAAAATATTTGCAAATGAAGCAACCGACAAAGGATTAATCTCCAAAATTTACAAGCAGCTCATGCAGCTCAATAACAAGAAAACAAACAACCCAATCCAAAAATGGGCAGAAGACCTAAATAGACATTTCTCCAAAGAAGATATACAGACTGCCAACAAACACATGAAAGAATGCTCAACATCATTAATCATTAGAGAAATGCAAATCAAAACTACAATGAGATATCATCTCACACCAGTCAGAATGGCCATCATCAAAAAATCTAGAAACAATAAATGCTGGAGAGGGTGTGGAGAAAAGGGAACCCTCTTGCACTGCTGGTGGGAATGTGAATTGGTTCAGCCACTATGGAGAACAGTATGGAGGTTCCTTAAAAAACTACAAATAGAACTACCATATGACCCAGCAATCCCACTACTGGGCATATACCCTGAGGAAACCAAAATTCAAAAAGAGTCATGTACCAAAATGTTCATTGCAGCTCTATTTACAATAGCCCGGAGATGGAAACAACCTAAGTGCCCATCATCGGATGAATGGATAAAGAAGATGTGGCACATATATACAATGGAATATTACTCAGCCATAAAAAGAAACGAAATTGAGCTATTTGTAATGAGGTGGATAGACCTAGAGTCTGTCATACAGAGTGAAGTAAGTCAGAAAGAAAAAGACAAATACCGTATGCTAACACATATATATGGAATTTAAGAAAAAAATGTCATGAAGAACCTAGGGGTAAAGCAGGAATAAAGACGCAGACCTCTTAGAGAACGGACTTGAGGTTATGGGGAGGGGGAAGGGTGAGCTGTGACAGGGCGAGAGAGAGTCATGGGCATATACACACTAACAAACGCAGTAAGGTAGATAGCTAGTGGGAAGTAGCCGCATGGCACAGGGATATTGGCTCGGTGCTTTGTGACAGCCTGGAGGGGTGGGATGGGGAGGGTGGGAGGGAGGGAGACGCAACAGGGAAGACATATGGGAACATATGTTTATGTATGACTGATTCACTTTGTTATAAAGCAGAAACTAACACACCATTGTAAAGCAATTATACCCCAATAAAGATGTTAAAAAAAAAAAAAAAAGATTAGGGAAAAAAGAGACATTAAGGGAGCAGAAATTGGGTAAAAGGCCGATAGGATTGGGTGGCCAAAAGAGCTTACAGGAACAGGAATGTTTGGCATATGATTTTTCCATTGTAGGTATGCAATGTTTGATGTATTCCTTTTCCCATGACCTGCAGATTAAAATTTCCTACATGCCACAGACTGGTATTTATGGTTGGATTAAAGGAGGGAGTCAAGGAGAAAATTCTAAATCCCATGTTTGGGTTGATGCCAGAAATAGCCCTAATAATATGTCTGCTTCCCACAAAAATGTGCAGAAATCTAGATTGAAACTTGTCCTTCCACATGACAAAGAATGAAGGTTCATTTTACTTTTTTCTGGATTTGAAGAAGATGGCAGGTTAGGAAGACCTCCAGAATACATAAACTGTTTTTTAGCCACTTGTGCTGACTGCAAAGTGTCATGAACAACAAAATAAATCATAAAACATAGATCATTATTTAATTATATAATAAGATCATTAAGTAAATAATCTGTTAAATTATAATGTCTAATTCATGGCTTGAATGAAGTTATTTATGAGATTTGTAATCCTGTAATCCCAAACACAACGAGAATCTGCTTAAGTAGAAGATTATTATAACTTCCCCCTCAGAGTTCATACACTTGGCCAACACTTCTAAAGTTCCTAAACATTTAGTAATGGCTGAAAACTGTGTCATTGGCAATCAGTATTTCAATATATGATTGAATGAGCTGATTGACTAAATGAATAAAGGAACTAATGAGTGAAAACCAACTAAAGACGTTCGTGATCATTGCCTGTATAGAAATTTCTGTCAGCTCCCTGAGCTAATTTTCTGCATAAATGTGAATGCTTTTAACATTTTCTAACAAAGAAGGTATCTGAAACAATTTAGGCCATATCTGTATACATCTAGAGAATGACCTTAGTCACTGAAAACTGGTGCAATTCCAAACTTCTAAAATGTGGGGGTTGATTAATTCTACCTGCCTGAGACTTTCTCAGAGCCATACTTTACAACAATATTTTGTTTATAACTCTAAACACAATCAAAGTCTATTAGCATCATGAATCTTCTAAGACCACCATCAGAGCAGGTCAGAGCTTCCAGATCTTTGGGCCTCAGACCTGTACAGGAAATTCTGATACTTTGACTTGAGTTTCACTTGAAACTTTCAACCCATTAGGCCTACCTCCATGTCAACTTTGGTCACAGCCACACTTCGAAATTATCCCAATAATCTCTCTCTCTCATCCCACATTCTCCTCCCAACATTCTTCTGCACTTCTCATCTTTCTCCCCATTCATCTTCTCACTGCTTCCCTCTCTCCCTGACTTTGCCACCATTCTTCCTAGTGTCTTCATTATAAAGTTAGGAAACTCCTGATAGCCTCAGTCTCTCCCCAGAGCACTGTCCAATCTCCTAACAATATCACTCCACATACAGTAGTGGAATTTAGAAGGAAAAGGAATGGCAATCCTTACAATTATACATCTTCTTCCATGCATTAAAAAACCTCTCCTCTTTGAAATGTATGTCATGTAAGCACACTGTCAAAATGGACTGCCTACTTGTCCATTTTGTCTGCTGACTTCTCTGTCATTGCCTCACATTCATCAAGGACTATGGCATTTGGCTTATTCATTCTTTCCAAGTTCTCTTATCGTATTGAACAACTTCAAGGTCAATGTAGGTGCTTCATGTAAGCCCTAGCCCTGCAGTTCTTTTACCCTATGTTATTTAAGTCACCCATACCAATAGACATGTAGCAGACCTTATGATTATTTACCTTCTTATCTTTCTCCAGATGATAACTCAATTCTCACCTTCCTTTCATACCCTAGTCACTAAAAAGAGTGGCCTTTTATCCCTTGTTTAACCCCTCTATTTGGCTCCATCACTTTACCAAAATGTCCATCCCAAGGTCACAAGTAAACATCCTATAGCTGTATTAACTAAAAATTTTTAATGTGGATCTAAACCAATTAATCTCTTTACTTTTCAGTTTTCCCCCTAATCTCCTGTTTATTCCTTCTCAGTCTATTTTATATTCATTATTTCCTCCAACCAAACCTTACATGTTGATATACCCAGGGTTGTATCCTCTTCCTCTTTCTCTTCTCAGGACATAAACCACCTGGTTGATCTCACCATCATTAAGATGTCTACAATCATCTATACATTATTAGCTCAGAAATCTTTATCTTCCATTCTAGTCTCACATATCCAGTTATCTAGTGGTTATCTCTTTTTGACTTAATTGCAACTTGTCAAACTTTCACTATACATTCCTACCTCCTTTTATATTCCCTCAGTGAGTGGCACTAACATTTACCTAATCTCCCAAATTAGAAACATGAGAATCATTCCAGAACCACTTTTCTTCATCATTCTCACATATAATTAATCAACATCTTAAATTTCTTTTTTTTTTTTTTTTTTGCGGTACGCAGGCCTCTCACTGTTGTGGCATTTCCCGTTGCGGAGCACAGGCTCCATACGCGCAGGCTAAGCGGCCATGGCTCACGTGCCCAGCCACTCCGCAGCATGTGGGATCTTCCCGGACCGGGGCATGAACCCATGTCCCCTGCATCGGCAGGCGGACTCTCAACCACTGCGCCACCAGCGAAGCCCCTTAAATTTCTTGTATGTCCTGAATATCTCCTTATTCTGTCCCATGCTCTTCATCCATACAATGACTGACTTAATGAAGGACTCAATCTCTCACTGTAAGTACTACAGTTGTATCCTAATAGGTTTCCTTGCTTCTTTTCTCACTTATATCCCCCTCTAGTCCATTTCTACATGGCTGCCAGAGAGATTTTTCTAAAACACAAATATGATCCTGTCACCTTCCTGATTAAAATAATTCAACATCCATTATATGAGGCCTATCAACATCTCTAGTATGTTCCCTCACCCACTTTTCATTCCATTAATGCCAAATTACTATCACAGCTCTAGTTTTCAGAATGTTTCATGTTCTTTCCCTTCTAAGTCTTGCCAAATATTACCTCTACCTGAAATGTGTCTGTTTCAAAAATTATTCCTAACTATAACCAACAGAACTACTTTAGTCCAGTTAAGCAAAAAGTGAATTTATTAATGAATACTAGAGAATTCACAGAATCTCTGGAAAACACAGAGAGTCAGACATGAAGCCAAAGCAGCCAAGAACAATGCCTAAGTTATATCACTGATCTGCCCCTAACTATCAGTGGACACATATATCAGAGCAAGGACACTGAACAAGGGACACTGCTGTTAGGACTTCTGTTTCTACTGCCTCTGAAGGTGGGGTGCCTCCCAGCATACTCTGTCACCTTCTCAGGAAATGGGCTCCATGCATGGCCTCTTTCCAATCAAAACTGCAGGCATGAATTCTAACTGGTGGTTTTAGATGATAACTCAGTTCTCTCCTTCCTTTTGCACAAGGGAGACAGGGAAACCAAATACTGGCTTCCACTTTAGGGAAGCATACTGTGGAAAATATATGTAAGAAGATATTCAAAAGAAGCTGAGTGGGCACAAAGTGTGGCATATATCATCTGTCCCTTTGTGCCTAATTCCTACTCATCCAACAAGAAGCATTCTGGAAATCATATCTTTGGGTAGACATTCCTGATTCTCTCAGTTTGGAGATCCCTATTTTTTGTTTCCCTAAGTACTGTCTGTGCCTCTATAACAGCATTTATACCACTGTTACATGGTTAGTTTTATAAACTTCTTCAGTTTATCTTTCTAGACTCTTTGGTTCCAGAGGCAACAATGAGTACCAGAATTAGCTTTAGAGTCAGACAGAACTAAGTATAAATCCTTTTGGGGGGCATTTACCCTCTAACCTCTGGAAAAAAGCCGGTTGTTTCATCTGTAAGATAGAAACAAGAATACCTAGCATTTGATGTTGCTGTGGAGAATGAATGTTCATAAATTGCTTATCACAGCATCTGGTAACAGGAGCTCAATAAAAAAAACTATATTTATTTTATCTCTATATCCTTCGACTTCTGCTTCTACCTAGGATAGAAAGCTGCAAAAATGTCACTTTCACCCTAACAAGAAAAAGCCAAATAATCAAAAAAATAAAATCATAACTTTTTTTTGTGCAAGTCAGGGAACTTCTCATGGCATCCAAGTAAACTGAATTTGGAAAAAGGACAAATCCCTTCAGGGAGTGATGGGATACAGAAACAGTTTCACACACTTAGTACAGCAGAGAGGAGGTGACACTGTTCTTACCAACACAAGTGGGTAAGAAGAATTCAGCTTAAATGTCAAGACATTCTTAAAGGCCAAGTATTGGCTAGTAGGTCAGTTTGAAATAGCTGAGGACCCTGAACCACGAGAATTCAAACTTACTTGCAATCTCTTTCTCATGACCCTTCACTGAGTGCTCAGAAGAAAGATTGAGGCCAGGGTGGAAGACTCCTTTGGTGAAGCAGGTATGCATGAGGCGAATATCACCTACTGCGGGACACTTAACATGTCCCGCATGACTTCCCAGACCCTTTTGTTCTACAAATCAAAAGTCTCAAGCTACTGGAGGAGGATTAGCAAATCCTTTTCTCTCCATCAAACAAAGAATTATTGCTTTTGGAAAAATAATTGAATAACTGAACTAACTGAAGCCCCCCTGAGGAGGCATAGGAAACTGTCATGGGCCCAAGATTCTACACCAACACTCTGCAGACATCTACTGCTACTGGCAAGAGGCAGGAATTTCTCACCCAAAATAGACTACAGCTTTGATTCTAAGAGATGGAAGGATAGGAATACTGAGAAAGTCTCACTCTCAATGCCAAAGTAATGCCTGCCTATGACTGATGCTAGACAAGCATAACAGAAAATCCTAGTTTGCTCCCATGACAAGCCTAGTACTGATTAACAAGCAACAGCTGTCTGCTACTGAGCAGAGGGATAAGAGTGTGGAGAGAGGTCTCTACAGTGGTAAAAGTGTGAAGGAATGGCTGAAAGCTTATGGGAGGAACAGGAACACTGAGAAAAACTCTCTTGCACCTCAGTCTCCACATTAAGCACAGGGTAACAGCAGCCCATAACTAGACGACTTCGAAACCTATGGTATACTGAAGGTAATGCTAATGACAACAAAATCCAGCACAACTCCTAATTAGATTTACTCAACACCCCCAAAACAAAGTCCTGACCAAAAAAAAAGAAGTGCCATTTACACATGTAAATATTACTTACTTCAGTCTCTCCTGTTCTTCTGCCTACAACTTCCAGTATTTAATCAAAAATTACAAGGCACACACACAAATAAAGCCCATCATCAAGAAATAAACTAATAAACAGAACATACCCAGCTGCTGGAACTATAACACAGGGTCTTTAAATAAATGCATTAGGCAAAATTCTAAGATGGCCCCTAATGAGGCAAGCTCTTGTATAATCACAAGTGCAGGTCTTTGAATATGATACATTATATGGGAAAATGGATTTTTTTCAGATGTCATTAAGGTCCCTAACCAGTTGATTTCATCAAAAGGGAGTTTATTATGGGTGGGCCTGACCTAATAAAGTGAGTTCTTAAAAGGAGGCCTAGAGGTAAAAAAAGAAGAGAGATGCACTGCTGCTGGCCTGAAAGAATGCCATTTGTGAATAGCCATGTGGCAAGGAAATGAAGGGGCTTAAAATACATGAAAATGTAAAATTAATAACAATAATGACAAAGGAAGGGAGGGCAAAATTGAAAGTACACTATGTGAAGTTTCTTACACTGCACATGAAATACTATAATAGTATTTGAATGTAGATTTGATAAATTGAAGGCATATATTGTAAATCCTAGGTGAAGCACTATGAAAAAAATTTACTTTTTAAAAAAATGTATAACTAATAAGCCATTACTGGAGCTGAAATTGAATTATAAAATATAATACAACAGAAGGCAGGAAAGGAAAATAAAAAGGAACAAAGAACCAATCAACAAATAGAAAACAGCTAGCAAGATGATAAATTTAAATATGACCATGCTAATATTTATAGCCAATGTGAATGGTCTAAATATATCCATTAAAGATAGAGAGAGATTGAGGATCAGAGGAAAAAGCAATACTCAGCATTATACTATCTATACACAGCTATATACAAGAAAACCACTTAAAATATAACCATAACCACAAATATAATAATTGACACATTAAAAATGCTGATTCAAATTACTGAGTGAAAGAATGGAATTTATAATTGCCAGAAAAATATAGCATATGAAAAATAAAATGGTGAGTGAGTACAGAATCAGATCAACATCATGGACATGTACATATCTAAAAAAAGTTTGCCTAAAATTTAAGGTGGTTCACAAACATCCCTTGAAATCTATCTACATAAGCCCCTAGCTCTCCATGGATTTACAAGCTCAACAGTAATTTCAAAGTCTACTTCTTAGTTACAATAAATGAGATAAAGAACAAAGGCTCTCAATTCATTCATATAGTTTATTCTCTGTACTTGTGCTATGGATCAAAAATTCTAAAATTCTGTTATACAATAAATAGTAGAAAAATTATTTAAGCCTAATTTTTTATTTTTTAACTTTTTTTAAAAATTGAGGTATAGTTAATGCACAATATTGCATAAGTTTCAAATGTACAACAAAGTGATTCACAATTTTTAAAAATTGTATTCCATAGTTCATATAAACTGTTGGCTATATTCCTGTGATATACAATATATCCTTCTGTTCTTTTTGATTACAGCCATTCTAACAGATATGAGGTGATATCTTATCATGGTTTTTATTTGCATTTCTCTGATGATTGATGATGTTGAGGATCTTTTCATGTGTCTTTTGGCCATCTGTGTGTCTTCTTTGGAAAAATGTCTACTCAGGTCTTCTACCCATCCTGTAATCAGGTTGTTTGGGTTTTTTTTGATGTGGAGTTTAAAGCCTTTTATATATTTTGGATATTAACCTCTTATTGGTCATTTCATTTGCAAATATTTCCTCCCATTCAGTATGTCTTTTTGTTTTCTCAATGGTTTCCTTTGCTGTGCAACAGCTTTTAAGTTTCATTAGGTCCCATTTGTTTATTTTTGCTTTTATTTCGTTGCTTTAGGGGACAGATCCAAAAATAATATTGCTACAATTTATGTCAAAGACAGTTCTGCCTGTGATTTCTTCTAGGAATTTTATGTTTTCTGATCTTACATTTAGGTCATTAATCCATTTTCAGTTTATTTTTGTGTATGGTGCTAGAGAATGTTCTAATTTCATTATGTTACACGTAGCTGTCCAGTTTTCCCAGCACCACTTATTGAAGAGACTGTCTCTCCATTGTATATTCTTGCCTCCATTGTCATAGATTAATTGACCATAACTGTGTGGGTTTATTTCTGGGCTTTCTATCCTGTTCCATTGATCTTTGTGTCTTTCTTTGTGCCAGTACCATACTATCTTGATTACTGTAGCTTTGTAGTTTAATCTGAAGTTAGGAGCATGATTCCTTCATCTCTGTTGTTCTTTCTCAAGATTGTTTTGGCTATCTGGGGTCTTTTGTGTTTCCACACAAATTTCAAAATTATTTGTTCTAGTTCTGTGAAAAATGCCATTGGTAACTTGATTGGGATTGCATTGAATCTGTAGATTGCGTTGGGTAGTATGGCTATTTTAACAATATTTATTCTTTCAACCCATGAACATATCTCCAATTTCTTCCATCAGTGTCTTATAGTTTTCAGAATACAGGTCTTCTACCTACTGAGGCAAGTTTATTTCTAGGAATTTTCTTCTGTTTGATGTGATTGTAAATGGGATTGTTTCCTTAATTTCTCTTTCTGAGAGTTTGTTATTAGCATATAGAAATGCAACAGATTTCTGTATATTAATTTTGTGTCCTGCAACTTTACTGAATTAATTGATGAGCTCTAATAGTTTTCTGATGGTGTCTTCAGGATTTTCTATGTATAGAATCATGTCATCTGCAAAGAGTGACAGTTTTACATCTTTCTTTTTAATTTGTATATTTTTATATCTTTTTCTTGTCTGGTTGCTATGGCTAAGACTCCCAAATCTATATTCAGTAAAAGTGTCAAGAGTGAGCATCTTTGTCTTGTTCCTGATCTTAGAGGAAATGCTTTCAGGTTTTCCCCATTGAGTATGATATTAGTTGTGAGCTTGTCATATATGACCTTTATTATGTTGAGGTATGTTCCCTCTATGCCCACTTTCTGGAGAGTTTTTATAAATGGATGTTGAATTTTGTCAAAAGCTTTTTCTGAATCTCTTGATATGATCATATGGTTTTTATTCTTCAATTTCTTAATGTGGTGTGTCACATTGATTTGCAGATATTAAGTCATTCTTGCATCTCTAGGTTAAATCTCCCTTAAGCATGGTGTATGATCCTTTAAATGTATTGTTGGATTCTGTTTGCTATATTTTGTTGAGGATTTTTGCATCTATGTTCATCAGTAAATTAGTCTGAAATTTTCTTTTTGTGTGTGTGATATCTTTGGTTTTGGTATCAAGGTGATGCTGGCCTCAGAATGAGTTGGGAAGCATTTTGGGGTAAGAGTTTGAGAAGAATATGTGTTATCACTTCTCTAAATGTTTGGTAGAATTCACCTCTGAAGTTATCTGGTCCTGGACTTTTGTTCGTTAGGAGGTTTTTTTTTTTTTTTTTTTTTTTTTTTTTTTAATTGCTGACTGAATTTCATTACTAGTAATTGGTCTTTGGAGTTTGTACATTTCTAGGAATTTTTCCATTTCTTCTAGCATTATTCATCTTATTGATATATAGTTGTTCATTGTAATCTCTTATGATCTGTTGTATTTCTTTGGTATCTGCTGTAACTACACCTTTCTCATTTCTAATTTTATTGATTTGGGCCCTCTCTCTTTTTTCTTGATGAGTCTGGCTTAAGGTTTATCAATTTTGTTTATCTTTTCAAAGAACCAATTCTTAGTTTCATTGATCTTTTCTTTTTTTTTTAGTCTCTATTTCATTTACTATTGCTCTGATCTTTTTTTTTTTTTTTTTTTTTTTTTTGTGGTACGCAGGCCTCTCACTGTTGTGGCCTCTCCCGTTGCAGAGCACAGGCTCCAGATGTGCAGGCTCAGCGGCCATGACTCACGGGTCTGGCATGTGGGATCCTCCCGAACTGGGGCACGAACCCGTGTCCCCTGAATCGGCAGGCAGACTCTCAACCACTGCGCCACCAGGGAAGCCCTCTGATCTTTATGATTCCTTTCCTTTTACCAACTTTGGGCCTTATTTTTTTCTAGTTCCTTTAGGTGTAAGGTTAAGTTGTTTATTTGAGTTTTTCTTGTTTCCTGGGGTAAGCTTGTATCTCTATAAACTTCCCTCTTAGAACTGCTTTTGCTGCATCCCATGGATTTTGGATCATGTTTTTGTTTTCATTTATATCTAGTTTTTTAAAATTTCCTCTTTGATGTCTTCAGTGATCTGTTGGTTGTTTTGTAGAATATTATTTAGCTTCCAAGAGTCTTGTGGGGTTTTTTTGCAGTTTTTTTCTTGTAGTTGATTTCTAGTTTGATATGATTTCAATTTTCTTAAATTTACCAAGGCTTGTTTTGTGATCTAGCATGTGATCTATACTGGAGAATGTTCCATATGCACTTGAGAAGAACATGTATTCTGCTCCTTTTGGATGGAATGTTCTATATGTATCTACTAAGTCCATTTGTCTAATGTGTCATTTAAAGCCAGTGTTTCCTTATTGATTTTCTCTCTGAATGATTCGTCCATTAATGTAAGTGGGGTGTTAAAGTCCCCTATAATTATTGTGTTACTGTCAATTTCTTGCTTTATGTCCATTAATATTTGCTTTATGTATTGAAGTGCTCATATGTTCGGTCCATATATATTTACAATTGTTATATCTTCTTCTTGTATCGATCCCATGATCATTATGTAATGTTCTTCTTTGTCTCTTACAACAGTCTTATTTTAACATCTATTTTGTCTGAGACAAGTATTGCTACTCCAGCATTCTTTTGATTTCCATTTGCATGGAATATCTTTTTCCACTTCCTTACTTTCAGTCTGTGTGTGTCTTTAGATCTGAAGTGAGTCTCTTGTAGGCAACACAGATATGAGTCTTGTTTTTATATCCATTCAATCACTCTGTCTTTTGATTGTAGCATTAAGTCCATTTACATTCAAAGTAATTATTGATATGTATGTTCTTATTGCCATTTTTTTAATTGTTTTGGGGGTTTTATAGGTCCTTTTTGTTTCTTCTTCTTGTATTCTCTTCTCTTGTGATTTCATGACTATCCTTAGTGTTATGTCTGGATTCCTTTTTCTTTTCTGTGTAGTATCTATTATAGATTTTTGGTTTGTGGTTACCATGAGGTTATATATAACTATATATATAACTATATAACTATATAACTATATATATATATATATATATATATGATTGTTTTAAGTTGCTTATCTCTTAATTTCAAAAGCATTTTTAACAACCCTGTCTTTGTACTCTTCTCCCCTAACATTTACTGTTTTTGATAGTGTGATTTACATCTAATTGTTTTGTATATCACTTAACTGCTTATTGTGAATACAGATGATTTTACTACTTTTAACCTTCCCACTAGATTTGTGCATGGATGTTTTCTTACCTTTACTGTATATTTGCTTTTACTGATGTGATTTTTCCTTTCATAATTTTCACGTTTCTAGTTGTGGTCTTTTCTTTTTCACTTAGACAAGTTCCTTTAACTTTTCTTGTAAAGTGGTTGTAGTGCTGAACTCTTTTAGCTTTTGCTTGTCTATAAAGCTTTTGATTTCTCCATGAAATCTGAAGGAGAGCCTTGCTGGGTAGAGTATTCTTGATTATACGTTTTTCCCTTTCATCACTTTAAATATTTCATGCCATTCTCTTCAGGCCTGCAGTTTCTGCTGAAAAATCAGCTGATAGCCTTATGGGAGTTCCCTTGTATGCTATTTGTTTCTTTTCCCTTGCTGCTTTTAATATTCTGTTTATCTTTAATTTTTGTCATTTTGATTACAATGTGTCTTGGTGTAGTTCTCGTTTGGTTAATCCTATATGGAACTCTCTGTGCTTCCTGGACTTGTATGACTGTTTCCTTTCCCAGTTTAGGGAAGTTTTCAGCTATTAAATATGTTCTCAGCCACTTTCTCTTTCTCTTCTCCTACTGGGACCCCTATAATTCAAATATTAGTGTGTTTGATGTTGTCCTAGAGGTGTCTTAAACTGTCCTCATTTCTTTTCATTCTTTTTTATTGTTTCTGTCTAGCATCAGTGGTTTCCACTACTCTGTCTTCTGTCTTGCTGATCTGCTCCTCTGTACCATTTAGTCTACTGTCCTTTTAGTGTATTTTAGTGTATTTTTCATTTCAGTTATTGTATTCTTCATCTCTGTTTTATTGTTATTTATATTTTCTCTTTGTTAAAAACTTCCAAATTCTCACTCTGTGCATCCATTCTCCTCCCAAGTTATCTGATCATCTTTTATAATCACTACTCTGAACTCTTTCTTTGGTAGATTGCTTATCTCCATTTCACTTAGTTCTTCTGGGGTTTTATCTTTTTCCTTTATTTGGAACATGTTCCTCTGTCACCTCATTTTGCCTAAGTTGCTGTTTTTCTTTTTATGTATCTGGTAGGTTGTTTACATTTCCCAACCTTGGAAAAGTGACTTTTTGTAGGAGACGTCCTATGCATCCTTATGCATCCGTCCACTCTCATCACTTGAGCTATATGCTCCAGGGATTCCTCCTATGAGAGCTGCATGTATCCTTCTGCTGGTTGTGGTGGGGAACAGGTCCACAGACTGTGGAGCTGTTGTTTTCTTATGACTGGTATCTTCCCCCTGGTAGTTGAGGCTTGTCTAGAAGCTAGAGACTCTAGGGCTGTTGCTCACCCACTAATGGGAAAGCCATTTCCTGGGGCTAGTGCTGGCCTAGTGGCAGGCAGAGCTGGGTCCTGGAGTCTGATTGCAGCACCCAGGGATCCCTGAGTTGATGTTAGATCACTGGTGAGTAGGGCATGTTTCTGACACAGTTGGGTGTGGGTTCTGGTGTGTCCTGAAGCTTGTGGTGGCCTGCTAGTGTGTAGGGCCAGGGCCCAACCCATCTCAGTACAGGATCTGGCCTGCTGGTTGAAGGGAGGACAGGTCCAGAGACTGTGGAGCTGTTGTTTTCTCACAACTGGTGTCTGCCCCCTGGTAGGTGAGGCTTGTCTAGAAGCTAGTGCAGGCTCTCTGGAGGGCAGGGCTATGTATATAAGCCTGATTTTTACATAATGGTATGATATTGTGGTTTATAATAAATATATATTTTGTCATCATCCCCATTTCTAGCATGGGGCTCCTGAAACCCTTGTAATTTGCTGAGTGATAGGGGTGGCTTTTATTTTAATGAGGAGACTCTGTGTGGGCTCCTGGATGGCCATTCACCAGAAAGACCAAACCATTATTTGAAGCTTAGAATTTTCAGCCCCACCCCTTATTCTCTTGAGAAGGGAGAAGAGCTGAAAATGGAGTTAATAGTCCATCGTGTCTGTGTGATAACTCCTCCATAAAAATCCCAAAAGTATGGTGTTTGGAAAGCTTCCAGTTCTGTGAACATCCATTTACTGAGAGGGTGATGCACCTTCCACAAGGGCAGAAGCTTTTGTACTCAGGACCCTCCCAGACCTTGTCCTTTGTATCTCTTTATCGGGTTGTTCATCTGTATTCTTTATCATATCCTTTAATAAGCTGGTTAAGTGTTTCCCTGAGGTCTGTGAGCTGCTCAGCAAATTATTAAATCCAATGAGGAGCAGGTAATGGGAAGCTCTCATTTGTAGCCAAGTCTGACAGAAGTTGTGGGTAACTTGGGACTTCCCTGGTGACACAGTAGTTAAGAATCCACCTGCCAATGCAGGGGACATGGGTTCGAGCCCTGGTCTGGGAAGATCTCACATGCCACAGAGTAACTAAGCCCATGCACCACAACTACTGAGCTTACGCTCTAGAGCCTGTGAGCCACAACTACTGAGCCCATGTGGCACAACTACTGAAGCCTGCATACCTAGAGCCCATGCTCTGCAACAAGAGAAGCCACCCCAATGAGAAGCCTGTACACTGCAACAAACAGTAGCCCCCACTCACTGCAACTAGAGAAAGCCCACGTGCAGCAATGAAGACCCAATGGAGCCAAAAAAAAAAGAAGTTGTGAATAACTTGGGAACCTACTATTTGCCACTGGCATCTGAAGTGGGGTGGGAACAGTCTTACGGGACAGAGACATTAAATTACAATTTTGAATTAAATTATAGGACACCAGCTGGTGTTGTGTAGGATTGCTTGGTGTTGGGGAAAAAAATCCCCACATAGTTGGCGACCAGAAGTGTCAGAAGTGAAGTGTTCTGTGTGAGGAGTAAGAGGGACACATAGAAGGAAGACTGCTAAGTTTTTCTAATGCAATGGTTGTAAGCTTCAGTTAAGTATTACCAGTTTAAGTTCACTCATCAGAAAGCAATTTGTAGTGGGTATAAACAGTAAGAATATGTTACGTCTTTAAATGAATCTAACTCCTTTTCCAAGGCCAATATTAGGGTGAGACCAGTGAGACAACTGCTTTAAGAGCAAAAATTAAGGGGAAATCAAATAACTCAGTAATCAAGTTAAATAATATTTTATTGCAATATTCTTTTAAAAATCAAAATTGCTACAAAACATTTTGATAAAACATCAAAATTTTAAACAAAGATAATATTCAGAGAGCTCCATATCAAGCCATATGAGACTGTGAAGTAAAAGAAAAAATGTCCCTATGTAAGTTTTTTGTTTGTAATGGTTAGCTTTTATTATAGAATATTAAGGTAGTTGAAAAAATATTGAAAATTTAAAAAATAGATGTATTAAACCAACAATATTATTTTAGGTTTAAATATTTTATTTATATCAAAACAAAATGTATTACCTTTTTTTTTTTTTTTTTTTTTTGCTGTACGTGGGCCTCTCACTGTTGTGGCCTCTCCTGTTGTGAAGCACAGGCTCCGGATGCGCAGGCTCAGCAGCCTTGGCTCACGGGCCCAGCCGCTCCGCGGCATGTGGGATCTTCCCAGACCAGGGCACAAACCTGTGTCCCCTGCATCAGCAGGCGGACTCCCAACCACTGCGCCACCAGGGAAGCCCCTGTATTACGTTTTTACTTTCTTGGCTTTAATCAAACAAACTCATAGTACTTTCAAAATTAACTTCTTTATCTTCTTTTCAATTGAGAGAATTGACATTTTTGACACTTTTTTAAAATAAGTAAACATCTTCAATAATTTTTAATTAACTTCAGCTTACTGAAACTTCTTTTGCAAGGTAGCAAGGTACCATTTGTTTTACTATGTCAATTTTTAAGTTTTCAAAATTTCATATTTTGTTTATCAAGAGTTTTGCATGAATTTTTAAAAATTATTTTTAAAATTAATTTATTTTATTTTTGGCTGTGTTGGGTCTTCATCGCTGTGCGCAGGCTTTCTCTAGTTGTGGTGAGCGGGGGCTACTCTTCGTTGCGGTGCGTGGGCTTCTCATTGTGGTAGCTTCTCTTGTTGTGGAGCACAGGTTCTAGGCACACGGGCTTCAGTAGGTGCAGCATACGGGCTCAGTAGTTGTGGCTCTCAGGTTCTAGAGCACAGGCTCAGTAGTTGGGGCACATGGGCTTAGTTGCTTCACGGCATGTGGGATCTTCCCGGACCAGAGCTCAAACCTGTGTCCCCTGCATTGGCAGGCGGATTCTTAACCACTGTGCCACCAGGGAAGCCCTGCATGAATTAAAAAAAAAAAATACTGCATTAAAATAAATTTATCTATTACTTAGTTTTTTGGTGTGCCATTAAATTTTGCACCATACCAAGTGCCACATCCCGTGCTCCAGCCATAGAAAATCACTTGTCCACACCTAAGCATGACAAGAGTTAATCTTCTGAGTCTTTGTCCATGCAGTACCCTCTGACTGAAAGCTCTACTCTGCTCTGTTTTTGCCTTTGGTAACAAAATCTACCTAGTACCCACTCCTTTTAGGAAACTTCCTGAATACCACTCTTAAGAAAAACTGATCACTCCCTTCCTCAGGCCCCACTAAATCTTGTACATGCTTCTATCAGATTACTTATCATCTGTCTACTCCAAATGTATTCATTGCTACACATTCAAGGGTAGGAACTGTCTCATACAATTTTGTAACATTTGTGCCAGCACAGGTGCTCAGGAACACTTCATAAATATTGAATGGAGGGAAAGAAAAAGGGGGAGGAAATGAGGGAGAGAAGGGTGTAAGAGAAGAAAGTTGTCTAATAAATATGGGGATATATGTATACATACAGCTGATTCACTTTGTTGTACAGTAGAAACTAACACAACATTGTAAAGCATTTATACTCCAATAAAGATGTGAAAAAAAATATTGCATACTTGGTCCTGGGTTGATTTAAGGCTGAGGAAATATTGGTTTGTTATAGTTTGATAAAGGGAGTGGCTGGGGCATATAGACTCAAGATTGGTTGGTTTGCATATGAAATGCATGCTGCAGGCTATCTCTAAGAATTGGCTAGTCCTGAGAGGAGCAGTCTCTACCTAGTCAGAGAGGCCACAAATTGACCCTGCGATGAATGTATGCCAAATAGACAAATGCAGAATCTAGGAAAGCACAGAACAGGGAGAAATTTGCTGATTCATAAAATTGAAAATTCAGAATTAGCCTCAACATCAGGAGAGGTTTGATTCAACAGTTCAAGTGATCTCATCAAGGGCTCAACTTTACCGTCTCATTTACATCTTCCCTGATAAGCTCTATACAGAGACTTGCCAACTGTGCCACTCAATATAGCAAAATGGTTTTATACATTTCCAGATATCTCATCTCCATGGGAAGCTAAGATGTCAAGGGGAAGAGTGAACGTTTCTTTCTTAGAAGTTTCAACAAATACCTTCTTCTGTTTCATTGGCTCTGAATGAGTTATCTGCCTGTCTCTGAACCAACCTTGTAGCAAGAGAATGGAATATAGGGATAGGCTTGCACACATCATACCCCACTCCTAGAGCTTGTGGTCAAGTCAACCTTCCTTGGACTGTGAAGATGGGAAACGTAGTGATTTCTAGAAGAAAATCTATAAACCCAGGAAGAGGACATGAATTCTGACATACAAAACAAAAATGCCTGTTAGTCAGAATTTTTCATATTTCTGGTACCAGTACGTATATCACAGTAGCAAAAGATGCCAGATTCCTCTTTCTTTCAGGACAGAAAAGCATGACTTTACCTGGTAGTAACTCAAACTATCTGGGAATGTTTAGAAAACACACACACAATTTATTAATGTGTATTTTAACAAGTAGAGAAGACAGATATTACCAATACCAGTTTGGTTAAACTGAAGCGTTACTCTTACTAAAGCAGTCTTTCACATCTTGGCCCACATCAAAAGTGCTAAAATTTTATCGAATTATGGTTTTCTCCAGACATATATGCCCAGGAATGGGATTGCAGGAACATATGGTAGCTCTATTCTTTTTTTTTAAGGGACCTCCATACTGCTCTCCATAATAGCTGTACCAACAATGGGAATGTTTCCTTTTTCTCCACACCCTCTCCAGCATTTATTTGTAGACTTTTTGATGATGGCCATTCTGACCAGTGTGAGGTGATACCTCACTGTAGTTTCGATTTGTATTTCTCTAATAATTAGTGATGCTGAGCATGTTTTCATGTGCTTTTTGGCCATCTGTATGTCTTCTCTGAATAAATGTCTATTTAGATCTTCTGCCCATTTTTTGATTGAGTTGTTTTTTCAATATTGAGCTGTATAAGATGTTTGTATATTTTGGAGATTAATCCCTTGTCGGTCACATTGTTTTAAATATTTTCTCCCATTCTGTAGCTTGTCTTTTCATTTTGTTTATGGTTACCTTTGCTGTGCAAAAGCTTTTAAGTTTAATTAGGTCCCATTTGTTTATTTTTGTTTTTATTTCCATTACTCTAGGAAACAAATCCAAAAGAATATTGCTGTGATTTATGTCAAAGAGTATTCTGCCTACATTTTCCTCTAGGAGCTTTATAGTATCTGGCTTTACATTCAGGTCGTTAATCCATTTTGAGTTAAGTTTTGTTCATGATGCTAGAGAATGTTCTAATTTTATTCTTTTATATGTAGCTGTCCAGTTTTCCCAACACTACTTATTGAAGAGACTGTCTTTTCTCCATTGTATATTCTTGCCTCCTTTGTCATAGATTAGTTGACCATAGGTGTGTAGGTTTATTTCTGGGCTTTCTACCCTGTTGCGTTTTTGTGCACCCAATGTTCATAGCAGCACTATTTACAATAGCCAAGACATGGAAGCAACGTAAGTGTCTATCAACAGATGAATGTATAAAGAAGATGTTGTATATATACAATGGAATATTACTCAGCCATAAAAAAGTGAAATAATGCTATATGCATTGACATGGATGGACTAAGAAATTATCATACTAAGTAAGCCAAAGATAAATATCATATTATATTGTTTATATGTGGAATCTAAAAAATATGATACAAATGAACTTATTTACAAAACAGAAATAGACTCACAGATATAGAAAACAAACTGATAGTTACCAAAGGGGAAAGGGAGGGAAGGATAAATTAGGAGTCTGTGATTAAAATATAAACACTACTATATATGAAATAGATAACCAACAAGGACCAATTGTATACACAGGGAACTATACTTAGTATCTTATAATAACTTATAATGAAAGGAACTATAAAAAGGGAATATATATATATATATATGTATAATTGAATCACTTTGCTGTACACCTGAAACTAACACAACATTGTAAATCAATGATATTTCAATAAAAATTTTTTTAAGCACTAACATTTTAGCAGCCCACTTGGAGTAAACTGGAAGCTATTTAGAGGCATTTATGTGGGACTTGGTGAAAAACCTTAACTCTATTTTTTTCTATATTACATAATTGATAAGAAATAAGAATACAAAGCATTAGTGAATAAATCTGTCCATGCTTTCAAATCAGATATTTTCCAAATAAATTTACTGTGAAACATGAGCTTAGTTCTGTAGCCATACCTTTTGTTTTAAATCAGGTTGTATACTTAAATGCCTACCCACAATTCTCAACAAAGGAGAGACAACCTCTTTAAATCCTTAATGGTTGACATCAACAAGAAACGCTATTTGTACTAGTGATTTTTTTAAAAAGTTTAAACCATTTTTACAACCATTCAAAAATTTACAACAAATAAAATTATATTTAAAGGATACAACAAATCTTCCCTTTGTCAACAAATATAATGTTGAAAGTTCTTGATAAATGTGAATAGATTTGAATCCAATAAAACTTTTTGTATGAATTATTTTAAAATGATGAAATTTTGATGAATGCACATGCTTTATTGGAGCAGTCACCCTGAAGCTCACTTGGATGCCATTAAAGAGTATATGTGACACAAAGGGATGGAAGAATCTGCCAAATATATATAAGGACAGAGATTCTTTGCTGCTACAGCCAAGAGCTCTGCTTTGTAAAGTCTCTCTCCCTTCTCCACTTCCCACCCACAGATACCACGGCAAAACCTTGGGTGAGGTACAGTGACCCTTGAGCATGCCTCCTGCAGATTTAGGTGTCCCTTGTTCATAATGGGCAGTGGCACATTCTTCAGTTGGCTACTAAAATGGATATCCAGAGGACAATCCTTGGCCCCTTGGCCCTGCACTAGGGGCAGAGCAACAGGTACCAGGTAAATCAGAGGGAACTATGGGACTTGCTCTCAGAAGTGTCCCTGACAAGACAACCCCTAGTTTGAGGCCATTCACCACCATCCTCAGGGCTGAGGTACACCTGGAATCCATTCATGAATACCTATTAGGGACCTTTGCCCTAAAAGTACAATTACAATGCCAAATGCTAAGAACAACCTACATTATATCTTCCTAAATCCTGCTAACAAATAAAATAGTAACACTGGGGGAGATGATACTTACAGCAAAGATTGCTGTTCTTCCACATCATCTATTTTCTCCTTCAAGAATAACTGAACCTGAATTCTTGATTTTTATCTGGGCACAAAACTCATTTTCCAACTTCCCTCTGTGGCTATGATTTTGTCCCTTAACTTTCACTTAAAAAACTGGATGCCTCCTAAGGACATAGTTTCCTCTGAAGCCCTCTCAAAAGAAGTCTCTTTCTTTTCTCCTATTGGATCTGAAGGTGATACATGCTATCCTTGCTCCTTATTGCTGCTGCCAGATCATTATTCCTCTCTTCTTTCTAAAAATCCAGCTCCGTTGAAGGACTTGCCTTACATCTATTATTTCCATTTATTGCAGTCATCTACCATATTCCTGGTCATTTCTCATTCATTAGAGATTTTAGTCCCTGACTTTCTGCCCATCTCTTTACCTACATTCGTATCACTATTTTTGGTGATTTCAGTATGCACATAGAGAATTAATCTAAACCTTGGCCTCACTGGTCCTTGCACACATTGCCTCCATGGTCCTGTTTCCAACACATGAGGCAGCCACTAACAGTCATGCAGTCTGTGAAATACACATTAGTGAGGCTACAATAAACACTACATCCTACAATGAGACTACAGTAGTCCCCCGAGAGACAGACAGAAGTTGGTCCTTCATAATGCTGATGAACTGCCAAACTAAACAGCTCTGGAATCATCTAACCTTGGACTTTGTTTTGTGAAATCATAAATTCCCTTATAGTTTGAGCCATTTAGAGTTGGTCTTTTCTTTAACTGTACCCAAAGGTATCCTAAATAGTACAAGCATAGGTGTAACAGATGTATATCACCTATTATTAAGTAATGCCCAGATCTGCATCAAAACAAATCAAAACATCTACAAGGAGAATGAATGATTGGAAGGAGTAGTGCATTAATCCAAGTGAAACAGTGATGGGTTTGGGATAGTATGGTGACAGCAGAAATGGAAAGAAGGGAACAGAATGAAAAATTATTTAGAGGTAAAATCTATAAGACAACTGTGATTGATTGGACTTCTGTGTGAAAAACAGGGTTTACTCAAAGAAAAATGCCAAGTTTCTAGCTTGAACTCCTAGGAGGAGGGTGTTATTATTTGTTGACCTCTTGAACAGTTGAGGAAGACCAGGTTTGCAGTAGATCAAGAGTTCAATTTTAGATGCACTGAATTTGAGGTGTCTGTGAAACATCTGAACAGAACAGAGGAGAAATCTGGGCAAGAGATTGAACTTTGAGAGTCAGTATATATTCAATAGATAGTAATTGAAGACATTGAAATGTCTGAGCATCTGGGTAGAAAATATAGACCTGTAGCTTCCAAACTTTACTGCACATGAGAATCACCTGAAGAACTTATTTAAAACACAGATTGCTGGACCCCACCCCAGAGGTCCTGATTCAGTGGGTGTGATGATTAGTTTTATATGTCAACTTGGCTAGGCTCTAGTACCTGTTATTTAATCAAACACTAATGTGGGGGTTTCTGTGAAGGTATTTTCTGGATGTTGTCAACATCTATAATCAGTTGACTTTAAGTAAGGGAAATAACCCTCAATAAAATGAGTGGGCCTCATCCAATCAGTTGAAAGGCCTTAAGGGCAAAAACTGAGATTCCCCAGAGAAGAAATTCTATCTCAAGACTGACGCATCAATTCCTGCCTGAGTTTCTCACCTGCCCCTGCACTAGAAATTCTGGACTTGCCAGTCTCCACAATTGCATGAGCGAATTCTTTAAAAAAATACATACCCTGTTGGTCTTGGTTTCCTGGAGAACCCTGGTAAGTATAGTAGGTCTGAGTGCAGGGCCCCAAAATTTGTAAATATTTCTAACAGTTTCACAAGTAATATTGATGCTGCTGGCTCAGGGGCTACACTTTGAGAACCACTGATGTAGAATAAAAAGATCATAGTGCTGAGTCTTAAAAAATTTGACATTTAAAAGATGGGAAAAGATGCCAGGAACTGGCAAAAGACAGAGAAAAGCAATGGTCAGATATAGAACAGTGAATCAAGAGTGTGACCAGAGAAGCCAAATGAAGAATGGAAGAAAGGGGACTTCCCTGGTGGCACAGTGGTTAAGCATCTGCCTGCCAATGCAGGGGACGTGGGTTCTATCTCTGGTCTGGGAAGATCCCACATGCCACAGAGCAACTAAGCCCATGCTCCACAACTACTGAGTCTGTTCTCTAGAGCCCACGAGCCACAACTACTGAGGTGCATGTGCTTAGAGGCCATGCTCCACAACAAGAGAAGCCACCACAATGACAAGCCCATGCACTGCAACTAGAGAAAGCCTGCGCACAGCAACAAAGACCAAGTGCAGCCAAAAATAAATAAGTAAATATATAAGTTTATATTTAAAAAAAAGAATGTAAGAAAGGAGTGGTCACCTGGTTTGGATAATATTGAAAGCTCAAGTGAGATAAAGAATGGGGAGTTGAGTCAGGCAGAGTCAGAAAGGAAAAAGTCAGAAAGCTTTGGCTGTGAAAGGCATTGAGGGGAGATGGACATCTAGAAATTATTCATTTATTCAGTCACTTTTATGTATTAATTGTATTTATTTATTTATTTATTTATTGTGGTACACGGGCCTCTCACTGTTGTGGCCTCTCACTGTTGTGGCCTCTCGCATTGCGGAGCACAGGCTCCGGACGCGCAGGCTCAGCGGCCATGGCTCACGGGCCCAGCCGCTCCATGGCATGTGGGATCTTCCTGAACCAGGGCACGAACCCGCATCCCCTGCATCAGCAAGCAGACTCTCAACCTCTGCGCCACCAGGGAAGCCCATGTATTAATTTTAAATGGTAGAGAGTAGAGCACATTTATGTAATGATGCAAAGTAGCATATATAAAGACTGAGGTTGAAAATACAGGAAAAGAGATAGCTTGTGTGTGTCTGAAAAAGCGGAAGGAATGAGATCAACACCAAGAGGATACAAGAAAATATTCTCTTTTAATAAAAGTTCAGACTACCTCTGGACTGTTTATTGAAATGATATGCTGAACTATACAGAATTGCCAATATTTAAGCACTTTTTACTTATAACAATTTCATAGGTTCAATAATTAAATATAATAACTGGCCTTTACTGAGTACTATATGACAGTTAATTCTGATATTTAGGATTTAATCTTTACAACAACCCTGTGAAGTATTAACCATTCTACATAAAAAGAATATGAGTCACTGAGAAATTAGATATTTTATCCAAAATTATAGAGTTGGCAATTGGAGAATCTAAATTTAAAATCAAATATTCTTATTACAGACCCTGGACCCTTAATCACTGCTTGATATATGATCATACTGTCCTTGTTCTAAAAGGAAGAAAATTAGGAAAAGAATAAGTGTAGATATGTAACTCTGGTGTCCAGAAGTTCAATAAGTTACTGTCTGGTGGCTTCTAATTCCTTAAAGTTAAGGTTATCCACTGAACATAAAGGGAGAGGCAAAGGAAGGTCCAAGCTTTCCTGTGAGAAACCTCTTGAAATCATGTGTATTAGTTTTCTAGGGCTGCTTTAACAAGTAATCACAAGCTGGTGACTTCATACAACAAAAATTTATTCTCTCACAATTCAGGAATCCAGAAGTCTGACATCAGGGTGTCAACAGGACTACTTCTTTCTGGAGGTTGAAAGAGAATCTGTTCCATGCCTTTCTCCTAGCTTCTGATAGTTACCAACAAGGGTGTTCCTTGGTTTATAGCTGCATCACTCCACTCTCTGCCTCCATCGTCACATGTCTTTCCCTATGTGTATTCTCATCTCCAAATCTTGCACTCTCATAAAGACATCAGTCATTGGATTTAGGGTCCACCTTAATCCAATATAACCTCATCTTAACTTGATTATATCTGCAAACACTCTACTTCCCAAAAATGTTACATTCGCAAGTACCTGTCAGGACTTCAACATATCTTTGAGAGACACAGTTCAACCCACAGCACATGGTTTTGAAGAATGGAAGAGCATGCATTCTAAAGAACCAAAGCAATATTGTCAAGTGCTGTTGAGAGCCAAGATGGGGCTGTGAATTTAAAGTAACACCAATCTGCCTGGGAACAAGAATGAAATGGTGGTCATAGAATATGAGCTGGGAAAGAACAGATGAGAGAGGAGAAATTGGAAAGGGCACTGGACTACAAGTCCTGAGAATGAAAAAGAACTTGCAGCAAGCTGGGAGGTTTTGGAATTGTACTCACTGAGCTGGTGTTTGAATTCATTATCATGGAGGAACAGGGTGGCTTAGCCCAGAAGAATATTGTGGGACAGAATGGGTGCTTGAGGTGAAGTGGAAGAGGTGGAACTGGTTATGAGGACACAGAACTCAGTGGTCAAAGCTTTCAGGGATTCTCCACCTAGACACCAAAGTTACCTGGAAAGTTCCTAGAACAATCAAGTGTAGAGAGAAAATGAGTCAGTGAATGTGACAGAGAAGAGTAATGAAAAGAGAACGACACTGGGTTTTGGTCAGTGGATTAGTTTCAAAGATGCATTTTTTTTTTTAATAAAAGAATGAAGAAGCAACGATCTGGAAAAAGCATGGGGAGCAAAGAGGACTCTAAACGAAACAACTGATCCCAAATCCCATAGGAGGGCACCAGAATACATAGCAAATATGTATGAATTGAAACATTTGTCATTCTGTCATTTGCAGAATCATTAAAAGAAACATTAGATCTGGGATCCTCCCTAGGTAGGATGAACCTCCTTGGCTGGTTTGAAAACCAAATCATCTTTAATGGGAAAGAGAATCATCCAAATGGTATGGTTACCTCAGCGAATGCAAGGCCAAGCCAAGTCCACTCCTACTGCAGTGTGTATTGTGCAGCCAAAGGAAAAGAATCACAGAACAGACACTTGGCTACCAGGGCCCACACCTATGGTTTGGAAACAGTGCTCAAATTAGTGGGGAATGAATTATAAGCTGGGCAGATTGATGTTCATTTTATATTAACATTTTTATTCAAAAGGTACCCAGGAAGACTTTGGAAGACATAAAGATACTGATTTTCAATATCAATCAAGATGGCAGAGTAGGAAGACCCTGAGCTCACCTTCCTCTACAAACTCATCTAAATTACAATTACATATAGAGTAATTCTCTTTGAGAACGACCAGAGGACTAGCAGAATGGCTCTTCTACAACCAATGTTATAAAGAAAGAACCAGACAGAGTATGGAAGGAAGGGAGGAGAAGAAATCTAGTCAGGACCCACACTCATGTTTGGTGACCCAGAAGAAGAGGGGGATATAATGGGCTCAGGGATCCTCCCTAGGTAGGATGAACCTCCTTGGCTGGTTTGAAAACCAGTGGGGCTTACCAGATGGTTGTAGGAAACCAAGACTCTGCTCTTGAAGAACATGCATACAGACTTGCTTGCTCTGAGTCCCAGCACAAAGGCAGCAGATTGGTGCTCTAGCCAGCCTGCCAGGACCACCCCAGCATGCCCTCAGCCCACACCAACCTACTACAGGCTGTCCTGCTGTGGCACTGCTTCCTGCCAAGGTGTAGACCACCATCACCCTGAGGAGAAGTGGAACTAGATCAGAACTATGGCTCCAGCCTCTTGGGCCCTGGCCTGCCCCCAGCCAAGTCAGAGACCACCACTGACCCTGAGAGAAGCCCCTGTTTGCACCAGACTTGAGCTCTAGCCCCTCAAACTGCAGACCTACCCTCCACCAAACCACTGGTTGCCAGTACACCCTGGGAAAGACAATCCATGCTTCAGATCCAAGTCTCTAACCAAAACCACTGGGCAGCTACAAACCACATGAGGATGCTCTCACACAAGGACATACCTTCTGGACCAGGATAGGTAACTGTTTTGCCTAATTTCATGGATAAAAATAGAGAACGTCAAACAAAATGAGAGACAGAGGAATATGTTCCAAAGGAAAGAACAAGATAAAACCCTGGGGGTGGGAGGGAACATAATGAAATGGAGATAGGTAATTTACCTGATAAAGACTTCATAGCAGTAGTAACAAAAATGCTTACTGAATTTGGGAAAACAATAGAAGAACACAGTGAGAACTTCATCAAAGAACTAGAAAATATAAAAAAGAACCAATCATAACTGAAAAATACAAAAACTGAAAGTAAAAGTACACTAGAAGGAATTAACAGCAGATTAGGTGAAACAGAAGAACACGTAAGAAACCTGGGAGACAGAATAGTGGAAATCATCCAATCAGAATGGCATAGAGAAGACAAATTAATTAGGATAGTTTAAGGAACCTCTAGGACAGAATCAAGTTACAAATATTTGCATTATAGGGTACGCAGAAGGAGAAGAGAGAGAGAAAGGGGCAGAAAAGGTATTTGATGACATTATGGCTAAAAACTTTTCTAACCTGAAGAAGAAAACAGATATCCAAGGCCACAAAGCACAGAGAGTCCCAAACAACATGAATTCAAAGAGATCCACAAAAAGACATATCATAATTAAAAAGGCAAAAGTTAAAAATAAAGACAGAATTTAATGGCAGCAAGAGAAAAACAAAGAGTCACATACAAGGGAATTCCCATAAGGGTATCAGTTGATTTTTCAGCAGAAACTTTGCAGGCCAGGAGGGAGAGGCATGACATATTTAAAGTGCTGAAAGGAAAAAAACCTACAACCAAGGATACTCTACCAGGCAAGGTTATCATTCAGAATTGAAGGAGAGAGAAAGAGTTCCCAGAAAAGCAAAAAAAAAAAAAAAAGAGTTTATTATTACTAAGTCAGCCCTACAAGAATGTTAAAGGGTCTTCTTTAAGTGAAAAAGAAAAGGCTATGAAACAAAAAAATAAGAAAATATATGAAGAAAAATCTCACTGATAAATGTCAATATATACGAAATTCAATGGATAAACCACTTAAGTTAGTATCAAGGTTAAAAGACAAAAATTGTAAAATCAACTATAACTGCAATCAGCAGCTAAAGGATACACATAAAATGTAAAATATTACACCAAAACCTAAAACATGGAGGGGTAAATAAAAAATATAGAGCTTTTAGAATGTGTTTGAACTTAAATGACTATCTATTTAAAACAAGTAGTTATATTTATAGGTCAAAATATATGAACCCATGGTAACCACAAATCAAAAACCTACAATAGATACACAAAAACAAAGAGAAAGGAATCCAAACATACAACAAAAAAAAATCATCAAACCACAGGGAAAACACTAAAAGAAGAAGAAAAGAGAACTACAAAAACAACAAGAACACAAGTAACAAAATAGCAATAAGTACATACCTATCAATAATCACTTTAAATGTCAATGGACTAAATGCTCAATTCAAAAGACACAGGGTGACTGAATGGATAAAAAAACAAGACCCATCTATATGCTGGCTACAAGAGAGTCACTTCAAACTAAAGACACATACAGACTGAAAGCGAAAGGACAGAAAAAAAATGTTTCATGCAAAAGGAAATGAAAAGAAATCTGGGTAGTAATACTCATATTGGACAAAACAGACTTTTTTAAGTCTTAAAACAAAAGACAAAGAAGGGCATTATATAATGATACAGGGGTCAATTCAAGAAGAGGATATAACATTCATAAACATATATGCACCTAATTTAGGAGCACCTAAATATAAAGAAAATATTAACAGACGTAAATGGAGAAACTGACAGTAATACAAATATCCACCTACATCAATGGATAGATCATCCAAACAAAATCAATATGGAAAGAGTGGCTTTAAATGATATTTTAGACTAGATGGACTTAATACATATCCATTGAACATTCCATCTGAAAACAGCAGAATACACATTCTTTTCAAACGCACATGGAACTTTCTCCAGAATAGATAATATGCTAGGCTACAAAGCAGTTGTCAATAAATTTAAGATGATTGAAATTTATACCAAGCCTTTTTTCCAACTACAATAATTAGAAACTAAAAATCAATAACAGGAAGAAACCTGGGGAAAAGACACAAACACATGGAGACTAAGCAACATGCTACTAAAAGACCAATGGGGCAACAAAAAAAAAACAAAATAAAACTTAAAAAAAATACCTTGAGAAAAATGAAAATAGAAACAAAACTTTACAAAATCTATGGGATACAGCAGAAGCAGTTCTAAGAGGGAAGTTTATACAAATACAGGCTCACTTCAACAAACAAGAAATATCTCAAATCCTTTCCATCTAATGGAATTAGAAAAGGAAGAAAGAAAGCCCAAAGTCAGCAGAAGAAAGGAAATATTAATAATAAGATAAGAATAAACAAATGAGACCTAATGAAATTTAAAAGCTTTTTGCACAGCAAAGGAAACCATAAACAAGATGAAAAGACAACCCTTAGAATGGGAGAAAATATTTGCAAATGAAGCAACTGACAAAGGATTAATTTCCAAAATATACAAGCAGCTCATGCAGCTCAATAATCAAAAAAGCAAACAACACAATCAAAAGTCCAAGTCTCTGGACTAACAGAGAACTTCAGGTCCCAGGGAATATTAATCAGTATGCAGACTCCCAAAAGTCCTCATCTCAATACCAAGACCCAGCTCCACCCAACTGCCTGCAAACTCCAATGCTGGATGCCTCAGGCCAAACATCCTGCAAGACAGGAACACATCCCCACTCATCAAAAAAAAAAAAAAATGAGACCAAAGAAAAACATGTTACAGACAAAGCAGCAAAGTACAAACCTACATACAAAATAAATGAAGAGGAAATAGGCAACATACATGAAAAAGAATTCAGAGTAATGATACTAAAGATGATCCAGGATATGGGAAATAGAATGGAGGCACAGATTGAGAAAATACAAGAAATGTTTAACAAGGATGTAGAAAAACTAAAGAACAAACAGTGAGGAACAACACAATAAATGAAATGAAAAATACACTAGAAGAAATCAATAAAGGAATAACTGAGACAGAAAAACAAATAATGAGCCAGCAGACAGAATGATGGAAATAACTGTAAAAAGCAGAATAATGAAAAAAGAATGAAAAGATATGAGGACAGTCTTGGAGACCTCTGTGACAACATTAAATACAGCAACATTTGAATTATAGGGGTCCGAGAAGAAGAGGAGAAAGAGAAAGGGTCTGAGAAAATATTTGAAGAGTTTATAACTGAAATCTTCCCTAACATGGGAAAGGAAATAGTCACCCAAGTCCAGGAAGTGCAGAGAGTCCCATACAGGATAAACCCAAGGAGAAAAACACGAAGACACATACTTATCAAACTAACAAAAATTAAATTCAAAGAAAAAACCTTAAAAGCAGCAAGGGAAAACCAAAAAATAACATACAAGGGAATCCCAGTAAGTTATCAGCTATTTTTTCAGCAGAAAGTCTTCAAGCCAGAAGGGAGGGGCAGGATATATTTAAAGTAATAAAAGGGAAGAACCTACAACAAAGACTACTCTACCCATCAAGGATCTCATTTGGATTTGATGGAGAAATCAAAAGCTTTACAGACAAGCAAAAGCTAAGAGAATTCAGCACCACCAAATCAGCTTTACAACAAATGCTAAAAGAACTTCTCTAGGCAGGAAACACAAGACAAGAAGAAGAAAAGGACCTACAAAACAGACCCCAAACAATAAAGAAAATGGCAATAGGAGCATACATATTGATAATTACCTTGAATGAAAATGGATTAAATGCTCCAACCAAAACACACAGACTGGCTGAATGGATACAAAAAAAGACCCGGGGCTTCCCTGGTGGCGCAGTGGTTGAGAGTCCGCCTGCCGATGCAGAGGACATGGGTTTGTGCCCCGGTCCGGGAAGATGCCACATGCCGCGAAGCGGCTGGGCCCGTGAGCCAAGGCTGCTGAGCCTGCACGTCCGGAGCCTGTGCTCCACAACGGGAGAGGCCCCAACAGTGAGAGGCCCACCTTCAGACCCAGAGAAACATACAAACTGAAAGTGAGGAGATGGAAAAAGATATTCCATGCAAATGGCAATCAAAAGAAAGCTGGAGTAGCAGTATTCATATCAGATAAACTAGACTTTAAAATAAAGACTATTACAAGAGATAAGGAAGGACACTATATAATAATCAAGGCATCAATCCAAGAAGACATAATAATTATAAATATTTATGCACCCAGCATACAAGCACTTCAATACATAAGGCAAATGTTAACAGCCATAAAAGGGGAAATTGACAGTAATGCAAAAATAGTGGGGGACTTTAACACCCCAATTACACCAATGGACAGATCATCTAGACAGAAAATAAGTAAGGAAACACAAGCTTTAAATGAAATAGACCAGATAGACTTAATAGATATTTATAGGACATTCCATCAGAAAGCAGCAGAATACACTTTCTTCTTAAGTACACACAGATCATTCTCCAGGATAGATCACATCTTGGGTAACAATTCAAGCCTCAGTAAATTTAAGAAAATTGAAATCGTATCAAGCATCTTTTCCAACCAAAACACTAAGATTAGAAATCAATTATAGGAAAAAAAAAAAAACTGTGAAAAACACAAACACATGGAGGCTAAACAATACGCTACTAAATAAACAAGAGGTCACTGAAGAAATCAAAGAGGAAATGAAAAAGTTCATAGAAACAAATGACAATGAAAACACGACAACCCAAAATCTATGGGATGCAGCAAAAGCAGTCCTAAGAGGGAAGTTTATAGCAATTAAATCCTACCTGAAGAAATAAGAAAAATCTCAAATAAACAAACTAACCTTACACCTAAAGCAACTAGAGAAAGAAGAACAAACAAAACCCAAAGTTAGTAGAAGAAAAGAAATCATAAATATCAGAGCAGAAATAAATGAAACAGAGACAAAGAAAACAATAGCAAACATCAATGAAACTAAAAGCTGGTTCTTTGGGAAAATAAACATAATTGATAAACCTTTAGTCAGACTCATCAAGAAAAAAAGGGAGAGCACTCAAATCAATAAAATTAGAAATGAAAAAGAAGTTACAACTGACACTACAGAAATACAAAAGGTGATAAGAGACTACTACAAGCAACTATATGCCAATAAAATTGACAACCTGGAAGAAATGGACAAATTCTTAGAAAAGGACAACCTTCCAAGACTGAACCAGGAAGAAATAGAAAATATAAATAGAACAATCACAAGTAATGAAATTGAAACTACAATTAAAAATCTTCCAACAAACAAAAGTCCTGGACCAGATGGCTTCACAGGTGAATTCTATCAAACATTTAGAGAAGAGCTAACACCTATCCTCCTCATACCCTTCCAAAACACTGCTGAGGAAAATGAGCTTGGGAGTGTTCCTTCCTCTGCAATTCCTCAACAAAAAATTCCTCAACAAAATACTAGGAAACAGAATCCAATAACACATTAAAAGGATCATACGCCATGATCAAGTGGGATTTAGCCCAGGGATGCAAGCATTCTTCAATATATACAAATCAATCAATGTGATATACCATATTAACAAATTAAAGAATAAAAACTGTATGATCATTTCGATAGATGCAGAAAAAGCTTTTGACAAAAGTCAACACCCATTTATGATAAAAAGAACTCTCCAGAAAATAGGGATAGAGGGAACCTACCTCAACATAATAAAGGCCATATACGACAAACCCACAGCAAACATCATTCTCAGTGTTGAAAAACTGAAAGCATTTCCTCTAAAATGAGGAATAAGACAAGGATGTCCACTCTTGCAACTATTATTCAACATAATTTTGGAAGTCCTGCTATGGCAAACAAAGAAGAAAAAGAAAAGGAATCCAAAGAAGATCCAAAGAAGTAAAACTTCTTTTCTTTGCAGATGACATGGTACATACATAGAGAATTCTAAAGATGCCATCGAAAACTACAAGAGCTAATCAATGAGTTTGGTAAAGTTGAAGGATACAAAATTAACGCAAAGAAGTCGATTGCATTCCTATACACTTACAGTGAAATATCAGAAAGAGAAATTAAGGAAACAATTCCATTTCCATTGCAACATAAAGAATAAAATACCTAGGAATAAACCCACCTAAGGAAGTAAAAGATCTGTACTCAGAAAACTATAAGACACTGATGAAAGAAATCAAAGATGACAGAAACAGATGGAGAGATATACCATGTTCTTGGACTGGAAGAATCAATATTGTGAAAATGACTATATTACCCAAAGCAATCTGCAGATTCAATGCAATCCTTATCAAATTACTAATGACATTTTTCACAGAAGTAGAACAAAAAATTCTACAACATGTATGGAAACACAAAAGACCCTGAATAGCCAAAGCAATCTTGAGAAAGAAAAACAGAGCTGGAGGAATCAGGTTCCCTGACTTCAGACTATACTACAAAGCTACAGTAATCAAGAGTATGGTACTGACACAGAAACAGAAATATAAATCAATGGAACAGGATAGAAAGCCCAGAGATAAACCCATGCACCGATGGTCACCTAATCTATGACAAAGGAGGCAAGGATATACAATGAAGAAAAGTCAGTCTCTTTAATAAGCGGTGCTGGGAAGACTGGACGCTACATGTAAAAGAATGAAATTAGAACATTCCCTAACATCATACACAAAAATAAACTCAAAATGGATTAAAGACCTAAATGTAAGACTGGACACTATAAAACTCTCAGAGGAAAATATAGGAAGAACACTCTTTGACATAAATCACAGCAAGTTCTTTTTTGACCCACCACCTAGAGTAATGAAAATAAAAATAAACAAATGGGATCTATTAAACTTAAAAGCTTTTGCACAGCAAAGAAAAGCATAAATGAAATAAAAAGACAACCCTCAGAATGGGAGAAAATATTTGTAAACGAAGCAAGTGACAAAGGATTAATCTCCAAAATATACAAACAGCTCATGAAGCTCAATAATCAAAAAAGCAAACACAATAAAAAAGTGGGTGGAAGACCTAAACAGACATTTCTCCAATGAAGACACACAGATGGCCAAAGGTACATGAAAAGATGATGAACATCACTAATTATTAGAGAAATGCAGATCAAAACTACAATGAGGTATCACTTCACACCAGTCAGAATGGCCATCATCAAAAAATCTACAAACAATAAGCGCTGGAGAGGGTGTGGAGAAAAGGGAACCCTCTTGCACTGTTGGTGGGAATGTAAATTTATACAGTCATTATGGAGAACAGTATGGAGTTTCCTTAAAAAACTAAAAATAGAACTTCCATATGACCCAGCAATCCCACTACTGGGCATATACCCTGAGAAAACCATAATTCCAAAAGAGACATGTACCACAACGTTCACTGCTGCAATGTTTACAATAGCCAGGACATGGAACCAACTTAAATGTCCATCGACAGATGTATGGATAAAGAAGATGTGGCCCATATATACAATGGAATATTAGCCATAAAAAGGATCAAAACTGAGTTATTTGTAATGAGGTGGATGGACCTAGAGTCTGTCATACAGAATGAAGTAAGTCAGGAAGAAAAAAACAAATGTCGTATTTTAACGCATGTATGTGGAATCTAGAAAAATGGTACAGATGAACCTATTTGCAGGGCAGATATAGGGAATGGATGTGTGGACATGGGGGGAGGGGAGGATGAATTGGGAGATTGGGATTGATGTATGTGCACTGCCATGTATAAAACATATAGCTAGTGGGGACCTGCCGTATAGCGCAGGGAGCTCAGCTCGGTGCTCTGTGGTGACCTAGATGGATGGGATGGGGTGGGGTTGGGAGAGAGTTCCCAGGAGGGTGGGGATATACGTATACATATAGTTGCTTCACTTCGTTGTACAACAGAAACTAACACAACATTGTAAAGCAACTATACCCCAATTAAAAAGAGAAAAAAATAAAACAAATAAACAGAAACAGATATAGAAAACGAACAGTGGTTACCAGAGGGGAGAGGGATGGGTGGAGGGGCAAAATAGGTGAGGGGCTTTAAGAGGTGCAAACTACTAGGTATAAAATAAATAAGTTACAAGGATGTAATATACAGAGCAAGGAATATAGTCAATATGTTATAATAACTCTGTATGGAGTATAGCCTATAAAAACATCAAATTACTATTATATACTATTACTATGTTGTATACCCAAAACTAAGATAATACTGTAAGTCAACTATACATCAACTTGTTAAAATGATACCAAATTTATATGATAAAATATTTCAATTTTATTCAGGGAAATTCATTTTTATATTTTTAATTATGGTAGAGAATGGTAGAAATGACTAAGTCCCCATATAGGAAAAAGCTTTTCTCTTCTGATTGTCACTCTAGGATAAAAACTGAAAAGTTCAAGTGTAAAAGCAACATGATCAAAGGAAAAGGGAAGAAAACTTCATGGAGTATTTGGAAAGAACATTGACAAACCTATTTATGTTGGTATGAGACAATCTTAGGGTAGGCAAAGAACATCTGAGGATATTACACTTGATTCAGAAGGAATCCTTGTTACAAGGAAGAAAAATGTGTAATGTCTTTAAGCTGATTTCTAAATTCTAACTGCATTCTCATATATTAATTTTATTAATATAAACACAGTGAGAGTTAGGGCATGATATTCAATGTAATAGAGATGAAGAACCATGACTAAGAAACACCAACTGCCCCACATCACTCAGTTGATAAAGTGGAGCTGAGACTGGACCTATGGTCTTTCCAGAGCTCTGCTCTTCTTCCACTAGTTCACGTCCTGTTAATTCTCAGGGCATAATGAACACAGTACTTTATGAAATCTATTCTGGAAGTATCATACAGGGAGGATTAAATAGAAGCAAACTGAGAATCAGGAGACTCCTGAGATACAGACTGCAAATGCCACGATGCCAAAGACTACATGTGAGATTGAAGGAGGTTGGAATGAGCCATCAAAAGAAGAAAATACAGGACTTAACAACATGAGCAGATTGAAAAAGGCAAAGGATTAGAAGACACCACTAAAATTTCCAACCAAACAATCTGGTACAAATAATACCAACTGCATAGGGAAGATAATTTACAGATATGAGAGAAGGGAGTTAATGAATTTGATTCTGGCATATACCATGTATTTCAGAAAACAGCAAACTATACATGGTGAAATGCCATATAACAATTGAAAATACAGGTTTATAGTTCAATTCAAATGTTGGAACTGGAAATTTAGATTTGAAAGGAATTGACACCAGAGTAGATGGATTTTATATTTCAACTTATTAAAATTTTTTAAAGATGAATGGGTCACATCAGAAAATAAATGGTAAATAATAAAGGGTTTTCCCTGATAAAATTCATATCAAGAAAGTTCTTCTCAGAATATATTTATCAAAATTCAAATTTTATAATCATTGTCAATTTCTCATTTCTTCTGGTCTCAGTTCAATTCAGCATGGTCTCAATGCTTCTATCTACAGTGGTAAATTAATCTCCTGAGATTTAATCAACAACTCTTTTTTTTCCCCCAAGAAGATATGTTCTTTGGTTTTCTTCCCACTATGTTTAAGCTAAATCCTTTTTGATATGCATTGGGGAGAAATTTCAAAGTGATACCTTTGACAATTCTCATCTGGGTTTTAATTAAGGCACTGCACAAAATGCCACCTGATATGTATGTTCTAAAGGCTCAGCATGTGTCAAAAAGAAGTTAGAGGTCAAAAAATGAAACAGGTGTTTAATATTCTGGGAGCTTTAGAAGTTACAACTTCAGGTCTAAGGATAGCAACTAGAAAGCCTTGACAAAAGTTATATACAGTTGAACCTTCGAACTGCATAGGTTTGAGCTGTCCACTTATGTGCAAATTTTTTCAATAAATATACTGGAAAACTTTTTGGAGATTTGTGACAATTTGAAAAAACTCACAGATGAACTGCATAGCCTAGAAATATCAAAAACATAAGAAAAAGATATGTCATGCATGCATAAAATATACGTAGGTACTAGTCTATTTCATTATTTACTATCAAAATATACAAAAATCTATTATAAAAAATTACAATTTATCAAAACTTACACACACATAGACCATATATGGCACCATTCATAGTCCAAAGAAATGTAAACAAATGTAAAAATCCAGTATTAAATAACTGCATAAATTAACTGTAGTGTTTATTGTAACACTATAATAATTTCATAGCCACCTTTTGTTGCTATTGTGGTGAGCTCGTGTTGTATCAGCTTAAAATGCCATGTGATGCTAATCATCTCTGTATGAGCAGTTTACCTCTCCAGTAAATTGCATACCACAGTTAAAAGTGATCTCTCACAGTTCCTGTGTATTTTTTATCGTGTTTAGTGCAATACCATCAACTTTGAATAACACCATGGAACCCATACAAAATGCCACTAGTGATGCTGGAAATGCTCCCAAGAAGCAGAGAAAAGTCATAACTTTATAAGGAAAAGTTGAATTGCTTGATGTGAAGAGTAGATTAAGGTCTGCAGCTGCGATTGCCCACCATTTCAAGATAAATGAATTCCGCATAAGGACCATTGTAAAAAAGGAAAAGGAGATTCATGAAGCTGTCACTGCAGCTCCAGCAGCAGGTGTGAAAACCTTGCACTTTTGCAAAATACCTTTTTATCTCATATTGAAAATGCAGCTTTTATATGGGTTCAGGGTGGCTATAAGAAAGGCATACCTATAGGCTCTAATTTGATTCAAGAAAAAGCAAAGTCATTATATGATAATTTAAAACAAAAGGAAGGTGAAAGATCTAAAGCTGGAGAATTTAATGCCAGCACAGTTTGATAATTTTAGAAAGAGGTTTGGCTTTTTAAAAATGCCAATATAATAGGAGAAGCAGCTTCTGCTGACCAGAGGCAGCAGACAAGTTCCCAGACACCATTAAGAAAATCATTGAGGAGAATGGATATCTGCCTGAACAGGTTTTTTATGAAGACAAAAGTGCCCTATTCTGGAAAAAAATTCCATGCAGGATATTTATTAGTAAGGAAGAGAAGTGAGCACCAGGATTTAAGGCAGGGAGGGACAGGCTAACTCTACTTTTTATGCAAATACAATTGGGTTTATAATCAGGACTGCTCTTATCTATAAAGCTGCTAACACCTGAGCCTTGAAAAGGAAAGATGAACACCAGCTGCCAGGCTTTTAGTTGTACAACAAGAAGGTCTGAACGATGAGAACCCTTTTTCTGGACTGGTTCCATAGATGCTTTGTCCCTGAAATTAGAAAATATCTTGTCAGGAAGGGACTGTCTTTTAAAGTTATTTTGCTATTGGACAATGCCCCTGGCCACCCAGAACCCCATAAGTTCAACATCAAAGGCATCAAAGTGATCTACTTCCCCCAAAACACAACATCTCTAATTCAGCCTCTAGATCAGGGGGTCATAAGGACCTTTAAGGCTCATTACACATGGTACTTTATGGAAAGGACTATCAACACAATGGAAGAGAACCCTGACAGAACATCATGAAAGTTTGGAAGGATTACACCATTGAAGATGTCATGGTTATTTTAGAAAAAGCCGTGAAAGCCATTAAGCCTGGAACTGTAAATTCCTGTTGGAGAAAACTGTGTCCAGTTGTGTTACATGACATCACAGGACTTATGATAGAGCCAATCAAGGAAATCATAAAAGAGATTGTGGACATGACCAAAAAAGGTGGGGGGTGAGGGAAGGGTTTCAAGATATGGATCTTGGAGAGACTCAAGAGCTGATAGACACCACAACCAGAGGAATTAACAGAAGACCACTTGATGAAGATGAGTGCTTTCAAACCAGATGATGAGGAAGAGATATAACAGAAGCAGTGCCAGAAAACAAATTGACATTAGATAATCTGGTAGAAGTGTTCCAATTATGCAAGACTGCATTTGACTTCTTTTACAACATGGACCATTCTGATACGGGCACCAAAACTAAAGCAGATAGTGGAAGGTTTGGTACCATGTTAAAACATTTCTAGAGAAATGAAAAAGCAAAAAAGACAGAAATTACAATGTATTTCCATAAAGTTACACTGAGTGTGCCTGCCTCTCCTGTCTCTCCTTCTACCTCCTCCACCTCTTCTGCCTCTGCCACCACAAGATCAACTCCTTCTCTTCCTCCTCCTCCTCAGCCTACTCGAGGTGAAGACTATGAGGATGAAGGTCTTTATGATGATCCACTTCCACTTAATGAATAGTAAATAATCACTATGCTGTACTGTTAATAAACTTATCTGTTGTGTTTGTGTGTCTGCATGTGAAAATATAATAACTGTACAGCAAGAACTGTATGAGACGTTTTTGTGTCACAGTCATTATCACCTAAGTATTCACTGTGTAGAACATCATGTGCAAGACTTGTATATAAGTGGAAAGCCTATCCTTATATAGGAATAAGGTGAGTGATATTTAATATAAGATTAGTAATGTGTTAGTTTTCTTGCTATTTTATAACTTGTTTTCAAAGTATTACATTACTGTACAGTATGTCTCTCTCATAATTGGAGAAACAGTATCAGCCTATCATCACAATGATTTTTTTAAATGTAACAATGTTTCCAATACTCTATAATGAATATGACTGTATACTATATTTCATAAAAATTTTATAACGATTCATTCATTAGTGTATAGGCTAGGCTACCATAAATTAATTATATTGATTACACTAGGCTACCATAAAGCAATCATACTGCTGCTCCTTTATTATCAATGCATGAAGCATCATACCTGTAAATAAATGAATTTTTCATATTTTATTCATTTTTGATGTCTGGTGTAATACATATAACATCTACTGTGTTTTGTATCATATAACACAATATTGATGTAGATACTGCCAAGACAGACAATTCATCTTGTAAACAGACACTGTTTATGGCACTGTAAATGTGTTTTCTCTTTCTCATGATTTTCTTAATAACATTTTCTTTTCTCTAGCTTACTCCATTGTAAGAATACAGAATGTAATACATATGCAAAATATGTGTTAACTAACTGTTTATGTTATCAGTAAGGCTTCCAGTCAAGAATAGGTTATTAGTAGTTAAGTTTTCAGGGAGTCAAAAGTTACATGCAGATTTTCAACTGCATAGGGGGGTCAGTGCCCCTAACCCCCACATTGTTCAATGGGTCACCTGTATTTAAAAAATTAATTTATTTGGGGGGAAGTATAATGTTAAAACAAATGTAGAGCAACCCAGTGAAAACAATTTTGATTTCAAAACAAAAAAAAAGTTAAGGAGAGGTAGGAAAGGTAGCTACCAATTTAAAACAAAATATTCTGGAAGCACTATGATCTGTTTTTATTTTCAGGATATAAGTGACAAAGCATGAAGAGGTAGAAAAAAGAGGAAGCAAAGTAATAAAAAATGGACAAATTAGGTAGAAAAAAGAAGTTAAGCAAAAATTCTCTTCAATCACAAAGACTATAGTGTTTATAAACAAATTTATGGCCCCTTTCTTCTTCTAAATCAGCATCCTTACAAAAGGGATGAAGGTGTTCCTCATGATCAGGATGACAATATAATTTAATGCCCATATTGGGGTATTTCTACCTAGGACAAATGCTAAACCAGATAAGCTACCAATACCACTGGTATAATCAGGAGTATCCCAGGCAAACCAAAATGACTGTGTAGTAGATTATGAGAATGAACACAATTCCTCACCCCTCTCTGTATCCCCATTTTTTGCAAAGACTTTACAGCTCCTCATATCAAGAGGTGGACTCGATTCCCCACCTGTCAACTCTGGTCTGACCCGATGATTTGTTTTTGGCCAGTATCGTGCAGCAGAAGTGAAGTGCCAGTCCTGAGCCTTGACCTCAAGACACTTTGAGAATCACTTCTTTCGCTCTTGAACTCCTGCCATCGCCATTAAAACAAATCCTGTTAAAGGATTAAACACCATCAGGAGAGCTAAGACAACCCTCCACCCCAAACCAATATCCAGTTAACACCCCCAGAAGCTGAACAGCCTAGCTAACCTGCAGCTGACCATGAGAACCCAGCCAAGATCAGAACCACCCAACTGAGCTCAGCCTAATTGCCTCTAAAATCATAAGCAACATGAGCCACTGTTTTGGAGTGGTTTGTTACACAGAAATAACCAAAATGACTCACTCCCAGTGTGCCTACCACTTCAGAAATGCAGCAATGAAGTTTCCTACTATAGTGACCCAACCCAATCCATCTATACCTGGGGCAGGGTTAAGAAACCCAAGGCTCCTCAACCAAAGCCCTGGAAGATATTAAGCTGATGCTTTTTTTTTTAAGTCTCTTACTTATAGTAACCAAGAATGCTCCATCCATAAATAATATTGGCTATCTTCAATGCTTACTTCTAGGAAATTAACATCTATTGATCTTAAATGTAACACTAATATCAACTTGCCTTTAAAATAGCCTATTTTAAAATAGCCTATAGTTTCAATACCATTTTATTAACAAAAAAAGAACTATGAAGCATAGGCAGAGCAGATATCATTACGCTCATTTTACACATGAGGAAATCAAATCACAGAGTAAATTAAATGACTTTCACAAGTAGCAAGTGACCAAGCTACAATACTTATAATTACACCTACAAACTTTCAATACTCCTTCTCCTTAGAGCTCTTATGCTAAAATCTTGGGTCAGTATTGGCATATCATTTTTCAAGTATTCTGAGGCACTATTTCCTTTCTTATAAAAGTAGGGCTAACATGACTTAGCTCAGGATTGTTTTGAGAAACAAATAAAATAATGTATAAAAAAGCACATAGCACAATGTCTAACACAAATGTTTAGGCCCCTTTCCCCCACTCACCATGATAAAGCTCTTTTCCAGGCTTCACAACCTCAACCCTCATCACTGAGCATCACTTGAAATGATAAACGTTCACATAATTAGTACAGGCAAATTTTATTTTTATGGTAGAAGCATTTATTTCAGTTATAGAAAAATAACACTATTTCAAAGTCAAGGTAACTAAGAAGAAGTATATTTTTTCCCTATATACCCATACTCAAATGTCACATATGGTTTCAAGACATTCTTAAATTAACAAGGACCAAATGCAGAATCAAGGTAGTACCTGTCAATAGAAGAGATATACTAAGGCTACATATCAGCTCTGGAAATGGGAAAATACAAAGTGATCTCGTGCAGTGATTCTCAACTTTAGTGTGCATTAGAATCACCTGGATTGTGGAAGAAGTACCTTCTGGGGACTGAAGGCACATCACCAAATTAAGCAAGCCCTTGGTCTCAGAATAAATACCAAAGGGACTAAAGATACATACTTTGTTGCACAGGGAGGAGCAAAGACAAAATACATCATGATATATGAAATTAGCCATTTACACACTGTATGACTTCTAAGCCTCAGATTCAGGAATAATAATAGATACTACTCTCAGTTTTCTACAGATTAGGTCAGGTAGTGTGCAGTGATTCCCTAATTCAAAACACACAGCTACTATCATTATTTCATCACCATCATCATTACTATTGGATACAAGGACATTCTCCCCCCACCCCCACTCCCAGTTCCAAATAGCTATTATCTATTTTAAAAATCAAATTACCACTTACCGAGTTCAAGCTCATTGACTACGGGGACCATTTTTAAATTGGTAACATTTTTACTAGCTTCAACCACTTACATTAAGATTTCAGTACATGTCTGAAATGAAAATTTTTGTCTAAACTAAGACAATGAAGTCAAAGAAGAAAGGGTAACTAACTAAAGCTTAAAAAGTGTGCGTGGTATCTAAAGCATCAATAGCTAGACGAATGAACTGCTTTTCAAAGTGACCCACTTTAGACAATCTCTGATGTTCCCTACATTGTTTTCTGACTCACGTTATTTACAGATGGAAACATATGAATAAAATACCTATAATCTTCATTACTTTCTATATTCAATATACTACACAGTAATGTTTCATAGTTGAAGTTCTGGGCCATTTAAGTAACTCCCACATAAATATCTGAGGTTTTAATATTCTGAAACTGAAACAAAGCTGAAGAGGTGCTCAGTCAGGCTAGGACAGGGTTTCTCAACCTCAGCAATGTTGACATTTTGGGTTGGATCATTCTTTTTTGTGGGGGGCTGTCCTGTGCATTGCAGGATGTAGGCATCCCTGGTCTCTCCTTATTACATGCCAGTAGCAACATGCCCCACTGCCCAGTTTTGACAACCAAAAATGTCTCCAGACACTGCCAAGTATCTTTTGGGAGCCAAAGTCACCCCCAGTTGAGAACTACTGAGCTAGAATTTTACAGACATAATTGTAAACTCTGAGTGCACAGATTAGACAAGACTATGTAATTTTACTAATTTAAAGAGTATAGCACAATAGTTTTTGCTATACTGTTTATGCAAGGGCACATAGTTTTTATACAATATACTACTTAAGCATATAATTACCCACAAATAACTATCTTTTTCCTATTGAAAACACCAATTTTTTTTTTTTTTTGCGGTACGCAGGCCTCTCACTGTTGTGGCCTCTCCCGTTGTGGAGCACAGGCTCCGGACGCGCAGGATCAGCGGCCATGGCTCACGGGCCCAGCCGCTCCGCGGCATGTGGGATCTTCCCAGACCGGGGCACAAACCCGTGTCCCCTGCATCGGCAGGTGGACTCTCAACCACTGCGCCACCAGGGAAGCCCTGAAAATACTAATACTAAACAGGAAAAAAAAAATACAGCTAATCCTGCTACCGTTTTTATATTATCTAAGCCTATGGTTTACAAACGATTGATAAATGGAGATCTAGATAGATCACTGCAAGTGTCCTTCCTTCTGCATTCGTAGTCTCTCTTTCTCTACTTGTAAGCGCTCCTTTTCAATCTGCAGCTTCTCTGATTCAAATTTTAAAAACTGCAGCCTATCTTTTTCTAGTTGCAAGCGTTCTCTCTCAAGTTTTAACTTCTCTGTTTCTATATCCTGTGGTTGATATACGGACTTTTCTCCTTGACCAAGTTCATTTTCCAAAGATGGTTTCTCTGAGGTGACTATCTGTAACCTCAACCTCTCTCTTTCAATCTGCAGCCGCTCCTTCTCCAGCTGAAGCCGCTCATGCTCCATGTCTAACTGTCGCAGCCTCTCCTTCTCAATCTGTAGGCGTTCCTTCTCTACCTGCAGTCTTTCAGCCTCAATATCAAGCCGTCGTTTTTCCAATTCTAGTTTCTGTTTCTCTATGTTTACAAGCAAATGGGGCTCATCATATGCAGACCTAGATGGTGTTGAATTCAGAGTAAAAAACTCATCAATGTGGGGGAAATCAGGAAGTTCACTTTCCCTCCTGGAATCCGGTATGACTGATGACAACATTTCTTCTTCCTCTTCAATCTCAAACTAAAAGAGAAAAGTAGTTCTCAGTATTTATTTATACTTCATGGTTGTTAATTTGTCTAAGAATTTCTTAAAAGCTTTCTGTATTGTTTGAGCACACAAAACCATTTACTTTGAATTTTGAAAAATATTTACTATTACCTGACATCATTAATATATATAATTAAGAGAAGTATATTTAGGTGAAAAGAAAGAGATTGATGATATTAAGATGGAAAAAAATGGAATGACTTTGTTATGTACTATTTTTAAGTTAGCTTGAAAATCTGGGAATTTCTTAACTGTTCCTGGTCTATAATAAACTTTCATATCAGAAATGGAGAAATAAAAAGAGGGTTCACACAGGCTAATACTTACTTCAGGACTCTGTGGATCTCTTTCTTCCTCTTCCACTTTGACCTCAGTTAAGGATCCACCTGCATCCCTGAAATCTGCCACATTTTGCCAATCAAAATTTGTATCATTTCGGAATCCAATCTTTTCATCTATCTCTTCAGTGAGAGAATCATCTAAATCGGATGTGGGAAGGGGAAACCCCGAACCAACTAGCTTAATGTTCGCCTTCATCCTCTTTCTCTTCATAAGTGCTCGCCAGTCAAGGTACCTCCTTTTCACTTCTGTCCCTGTTCTCTGTTCTCCTTCTCCTACAGCATTCACACACTGTGCAATCTCCTCCCAAGCCATTCGCTTCATCACATTAATTGTTGTATTGAGCTGCTTGGAAAAAATGACTTCTTTCCTTTTTGTAATTTCTTTCAAAAGGGTCTGAGTTTCTTGTACACTGAAATTGCTTTTCCTTTTCCTTTTCAATTGCTTCATTTTCTAACTTAAATGCAGTTTTTACAGTAAGAAAAGATGTAAAAAGAATTCTGAGGAATGCTACGAAGTACAGAAATCAAGGACAATTCCTTGTTAGTACTTTGTTTAAATCAGAGTTTTCCATTCATCCAATAGCACAGGCAGGATGGATGATTCCTAAAGAGAAAAAAGTAAAAATCAATCAACCTGCAACTTCTGCAATGTACTTCAACCCAGTAAGCTATATAATTAAAAAAACAAAAGACCTCTAAATATGGCTCAAAACTGACTATATTTGTGTCTCTGCCAGCATTACCACAGTCCAAGATACCGTTTTCTCTCACCTAGGCTGCTGTAATGGTTCCGAACTAATTGACAGTATTCACTCTTGACTTGCTCCCTACTTCTACTCTACTCCCCCAAATTCATCCTTTCTACTCTAACTACAAAGGCCTCTTTCAGTCACCCATTCTTGTCAGTCCCTTTCCCAGTTTAGGGCTTCTGCACATGCTGTTCCCTCTGCCTAGGAAATGGATTGTTCCCTGCCTAGCCTACTTAATTCCTCCTCATCCTTCAACTTGCAGATTAGACATCTGCTCCTCAGTGATGCCTTTGCTGACAAGTCAAATTACTCCTTGTCTTCATCTAAATGTTACACTTGTGCTAACATACAACTAAGAATGTCTCTCCTATTTCAACAGAAGTTTCATGAGGACAGCAACATTTCTACTCACCATCACGTCCCCAGAGTCTAGCAGAGATCCTGGCATATGGCAGGCATACTTTTTGAATGAATAAATGAGTCAACCTGCCAAAATGACCATTAGTTTGGGATGTCAAAAAGCAAAAAAATTTAGACTCTGAAAGAGGGTGTACCTGAAACTTGCTAGAAAGGTAAACTTTTCAGGCCCCACCCCAGACCATTTGAATAAGGAACTCTGGGGGCAAGATCCAGCAATGTGTGTTTCAATAAGTCTTCCAGATGATTCTAATACATGCTAAAGTTTGAAAACCATGGGGCTGACTCACACCAGTGAAACAAATGCTTCACACACCTGATTCTCTTACAGACTCTGATTTCGAGTCTTATAAATAGTGCATCTGTTTGGTGGAATCTAAAGCACATCCAAATCCTCAATACAATAGCTGAGAAATGTAGTTTTTCTGCTATCTAGCCTTTGCATTATGGGAAGGCACACTAGCAAACTGGAAAAGATGTTGAATGGGTCTTTTTCTTGGAAAAGAGATTTTTAAAAGTATGTAATGGGGACAAGGGCTCAGAAAGAGTAAGGGATATATAAACAAACCATGGTTTATGACTTCTAATTCACATACTGATCACTGCTACAGAGCCGATTTTTTTCCCTTGCTTACAAAATGAGAGGGTTGGGATGAGGCTGTTAAGGTCCACGTTTCCTGCCAATACAAAGAAAAAAATACCAAATATCCATTAAGTTCCATGTCCTGTCATTTAATCCCCACCACAGCACTGAATGCGAGATACCATCATTTGCATTTGTATTTATACGACAAGATTCAGGCAAATTGAATAATTTGCACATTACATGGCTAGTTAAATGACCGAACTTGGATATAAATTCAGGCTCCCTTAGGCCACATCTCCTTCCACTTTATTAGCAGCTTGTGATAGCTAAATCTTAGAAATGTGTTGCTAAGTTTTGAGATGCCTTTTAGTAGAAAATTTTCAAAAAGAACAGATCCTTATCTATGTGGAAGGTTTGGATAAAGTTCTGTATATAGGCAGAAAAACCCTCCGAAGTTTCAACCAGTTATGTTTCACTCTACCATGGTTTCTTCTCTTAAAAACTTTAATATCGGCCAGTTTAAAATTTTTATTAGAGTGAAAAATTTTTCCCTTGTAATTAAAAATATAAATAGTATTTTCTACTGAAGCAAAAATACAGCAACTGAGTAAGGCTAACTAAATTTAATCAGAAAATGCACTAATATTTTCTATCACTGTTTGAGCCTCTTCTCTTTAGGACTTAAAAGTGGATGCAAATCCCTTATTTCTAAACTCTAATAAAAAGGTAATTTTTATTAAGATTTCACTAAACTTCTATGCATTTTTTCCTTTTCAAGTTTCCAGTAATCTTTTTCAACTGTGTATCTAATAACATCACCAAAAACATACCCACCACTATGTCATTTTGTTTCTAACCTCTGATGTAGAATAACCATCTCCTGAACTGCCACTTGCTGCTGAAATGGAGACTAGAGAGAACTAAAAGTTCAAAAGAGTAGAAAATAAACTCTCAAGAAATCATTGTCAATTTCATACATCCACAAAAAGGGCAAAGCATGCAAAAACAAAAAAAGATTGCAGCAAACTATGCCTAAAGCAGACTTCCAAAATTTCTTGAGACATTTAATAATAAAATTGAAATCCACTAAATAAGAATGTATCATCAGTGGCAGCACTTTTGATCTTGCCCTAGGCAAATCCTGCCTTTATAGTCAAATATAAGCCTCTTGTCACTAGAATATAAGGAAACATATTCATACAAAAACCATAATTCAAAAAGAGACATGTACCACAATGTTCACTGCAGCACTATTTACAATAACCAGGACATGGAAGCAACGTAAGTGTCCATCAACAGATAAATGGATAAAGAAGATGTGGCACATATATACAATAGAATATTACTCAGCCATAAAAAGAAACAAAATTGAGTTATTTGTAGTGAGGTGGATGGGCCTAGAGTCCGTCATACAGAGTGAAGTAAGTCAGAAAGAGAAAAACAAATACCGTATGCTAACACATATCTGTGGAATCTAAAAAAAAATAGTACTGATGAACCTAGTGGCAGGGCGGGAATAAAGACACAGACATAGAGAATGGACTTGAGGACATGGGGCAGGAGGGGGAAGCTGGGGTGAAGTGAGAGTAGCATCGACATATATACACTACCGAATGTAAAATAGTTAGCTAGTGGGAAGCAGCAGCATAGCACAGGGAGATCAGCTCAGTGCTTTGCAATGACCTAGAGGGATGGGTGGGATAGGGAGGATGGGAGGGAGGCTCAAGAGGGAGGGGATATGGGGAGATATGTACACATATGGCTGATTCACTTTGTTGTACAACAGAAACTAACACAGTATTGTGAAGCAATTATACTCCAATAAAGATCTATTAAAAAAATATATCATCAAAAGAGGTAGTGTAGTGTAATGGTTATGAGCACACGTTCTGCAGTCAGACTGCCTGGGTTAGAATCCTGACTCTGCCACTTCCTAGCTGTGTGGCCTAATTTAAATTCCCTATGTGCAATTCCACTTGTAAAATAATATTATTACTTCATAGAGATACTGTAAGGATTAAAGGTTTTAGTAAAATATGGAATAGTTCCTGGAACACAGTTAACAAATTAGGTTTACTACTATTGCACGAAAGGCAAATCTTTAAATAATTTTGACATAGGAAACAGAAAGGCCACAATAATATTGGTATTGTTCTAGTTCGTAGGTCAAGTGGTAGGTCTGTGGGTCTTTATCATTATGCTTTATAACATTAGTGGTATATTGGAGCCTGCTGATGTGAGCTGGCAAAGGTCATTGTGCACATCTCTTCCCAACTCCACATTCAGTAATGTCATATTTGGAAATAGAAACTGGCCAAGATGGCAGTATTTATAACATAGAACTGGATAAATGTTACAAACTAGAACATTTTTCTTTTGAGTGGTCAGGGAGTTAGTTTACTAGCACACTTAAAGCTACATGATTTTTGCATATTTCAAATATTACCTAATAAAAATTAAGAAAATGCAATGTTTTAACATCTGATCCCACAACAGTTTAGTGAACATTCTAGAAGACTTGTAATTTTAGAGGATCACATTTAATTAGCACTGACCTAACATTCCTTATGTAATTCAAGTTATCAATTGGGCTGGGCAAGTATTCTGCTTTTCTCTAGAGGCAACTGAAGAATACTCATGAAATACTATATTTATAAGCAACACAAAAAAGGAATTGAACCTAACTGATTTACACATTATTAAACCAGCCCAAATATACTTCTCTTTAGTACCTATGTTGTGGTTGTGGCATATTTCAAGGAATTACTGCAGTCAAACTTGACTTTCTCCTTCCTCTACCATTTGCTCCACCCCTATGAGGAGCTGGAAGATGGTAGCCCACCTGCTCCAAAGGCAGTATCCTGAACACATAACACTGTGCCTAACAAACAGAAGGAGGTAAAAATACAACTTAAAATAAGGCAGTGATTGAGGGATGGGAAAGAGAGCAGAAAATGAAATGGAAAATAACTCAAGTAAGGTCAGCTAGCAAAACTGAAACTGCTATGGGCAAAGCGTTATGTTTAAAAGGAAAAGGCAGCTCAAGTCAATATAGGCAAGAAGCAGTTTGTGAGATTAAGTGAAGACTTTAGATAAACTACCTACCCTATAACTATGCCAAAGAATATAACAGTTAACAAGTTATACAAAATTCTGAAAGGAAATTTTAAATAAATAGGCTATGTTACTACTTAGGCAGTATGAACCAATGATGAGCAGGTTATCAAAGACATATTTAAAAAATGAAATCAGCAGGTTAGATGTCCTTAAAAATAGAACAGATTGCTAAAGTTACATCAAATTCCATATCAAATTACTTACAATGCATTAAGGAAGACTTTTTGTTTCCAAAAGATACAGAATGTTTCAGACCATTTAAATAGCTTCTTGAACCATTTAAAAAGCACTGTCATATTTAAAAGGTAGAAGCATGATAAAAATATAAATATTCATCAATAAGGGATTAGATGAATAAGCTATACTACAGCTACATAATGGAATATCATGCCCAATTAAAGTATGAATATGGCTTAGCACAACATTTTACTATGTTAATGCAAGCCAACAAAACCAGAAAAGGAATGTGTACATATGTCTATGTGTGTGTACATACTCACAGAAGCTCAGTTTTCAACTTAGGAACATTTATAGACAGAACATGCTATGCTCTACAACAGGTTCACTCACTCTGTCCACCACCAACCACCAGTTCTAGGGATCATGTATACAGTCGTTTGTCTCAATCACAGAGCTGTTTGTTTGCCTAGAGCACATCTGTTTCATTTTACTTTGAGGTGATTAACATTATATTAAAAATATATTTATGAGGAATTTTTATTACAGAAAAATACACTTTTTAAAGTTCCATAAACCCAATACCCACAAATCTCTGTTGACTTAAAAAAAAAAAAAAACAGTAAAATACATAGGTATGGTTAGAGAACCTAAATAAAGCAACAAAATTAAGTGAAAATCTCTCTCCACCACCAGTGTAATTGATATTAATAATTTCTTGAGATGTTTTCCAGAAAATCATATGAATATAAAAGTACAGATGTATTTATGAAACATTATATATTACACATATTACATGAATGCATATTAATTCCATTCATTAATTTAAAAAGCAGTGACTGGGCTTCCCTGGTGGCGCAGTGGTTGAGAGTCTGCCTGCCGATGCAGGGGACACGGGTTCATGCCCCGGTCCAGGAAGATCCCACATGCCGCAGAGCGGCTGGGCCCATGAGCCATGGCCACTGAGCCTGAGCATCCGGAGCCCGTGCTCCGCAACGCGAGAGGCCACAACAGTGAGAGGCCTGCGTACCACCAAAAAAAAAAAAAAAAAAAAAAAAAAAAAGCAGTGACTGTTGAAGATGTTAAATTATAAGAAAATGAAAGGAAAATTGAAAACAGAAAAATGAGATGTATATGAATGATTCTAAAGGACAAATGAAGAGACAAAGAGGAAATCATGAATGTAAAAACTTACCACCCTCTACAATGAAAAATAATCAACAAAAAAGAAGAAAAATTATGAAATTGAAAAAATTCTAAAGATGTTGTCTCTCAAACCTTACGTATTTGAATCATCTGGAGCGCTTATTAAAATGAGATTCTGATTCAGTAGGTCTGGAGTGGGACCAGTGATTCTACATTTCTGACAGATTCCCAAATGATGCCGACGTTGCCGGTCCTTGGACTACACCAACAGAAATAGGGATCCACACATGTAATTTAAAATCTTCTAGTGGCCTCAGAAAAGCAAAAATGAAACAAAACCAAAAAAATTGTAGAATTAATTTTAACATATTTAACCCCGTAAGTTCAATATATTATCTTTCCAATATATGGTCGATGTAAAAATGATTAATGAGGGAGTTTCCATTCTTGTTGTGCTACTAAGTCTTTGAATCCAGTGTATATTTTACAATTAGAGCACATCTCATTTTGTACTAAACACATTCTAAGAACTCAATAGCATATATTAGTACAGATCTACAGCACATCAAAATCACCTAGGGAGCTTTTAAAAAATACTTATAACCAGTCCCTATCTCTGAGCAATTAAAACAATCTTAAAATACTGCTAGGCATTGGGAGTTTAAAAAGTGCTCTAGCAGATATTAAGCATTCTCAACACATACACACACACAGAGTTAACTATGTGAGATGATGGATGTGTTAATTATCTCTATCTTGGTAATCATTCCATAATGTATTATGTATATCGATCATCATGCTGTATATTTTAAACATATACAATTATATTTACCAATTATTCTTCAATAAAGTTAAAAAAATCTCCAGGTGATTCTCATTTGCAGCCAGGATTGAGAAGCACCCCGCTAGAGAATCAGTGTTAAAAGTCGACTTGCTCAAATGTGTACTGAGAGGCTAGATGGAGTGCAAATGTTGTAGCTGCTAAGAAATTTCCCTTCAGAGATCATTAAGGCTTCATCTGCCACAAGACTTGCAACAACAGACAAAGCTGGACTCTTTTTGGAAAAATATGCCCAGGAGAAAGTCATGTTAGGTGGAAGAAAAATATGTCTAATTGTAAGAACCAATTCACACTCCTATGTGTTGGGAATACATCAAAGGAATACAAGCTAAGTCAATTTAGACTTAAGTAGAAATGGACTGCTCTCGTTAGAGAACCAAACTTTCTTTTAAGTCTTTAGACAGCTACCCATATCTTTATTAGAATTAGCATTGAACTAGGAGTATACATTGGAAACATCCATTAAGACTGAGCGATTAAGACACAATGCTTCATTCAACAAATATGTATTGAGTGCTTAAAACCTTTCAAAGGCTTTGTACACATTTCGGAGGTAAATTTACTCTCCCTAGTCTTTCTCTCTCTCTCCCTATTACAAACCCTGAGTCCTACCTATATATATTCGTATCTACCTTTGCCAATTTTATCACCTCCAATACTAACCCCAAACATACTTTCCCAACCCACCCTCTCCAATACACGTCAGTATGGGCACACACAGTATGTCATTCTGAAATTCCTCTAAATTCTAGACCAGTGCTGTCCCATACAAATATGACAGTCACATATACAATTTTAAATCCTCTAGTAGCCACATTAAAAAAAGTAAAGAAAAACAGGTAAAAATTAATTACGATATATTTTATTTAAACTAATATACCAAAATATTATTACTTCAATATTTAAACAATATAAAAACAATCGAGACATTTTACATTCTTTTTTTCTACTAAGTCTTCAAAATCCAGTGAGTATTTTGGACTAGCCATACTTCAAGTGCTCAATAGCAATATATGCCTATTGGCTACTGTATTGGACAGCCCAGTTCTAGCTTTCATGACCCCTACCTTAGGACTATCATACATGTATTCCTTTGGCACATGCTCCCAATTCCCACGGTCTTTGCTCTTTTATCTGTCCAGTGACTATTCATCCTCAGCACCTTCATTGTTCCATTAATCTAAATCTAATGTCCCTGCTACATGCTTCCACTATCAGGCTATATTATAATCACTTACTTTACATTAGGCGCAATAAGGGATCAAAGATGAATATATTATTTCTATCAAATAATTTATAATTTAGTAAAACATATACGCATAAAATTTACATGAAAAAATTTTAATGGAGACTGTAAATGTCAAGTTTGAATACGGACTACCTAGGCTTATATATTAATTCCACCACTTAGAAGCTCTGTGATCTTAAGCAAATTACTTAACCTTTTAAACTTATTTCCTAATTTATAAATGGGAAAAATAGAATAATACTCACGATGTTTTGAGGATTAAATGAGATAATCCAGTCAAGAAGCTTATAATATGTAGGATATAATAAGCCCTTAACAAATACCAGCTATTATCCATTTCCTAGTATAGTCTAGACATAGTAAGTGAATATTTCTTTACTCAATAAATAATGTGAATGTAAGAAAAGTGCAACAAGAGAAGTTATTAACAAAATACCCTGGGTGTTCAGAAGGAGAAATCTTTGGTGGGATCAAGGGAGGTTGTGAAAAGGAATTAGCACTTGATTTGGGTCTTAAAAAACAAATATAATAATGAGGGGCAGTAATAAATGGCAGAAGTATCAGGAATCAAAGTTGGATAGCTAGGCTGGGGCCAAATGTCAGCAAATCTTTAATGTTGGCTTGTAAGAACTTATTCTTTGCTAAAAAACTTACTATAAGAGGTAAATATATCAGTGAAAATTCACATATTTTTGAAATTCAAGCAACATACCTTTTATATGGAGGCAATGTTACTGTAATAATATACAAACTATAACATGCAAAATACAAGTGTATAATAATAAACAATGACTGCAGTTGTCAAGAGAATCCTAATTTAGGCAGAAACCCATAATCAGATTTTGCTGCTCTTAGAGTCTGAGATCAATTTTGTAATGATAAAAATAACAATCCTTCTAAAACTATGCTTGAGTCAATACACTCTTAAAATTTTGGCAGCAGTTGCTTTTATGTGCATATCCTGTTTCCACCCCCCAACAATTTGTAACTCCATATCTCTATCCTACAAAAGTGGTATCCCTTTGTCCCTGACTGTTCTATGCTAAACTGATGAACTATTTCATTGACAAAGTGCACTTTATTTTTTAATTTTTTTAAATGTTTGGCCGGGAGGCACGGCTTGCGGAGTTCCCTGACCAGGGAATCTTGGGTCACAGCAGTAAAAGCGCGGAACCCTAACCACTAGACTATCAGGGAACTCAACAAAATGCACTTTAACACACATTTTTTAGCTCACTGAAATTGACAACAATATGTATCTTAGATTTCCAGTCAGTCATGGCTTAAGTGTGTGAAAATCTTTGACATCTGATTAATGTTAAGACAGTACCCAAATCAAAGCAAACCAGTTGAAATTTGGTAGCTATGCTTGCATGAAAAGAAACTAAGCTATGTTTCCAGGAATTTCTTTTTTCTCTCTTCTCCTTTACATTTTGGTACTCATGTAACAGCTTAGATTTTCATCATCCATTACCCAATAATTTACTCAAATATTTATCAAACTCCTACTATGTAGCAGGCACATATTCTTGGTGCTGGGGCTAAACACCTCACAAAATATGAAAAGATGCCATTTTAGATGTCAAACACTATCCCTTTCATATTGGTTTTCTTCCCTATCTTTACAAAAGGGAATTTAGTAGTTGCAACCTCTAAAAATTCTTAGTTCTTCCATGCCCAATCACAGAGAACAGCCATTTTCCTGAAATCCCATTTCACAATAATTCTTTCCTGGTTGGAAATAGGTATAAGTAGTTCACTTAGGTAATCCTTGTGAAGATGGTGTACCACCAATGGCATATTATACCTGGGCAATTTTTTTCAAGGACTAATACTTAAGAATGAAGTTCCTAAATATTGCATGATAAGACAGAAGAGGTCTGAGTTAAATCAGGCAGTAAATTCTGGGTCCAAAATTTTTTTTTTGGTAAACTCATTAGGCTGTTCAAGAAGAAAAACATCACAAAATCTACAAACTTCCCCCAACCCCCACCCCAATCCTCTTGGAAGTGTGCTCCCCACCTCCCACCAACCCCGCACCCCACAGTCGCCACCATATTCTTAGAGGAAATTAACCTTCCTGCCGAATAGGACGCTCTTCTCTATAAGCTGTGATAGGTAAATGATTAAAGTTTACTTAAGTGTCGCCGGTTATCATATTAATAAAATACCTCTCACTCCCCACCTCTTCCTTTGGAGCAGCTCCCCTTGGGAGAATCCAGGAAGGCTGAATTCCTGGGAGGTCAGTCAGTAGTAGGGGGCGCGCCCATGACTCTGCCACAGAGCAATGGCTGCACCTGGTAGGATGTGGGGCAAACTGGAAGAGTCCCCGCTCCACATATTAAATTAGAGTCGCGACTGGGCGGCCGAAAAACCTTCGCAGCCTTGTTTCAGCGGCTTGGGCCCTCCCTACCCTCCCAGGTCAGGCGGCAGCTGCGACTGGTATTTCTCCTGAACGTCGTAGTCTGCTACGCCGCAGGGCCAGGTCCAGAGCCGGCAGCGGGGGCGCAGCTACCTGACGCTGCCTCGGTAGCAACCACCGGCCGCGGAGCCTCCACTTCCCTAGCAACCTCCTCCACAACGCAACAGCTCACCTACGACGCTGGCGGAACCTCCCCACGCTCGCCTCTGGGGTGTGTGGGGGTGGGGTGGCAAAAAGACGCTTCATTAATTCCCCGCCCACTGACTTCGCCCGCCTCCTGCCGCTAAGCCATTGGCTGGCGCGGCTGCCGCTCGTTTAACGAGGTTCGTCCATTGGCCCGGAGGATACTGCCATTCTGGCAGAGGGCCCGCCCTAGGTGTTCCTCACAAAGGAACGCGAGTCCCAAACCGTTCCGGGTTAGTGCCCTGGAATTCCGCCCCCTTGTGAGTCATGGCCTCCCGTTCAAGCTCAGTCTTTGGCGCACGGCTCTGTCAATCAAGAGCTCTAGGAAAGGATTGGCCCCTAGCAATCAGCCCGCAGCCTGTTCAGCAAGATTGGGACACAGGTTGCTCCGTCCCCAAACTCTACTCCTATCCTGACCCTTACCTGTTAAAAGGGCAAAGAGGAAGTGGGATCCTTGCGTTGCCCCAGCTGGTTCCTAGTGCAGCATCACCTTCTGCTCAGACAACTGTGACCTAGTTTGGCCTCAAAATCATTCCTCTGAGACTGCCCCTGGCAAAGCTCACTGGTGATTGTCTTACGGCTAAATCTAGGCATCACATCTCTGTCCTTATCTTACCTCCTCAAAAAATATTTGATTTGTTGACCTTTCTTCATTTGATTTACATAATGCTTCTCCTGGTTTTCCTCTCAGTCCTCTTCTCTATCCCCTTTGCAGTTGCCTCTTTCGCTGCCATCTCAGGTTACGGTGTTACTAATGGGTCCGTCTTTCCATTGCCTTTGTTCAGGCCTCTATTGAAATCCTGAATTACATCAGTAGCATTCTTACTGGTCTGTCAGTTATCCTGCCAGTACGACTGTAGTCCATTGTTCACACTGTAGCCAAGACAGGCTGCTTAAAGTTCTTTAGTGGAACCGCACTCATCTTATGATAAAGTATAAACTCTTTAAAAGAGTTTCTTCTGTTTTTCTCTCAGGCATATCTTTCATCAACATTCCTCCTCTTTCGTTTTCCTTCTTCCTTACTCCAATTACTTCCCTTCTGTCAGTTCCTAGATTTGACAGTGGCCTTGGGACTTAGTTTGCATTGCATTGTTTCCACCTGGAATGATTTCTCCCTGCCTATTCCCTGCTATGCCCAGAATTTGTTTTTAAAGTTGCTTTCTGAAGGAAGCCTTCCTTTCTCTCCATTCACACTACCTCCACTTCCAAGTTGTCCCTCTAATGTAGGTTTGCCAGATAAAAGACAGGATACTCAACTAAGTTTGAAGTTCAGATAAATAACAAATAATTTTTAGTATAACTATGTCCCATTTAATATCTGACATCCTGTATTTTCATTTGCTAAATCTGGCAACCTACTCCAGCATGCTCCTATCATAGTACCTTTCCTCTGACAGCTCTTACCACACATTCTGTGCGGGCAGGTGTTTCTTGTTCACTGCTGAAATTTCTTTGCCTAGCGCAGTGCCTAAAATATAATAGTCGCTCAAAAAAGATTTGGTAAATAAATAATGGAATATTCTAGGTGAATCGTGAATACTTGCTCAATATTCCTGGAGGAACTCTCTTCCATAAAATAGAAGTACTTATGAAATAATCCTCTTTGAAATGTAACAATTAGTTTAGTCTTTCATATTTTTACCTATGACTTTGTGAAAGAAGCATGTCTATAACTTTGCCAAAGTAGAACAAAAAAAATTTTTTGCTTTTGGAAAAATATAAGAACTTGTATTTTATGTTTTGGGGTTTCGTTTATAGTGGATGTTTTTTGGGTGAGTGTAGTGAGAAGGCAAGAGAACTATCCATCCTTATTATGACCAGACTCTTTCTCTCTGACCCTTTCAGAATCTGTCTACTACTTGAATCTATTTATTTACTTCAGTAACAGGGTTAAGGCCTAGTAAGTCAGTAAGTATTAGGAACGTTCTGCTTTTATATCATGAACTCTTAAGCTTCCTCCAATTAACCTCATTCTCCTTGTTGATTGCAAGATCTTTTCCAGATACCCTCACTATTTTTTCTCATCTGTATTTTGTCTGGGTAGACATGGACCAACAAGGGAGAGGTGAAAGGTAATCCAAAATGCCTAATATTAGTACCTCATTACCAACCTGATAGTCTGCTTACTGATTTGATTTTTGTAATAGTAATTTCAGACTAGAGATTTGACCTAACATTTATTCTAGAACTGGGTTGTTCAACTGCAGTAGCCACTTGAACAAGCCTGATGAGCCCTTGAAATGTGGCTACGACAACTGAATAACTGAATTTTAGTTGTGTTTAATTTTAAATTTAAAAACTGATATTCAATTCAGTTACTACATAATGTCTATATATGTTTGGGAAACTTGAGCTTTGTGAATCTACTTTTTCAACTATAAATTTTTTGAAATCTAAGTACAGATTGAATATTTCTGATAAAATTAACATGTGAATTGAGATGTGCTGTAAGTGTAAAGTATATACAGGATTTCAAAGATTTAATATAAAAATGTAAAATGCCTCATTGATCATTTTCATATTGATTATATTGATAAGTTGAAATTATAATATTTTGCATAATTGGATCAAGGAAAATATATTATTAAAATTAATTTTACCTGTGAATTTTTTACTTTTTAAAATGAGACTAATAGGAAATTTAAACATATATGTGGTTGGCATTATATTTCTATTAGACAATGCTGTTCTAGACTGTGCCTGGCCACAATAAGAATATAATTGTTAACAAAAATCTTTCTATTTCATTGCTTATTATTTAACCAAAGGGAAAGAAAAAAATCACTTTTTCTTTCTTCCAGACACAGTTTAGTTAAGAAAAAAATAACCCAGTGAACACGTTATAACCTTTATTATATACCAACAGTTGCACTTAACTGTATCAATGCTGTTTTCAGTCTCCATTTTTGCCTTTGCACATGCTGTTTCTTCTTCCTTTGCACAGGTACTGCTTCCTCCTTGTCCTTACGACACACTCTTATTCCCCTTTAAAACCAACTCTTCCTTGACAATGTTAGAACAGATCTTTTCCTTTTTCGTATGAGTTTTACACCTATACATGTTCTATTTAGATATCATTCAGTATTGCTATTACCTTTTACCTTTTTATCTTCAGCACGTAGCACATTACCTGGCACTTAGTCTGACAAAATTATATTTGATGAATTGACCTGAAAACTGACAAAAGAAAACTCATTCTGTTTTTTCCTCTGTGATAATATTGCTTGCAATTTTCATCATCCATCAGGTAAGTTATAATGGTTTGTAAAATAACACTGAAAACTTTTCACCAGCAAATTTCATGTTTCTAAAAAATTTACATTGAATGGAAAGCCCATTTGTTTCCTGTAGAATTGTTTCAATTAATTTCCTTTAGATTTTGATTTTGTTATAACTGGGAAAAATAGGAAGTGTTAGAACACAAGCTATTTTTAAATGGTAATCATTATAGCAAGAGGTAGGGATGGAAAATTTTAGTTTCAAAGATCAGTTTGGTCAAATCTTGAGAAGTCAAATGGTTTCTGGCATTCCAACCAGCATCAGCTGTGGTTAGGTTGCCATTTTTATTTATGGTGGGAGGTTTGGTTTCTACTAGAATAGCCTATGAAATACTATAGGTCAATGGTTATTAGAAGAATCATTAAAAAATATATTTTTTAAAATATCATTCTGGGGCTTCCCTGGTGGCTCAGTGGTTAAGAATCCACCTGCCAATGCAGGGGACACAGATTCGAGCCCTGGTCCGGGAAGCTCCCACATGCCGCGGAGCAACTAAGCCCATGCACCACAACTACTGAGCCTGCACTCTAGAGCCCGCGAGCCACAACTACTGAAGCCCGTGTGCCTAGAGCCCATGCTGCACAACAAGAGAAGCCACTGCAATGAGAGGCTTACGCACCGCAATGAAGAGTAACCCCTGCTCTCTGCAACTAGAGAAAAGCCCGCATGCAGCAACGAAGACCCAACAAAGCCAAAAATAAAATAAATAATAAAATAAATAAATTTTAAAAAAAGAAAAGGAAGAAAGTGTAGAATTTAAAACATACACACACACACATATATGTATATATCTCATTCTGTTCTTCATTCCAGTACACCTATACATGGAGTTGCCCATGAAAGAATCAGATCAGTTGCAAATCTATTCTTATAATTTGGAATATGTGCCCTGGTGACTATCTATTTGGAGCTCATTTTTAAAAATCACTTTTGGTTTATCTCTCCTGTTTAACAGTCAGAGGCTTCTTGTTGAATAACAATTTTAGCACTTTTGTAGGATGACCACCTGTTTCTTTGAGTCCCCTGCAGAATGAGTTTTATTTATGCCAAATAGCCTATATTTTAACTACCCATCCCAAATACACCCTTAATATTTAGTGAAAATTGATCTAGCCTTTTTTACATCATGTATCAACAGAAAAACATATGCATAAATTTCATTTTAATAGTAAAGATTGATCATACTGTTTTCTCAGTTTGAGAAATTATTGTGACTTTTTATAACCTCTTGGTTGTGCTTATGTATGTGCATTCTTTATTTCCTTTTATAAGAATTTCAGAGATTTTTGTAGTTGGGAGCTCCAAACTCCAAGAATCACTGGCCAGTTCTCTTTCCTCAACTCATTTAAAAAATAAGTTTTGAAGACTGTTCTGTGCTAAGCACTGATCTAAGGGCTTCATTTACATTAATCTATTGGACTATTATGATAACCCTAAGTAGGAAGTCTACTGGTATTCCTCACATTTTTTAGATGAGGAAACTGAGGCAAAATGATGTTAAATATCTTTCCAAGTTTGCAGAATTAGTAAGTGGCAGAGCTGGAATTTAAACCCAGTTAGCCTACATTTAAACCCCATGCTATAACATCACTCAAAATGGATGTGTATTCTTGAGTTCCTTTTATAAGAATCTCACAGATTTTTGGAGTTGGGAGCTCCAAACTCCAAAAATCACTGGCCAGTTCTCTTTCCTCAACTCATTTAAAAAATGTCTCCTTGCACTACTTGCAAGGAGATTGTTTTAAAGATGCCAAAACGTTTGAAAAGATTTTAGTGAAGTAGAGGGATAACAAAAGTGTCCCCACAAAACACTGTCTTTCTTCTAACATTTGTTGGGCTCTATTGTAAGCTCCTCAACGGCAGGGATCATGTCTTTCTTTTGCCCCCAGCACCTAGCAAAGACCTTGAATTCACAGTTTATTCCCAAACAAATTTAGATTTCAGGTTGTAGGATGGACAACGGTCATATAATTCCTCTGAACAGTAGCCTTAGTCAATGAATCTATCATTGGTTAGCAGCTGTCTGAAAGGTTTTTTAAAACTTTTTATTGGCGCATAGTTGATATACAATGTTGTATTAGTTTCAGGTGTACAGCAAAGTGAGACAGTTATACATATACATACATCCACTCTTTTCTAGATTCTTTTCCCATATAGGCCATTACAGAGTACTAGGTAAAGTTTGCTGTGCTACACAGTGGGTCCTTATTAGTTATCTATTTTATATAAGCTTTTCTATACTACATTTCCCATTGCTTTTACTTCACTTCTTCACCAGTTTCCATGGAATGCCTTCTGCTAAACACCACAGCCTGTATTGTCTGTGAGAAAAGTTTGTTCTCGGTTCTTTTTCCTATTCACATTGTTTATTGGGAGTAATAGTGGCTGTGATCAATATGCAGTAACAATAATACAAATGTAAATAGGAACCTAAGTTGGAACTTGCCTTTGGTTACTCAACTTATTTAAATTTTTAAAGACAAGAGTAGTGGTTCCTGACAAGACTTTTTGGGGAAAATGCATTTCACAAGATCCAGAAATAAGCAGTGCCTCAAATTTTAACTTATCCCGCATTCACAAGCATACAACACTGTCTTTATACTATTTAACACATTACACCATACATATATATGCAAGTACAAGATATGAAAATACATATTTAAACCATAGTTAATAAGGTAGATAGGGGGATCCTAGTGATAAATCATTTTTCAAAATAACTTTTAACTTCATGAAAAGATCAATTAAAAGACTATTTTATTATCATGTTTTTATTTATAGTGTGTATCCTTTTATTTCTGTTCTCAAGATGTTATCTTTTAATCTCCATTTTCCAAAAGAGAAAGCATGTCCAGAGTTATTTGTGGCTTATCTAATAACTAATCAGTAGCTAATCTGAGACCACATCAGAAGTCTGCCAGCTCCTCCTCTAGGTTATTTCCACTCTATTGTGTTCTACTTCAGAGTCATGTTCTGCCTGTTCAAATAGCATGTTCTTCTATATCAAATTATTTGGTTTCTCGAAAACTTCATGATTTGAGAATCAAAGACAAAAAACATAAAACAAAATAGACCCATGTTATGTCCTTTCTGAATTCCTTCCATTTCCATAATTCCCAGCTATAAAATGTAACAACTACTACAATTGCTGGACACTAACTAAATACTAGACACTATTAAGTACTTCACATGTATTCTCTCTTTAAAGGGGTTTATAGTTAGGGAAAATGAGTCATAGAGTCTAGTTTAGTTTATATTGAGCTGTGTAGCTCTTTGTATATTTTGGAAATTAATGCCTTGTTGGTCACATCATTTGCAAATAGTTTCTCCCATTCTGTAGGTTGTCTTTTCATTTTGTTTATGGTTTCCTTTGCTGGGCAAAAGATTTTACATTTAATTAGGTCCCATTTGTTTATATTTGTTTTTATTTCCATCACTCTAGGAGACAGATACAAAAAGGTATTGCTGCAATTTGTATCAAACACTGTTCTGCCTATGTTTTCCTATAGAAGTTTTATAGTATCCGGTCTTTCTTAGCTTTTGAATCCATTTTGAGTTTATTTTTTTATATGGTATTAGAGAATATTTCAATTTCATTCTTTTACTCATAGCTGTCCAGTTTTCCCAGCTCATTTATTGAAGACACTGTCTTTTCTCCATTGTATATACTTGCCTCCTTTGTCATAGATTAATAGAGCATAGGTGTGTGGGTTTATTTCTGGGATTTCTATCCTGTTCCATTGATCTATGTACCTGTTTTTCTGCCAGTAACATAATGCCTTGATTACTGTAGCTTTGTTGTATAGTCTGAAGTCAGGAAACGTGATTCCTCCAGCTCCATTCTTCTTTCTCAAAATTGTTTTGGCTATTCAGGGTCTTTTGTGTCTCCATACAGATTAAAAATTTTTTTGTTCTAGTTCTGTAAGAAACGCCATTGGTAATTTGATAGGGATTGCATTGAATCTGTACATTGCCTTTGGGTAGTATATTTAACAATATTGATTCTTTCAATCCAAGAACATGGTATATCTTTCCATTTGTTTGTGTCATCCTCAATTTCGTTCATCAGCATCTTATAGTTTTCAGAATACAGAAACTTCTGCCTCATTAGGTAGGTTTATTCCTAGGTATTTTATATTTTTGATGCAATGGTAAATGGAATTCTTTCCTTAATTTCTCTTTCTGATAGTTTGTTTTTAGCATATAGAAATGCACAGATTTCTGTATATTAATTTTGTATCCTGCAACTTTACCAAATTCATTGATGAGCTCTAATAGCAATAGTTTTCTGGTGGCATCTTCAGAATTTTCTATGCATAGTATCATGTCATCTACAAACAGTGACACTTTTTTTCTTCATATCTTTAAAGTTTTTTTTTTAAAGAAATAAATACATTTAAATTTTCTTCACAGTTCTGCTTACAGTATCACTTCACAACCAATTATTCCCCTTCCCCTCCCTGAATCCTCAATTTGCTCACATTCACAATGCCTTCCGAAAATACTAAACATTTAGCATAAAGCTTGGAGGAGACATGAAATGGAATGAACAATGAAGGCTGGGGGAACGGGGAATTAAGGATTATCTACACACCTACCTACTAATTTGCCTGTCTCCCCACCCTCCTTTGTTTTTTTTGAATTTTTATTGGAGTATAGTTGATTTACAATGTTGTGTTAGTTTCAGGTGTACAGCAAAGTAAATCTGTTATATATATACATATATCCACTCAATTTTAGGTTCTTTTCCCATATAGGCCATTATAGAGTATTAAGTAGAGTTCCCTATGCTATACAGTAGGTCCTTATTAGTTATCTATTCAATATTTCATATATAGTAGTGTGTATATATCAATCCCAATCTCCCAATTTATCCCTCCCCTTCTTTCCCCCACTGGTAACCATAAGTTTGTTCTCTACATCTGTGACTCTGTTTCTAATTTGTAAATAGTTCATTTGTACCATTGTGATATCATATGATATTTGCCCTTCACTGTCTGAATTACTTCACTCAGTATGACAATCTCTAGGTCCACCCATGTTGCTGCAAATGGCATTATTTCGTTCTTTTTCATGGCTGAGTAATAGTCCATTGTATATATGTACCACATCTTCTTTATCACATTATTTGTGATAAAGAATGGACATTTAGGTTGCTTCCACATCGTCGATGTCGATGGACATTTAGGTTGCTTCCACATCGTGGCTATTGCAAATAGTGCTGCAATGAAACTGGGGTGCATGTACGTTTTCGAATTATGGTTTTCTCCAGATATATGCCCAGGAGTGGGATTGCTGGATGATATGGTACCTCTGTTTTCAGTTTTTAAAAGAACCTCCATACTGTCCTCCATAGTGGCTGTACCAGTTTACATTCCAAACAACAGTTTAGGAGGGTTCCCTTTTCTCCACACCCTCCTCAGCATTTATCATTTGTAGACATTTTTTTTGGGGGGGCGGGTATGCGAGCCTCACTGTGTGGCCTCTCCCGTTGCGGAGCACAGGCTCCGGACGTGCAGGCTCAGCAGCCATGGCTCACGGGCCCAGCCGCTTCACGGCATGTGGGATCTTACCAGACCGGGGCATGAACCCATGTCCCCTGCATTGGCAGGCGGACTCTCAACCACTGCGCCACCAGGGAAGCCCCATTTGTAGACATTTTGATGATAGCTGTTTTAAACAGTGTGAGGTGATACCGCATTGTAGTTTTTATTTGCATTTCTCTAGTAATTAGCGATATTGAGTAACTTATCATGTGCTTTTTAAGCCATCTGTTTGTCTTCTTTGGAAAAATGTCTATTTAGATCTTCCATCCATTTTTTGATTGGGTTGTTGTTTTTTTTGATATTGAGCTGCATGAGCTGTTTGCATATTTTGAAAATTAATCCATTGTCAGTTGCTTCATTTGCAAATATTTTCTCCCATTCTGTGGGCTGTGGTTTTCTTTTGTTTGTGGTTTCCTTTGCTGTATAAAGGCTTTTAGGTTTAATTAGGTCTCCTTTGTTTATTTATGTTTTGATTTTTATTTCCCCAGGGGACGGATCATGAAAGATCTTGCTGCGATTTATGTCAAAGAGTGTTCTGCCTATGTTTTCCTTTAAGAGTTTTATAGTACCCAGGCTTACAGTTAGGTTTTTAATCCATTTTGAGTTTGTTTTTGTATATGGTATTAGAGAATGTTCTAATTTCATTCTTTTACATTTAGCTGTCCAGTTTTCCCAGTACTGCTTATTGAAGAGACTGTCTTTTCTCCATTGTATATTCTTGCCTCCTTCGTCATTGATTAGGTGTCCATTGGTGCATGGATTTATCTCTAGGATTTCTATCCTGTTCCACTGATCTATATTCCTGGTTTTGTGCCAGTACCATACCATTTTGATTACTGTACCTTTGTATTATAGTCTGAAGTCAGGGAGCCTGATTCCTCCATGTCTGTTTTCCTTTCTCAAGATCGCTTTGGCTATTTGTGGTCTTCTGTGTTTCCATGCAAACTGTAAAGTTTTTTGCTCTAACCATGATAGTTTTACTTCTTCCTTTCCAATATGAATTCCTTTTATTTGTTCTTCCTCTCCGATTACTGTAGCTAGGACTTCCAGATCTATGTTGAATAAAAGTGACGAGGGTGGACATCTTTGTCTTGTTCCTTATCTTAGAGGGAATGCTTTCAGCTTTTCATCCCTGAGTATGATGTTAGCTGTGGGTTTGTCATATATGACCTTTATTACGTTGAGGTATGTTCCCTCTATGCCCATTTTCTGGAGTTCATATCATAAATGGATGTTGAATTTTATCAAAACCTTTTTCTGCATCTATCTAGATGATCAAATTGTTTTTATCTTTCAATTTGTTAATGTGGTGTATTAATTTTCAGATATTGAAAAATCCTTGCACCCCTGGGATAAATCCCACTGGATCATGGTGGGTGATCCTTTTAATGTATTGTTGGATTTGATTTGCTAGTAATTTGTTGAGGATTTTTGTATCAGTTGGCCTGGAATTTTCTATTTTGTGTTTTATCTTTGTCTAGTTTTGGTATCGAGGTGATGGGGGCCTCATGGAATGAGTTCAGATGTGTTCCTTCATGTGTATTTTTTTTTTTTTTTTGGAATATTTTCAGAAGGACAGGTTTTAACTCTTCTCTAAATGTTTGGTAGAATTCACCTGTGAAGCCGTCTGGTCCTGGACTTTTGTTTGTTGGGAGTTTCTAAATTACTGATTCAATTTCAGTACTGGCAATTGGTCTGTTCATATTTTCTATCTTCCTGTTTCAGCCTTAAGAGATTGTACCTTTCTAAGAATTTGTCCATTTCTTCTTGGTTGTCCTTTTTACTGGTGTATAGTTGCTCATAGTAGTCTTACAATCCCTTGTATTTCCATGGTGTCGGTTGTCCCTTCTCCTTTTTCATTTCTGATTTTATTCATCTGGACCCTCTCCCTTTTTTTCTTGATGTGTCTGCCCTATGGTTTATCAATTTTGTTTATCTTTTTAAAGAGCCAGGTTTTAGTTTCATTGATCTTTTCTATTGTTGTCTTAGTCTCTATTTCATTTATTATATCTCTGATCTTTATGATTTCTTTTCTTCTGCTAACTATGGGTTTTGTTTGTTTTTTCTCTAGTTGCTTTAGGTGTAAGTTTAGGTTGTTTATTTGAGATTTTTCTAGTTTCCTGAGGTAAGCTTGTATCTCTATAAACTTCCCTCTCAGAACTGCTTTTGCTGCATCCCATAGGTTTTGGATTGTCTTGTTTTTGTTTCATTTGTCTCTAGGTATTTTTTGAGTTCTTCTTTGATTTCTTCAGTGATCCATTGGTTGTTTAGTAGCATACTGTTTAGCCTCCACGTGTTTGTGTTTTTTGCAGTTTTTTTTCTTGTAGTTGGTTTCTAGCCTCATAGTGTTAAGGTCGGAAAAGATGTTTGATATGACTTCAATTTTCTTAAATTTCCTGAGGCTTGCTTAGTGGTCCAGCATGTGGTCTATCTGTGAGAATGTTCCATGTGCACTTGAAAAGGATGTGTATTCTGCTGCTTCCAGATGGAATGCTCTATAAATATCAATTAAGTCCATCTGGTTTAAAGTTTGAATTCAGGCCTGTGTTTCCTTATTGATTTTCTGTCTGGATGACCTGTCCATTGATGTAAGTGGAGTGATGAAATACCCAACTATTATTGTGTTACTGTCGATTTCTCCTTTATGTCTGTTAACATTTGCCTTATATATGGGGGTGCTCCTATGTTGCATGCATATTTACAATTGTTATATTTTTTTCTTGGGTTGATCCTTTACTCATTATGTAGTGTCCTTCTTTGTGTCTTGTAACAGTCTGTATTTTAAAGTCTATTTTGTTTGATATAAATATTGCTACTCTGGCCTTCTTTTGATTTCCATTTGCACGAATAACTTTTTCCAACCCCTCACTTTCATTCTGTGTGTGTCTCTAGATCTGAAGTCATTCTCTTGTAGGCAACATATATACAGGTCTTGTTTTTGTATCCAGTCAACCTGTGTATGTCTTTTGGTTGAAGCATTTAGTCCATTTACATTTAACTATTGATATGTGTGTTCTTATCACCATTTTGTTAATTGCTTTGGATTTGTTTTTGTAGGTCTTTTGTTCATCTTTCTACTTTTGTTCTCTTTTCTTCTGATTTGATAAAACAAATTTCTAAAACAAATTTCTAAAACAAATATCTATTTATTTATTTTACTGGTTACTTTTTGTTTGTTTGTTTTTAACCATTTTTAAAGGTTATACTCCATTTACAGTTTTATAAAATATTGGCTATATTCCCTGTGTTGTACAATATACCCTTGTAGCTTATTTTATACCTAATAGTTTGTACCTCTTATTCCCTTACCCCTATCTTGTCACTTCCCTCTTCCTTCTCTCCACTAGTAACCACTAGTTTGTTCTCTATATCTGTGAGACTTCTTATTTTTGTTGTTATATTCAGTAATTTGTTATTTTTTCAGATTCCACATATAAGTGCTAACATAGAGTATTTGTCTTTCTCTGTCTGACTTACTTCACTTAGCATAATGCCCTCCAAGTCCATCCACGTTGCTGCAAATGGCAAAATTTCATTCTTTTTTTTATGGCTGAATATTGTATACATATACATTTAACTGTTGGTGGACACTTAGGTTGCTTCCATATCTTGGCAATTGTAAATAAAGATGCTATGAACATTGGGGTACATGTATCTTTTTGAATTAGTGTTTTTGGCTTTTTTGAGGGGGTATATACACAGGAGTGGAATTGCTGGGTCATATGGGAGTTCTATTTTTAGTTTTTGGAGAAACCTGCATAGTGTTTCCCACAGTGGCTGTACCAATTTACATTCCTACCAACAGTGTACAAGGGTTCCCTTTTCTCTACATCCTTGCCAGTATTTGTTATTTGTGTTCTTCATGATGATAGCCATTCTGACATGTGTGGAGTGATATCTCAAAGTAGTTTTGATTTGCATTTCTCTAATAATTAGTGATGTTGAGCATCTTTTCATGTGTCTCTGACCATCTGTATTTCCTCTTTGGAAAAATGTCTATTCAGATCTGTTTCCTAAAACAAAGGAAATAAAAGCAAAAATAAACAAATGGGACCTAATTAAACTTAAAAGCGTTTGCACAGCAAAGGAAATCATTGACAAAATGAAAAGACAACCTACTGAATGAGAGAAAATATTTGCAAATTATATGACCAATTTGGGGTTAAAATCCAGCATGTATAAACAGCTCATACAACTCAACATCAAAAATACAAACAACCCGGGCTTCCCTGGTGGCGCAGTGGTTGAGAGTCCGCCTGCCGATGCAGGGGACGTGGGTTCATGCCCCAGTCCGGGAGGATCCCGCATGCTGCGGAGCGTCTGGGCCCGTAAGCCATGGCCACTGAGCCTGCGCGTCTAGAGCCTGTGCTGTGCAACGGGAGAGGCCACAGCAGTGAGAGGCCCGCGTACCGCAAAAACAAACAAACAAAAAACAACCTGATTTTAAAAAAGGAACTGCATTTTCAATGGTAAGAGTGAGCACTGCCCTCCCTAGCTTTAGTCTAGTGGAAATAATTATGGGAAGAGGTAGAGAAAGGTACAAATTGGGGTCACTAGGAAGCTGTGGGATGGGGAGGGCCTTGATGAGTTCCTATAATGAGAATGTTTTGTCAGCAAGGGGAGGAGGCTGCTGAAAGGAAAAGGAAAAGATAGTCAAAGGGGCTAAAATAAATTGTTGCTTGCTTTAATGATTTTGCCTCAGGTTCAGCTGTCTGGCATGCATGTGCTGTCCTCAGGTGCTACTGCTTAAAAACTCCTCCATTTCAAGGTGGCAGAATTCCCTATTTTCATGAGCTCAGAAAAAAATCATTTGAAATAGCATGAAATGACAATACAGACATGCCTTAGACTCCATGCTTCAATTTCTCTGACTGCAAATAGAAAAGATACTTATTTGAACAGAAATGGTTATTTCTATTTCCCCTGTAGGCTTTTTGTGGACTCTGGCTTCTTATTAAATAATGCATAGTGAAACAAATTGCTTTCATCTCTTGAAGAGCTTCTCTCTGTCTTTCATCATTTTGACTTTTTCTCCCCTTTTGGAGCATTCATATAGATAAGCATATTTTAAAAATGGAACCAGAACATAGCAGTAAACATACTTGGTAAGGCAACTGATTGTCACTATGGCAACAGTGAATCTGTTTGACATTTAGTCTTTCCATTACTCTCTGTTGCTATAGTAATGTAATCTTGGATTCTGATACCATTTCCAAATTCTATTAAAATAAAGCCCCTTTCACCCCTCAAGAAGAAGGAAAGGCCAGTACTATTAATGCACAAGAAGTATGAGGATGTTTTCTAGCACTAGGACATGGACAACATGAGACACACTTTGCTACATTTTTTTTTTTTTGGTTGTTGTTGAAATTCAAATAAATATTTCTTTAACATAGAGATTTTATTTCTTATTTTTGAATTTTATTTTATTTTTTACACAGCAGGTTCTTATTAGTTGTCTATTTTATACATATTAGTGTATATATGTCAATCCCAGTCTCCCAATTCATCCCACGACCTCTCCACCCACCCCACCTTCCCTGCTTGGTGTCCATATGTTTGTTCTCTACATCTGTGTCTCTATTTCTACCTTGAAAACCGGTTTACCACTACCATTTTTCTAGATTCCACATATATGCATTAATATACGGTATTTGTTTTTCTTTCTGACTTACTTCACTCTGTATGACAATCTCTATGTCCATCCACATCTCTACAAATGACCCAATTTCATTCCTTTTTATGGCTGAGTAATATTCCATTGTATATATGTACCACATCTTCTTTATCTATTCATCTGTCGATGGGCATTTAGGTTGTTTCCATGACCTGGCTATTGTAAAATAGTGCTGCAATGAATATTGGGGTGCATGTTTTTTTTGAATTATGGTTTGCTCTGGGTGTATGCCCAGTAGTGGGATTGCTGGGTTGTATGGTAACTCTACTTTTAGTTCTTTTAAGGAACCTCCATACTGTTCTCCATAGTGGCTGTATCAATTTACATTCCCAACAGTGCAAGAGGGTTCCTTTGTTCACCACATCCACTCCATCATTTGTTTTTTGAAGATTTTCTGATGATGCCGATTCTAACTGGTGTGAGGTGATACCTAATTGTAGTTTTGATTTGCATTTCTCTAATAATTAGTGATGTTCAGCAGCTTTTCATGTGCTTCTTGGCCATCTGTATGTCTTCTTTGGAGAAATGTCTGTTTAGGTCTTCCACCCATTTTTTGATTGGGTTGTTTGTTTTTTTAAATATTGAGGTGCATGAGCTGTTTATATATTTTGGAGATTAATCCTTTTTCCATTGACTGGTTTGCAAATATTTTCTCCCATTCTGAGGGTTGTCTTTTAGTCTTGTTTATAGTTTCCTTTGCCGTGCAAAAGCTTTTAAGTTTCATTATGTCCCATTTGTTTATTTTTGCTTTTATTTCCATTACTCTGGAAAGTGGGTCAAAAAAAATCTTGCTGTGATTTATGTCAAGTGTTCTTCCTATGTTTTTCTCTAAAAGTTTTATAGTGTCTGGTCTTACATTTAGGTCTCTAATCCATTTGGAGCTTATTTATTGTGTATGGCGTTAGGGAGTGTTCTAATTTCATTATTTTACATGTAGCTGTCCAGTTTTCCCAGCACCACTTGTTGAAAGACTGTCTTTTCTCCACTGTATACCCTTGCCTCCTTTGTCATAGATTAGTTGACCATAGGTGTGTAGGTTTATCTCTGGGCTTTCTATCCTGTTCCATTGATTTATATTTCTGTTTTCTGCACCAGTACCATATTCTCTTGATTAAGTAACTTCGTAGTATAGTCTAAAGTCAGGGAATCTGATCCCTCCAGCTCCATTCCTTTCCCTCAAGATTGTTTTGGCTACTCAGGGTCTTTTGAGTCTCCATACAAATTTTAAGATTTTTTGTTCTAGTTCTGTAAAACATGCCAATGGTAATATGATAGGGATTGCACTGAATCTGTAGATTGCTTTGGGTAATACAGTCATTTTCATAATATTGATTCTTCTAAACCAAGGACATGGTATATCTCTCCATCTGTTTGTGTAATCTTTGATTTCTTTCATCAGTGTCTTATAGTTTTCTGAGTACAGGTCTTTTACCTCCTTAGGTAGGTTTATTCCTCGGCATGTTTTTTCTTTTGTTTCAGTGGTGAATGGGACTGTTCCATTAATTTCTCTTTCTGATCTTTTGTTGTAAGTGTATAGGAATGCAAGAGATTTCTGTGCATTAATTTTGTATCCTGCTACTTTACCAAATTCATTGATTAGCTCTAGTAGTTTTCTGATGGCATCTTTAGGATTATCTATGTATAGTATCATGTCATCTGCAAACAGTGACAGTTTTAATTCTTTTCCACTCTGGATTACTTTTATTTCTTTTACTTCTCTGATTGCCATGTCTAGAGCCTCCATACTATGTTGAATAATAGTGGTGAGAGTGGACATCCTTGTCTTGGTCCTGATCGTAGAGGAAATGCTTTCAGTTTTTCACCATTGAGAATGATGTTTGCTATGGGTTTGTCGTATATGGCCTTTATTATGTTGAGGTAGTTTCCCTCTCTGCCCACTTTCTAGAGAGTTTTTATCATAAATGGGTGTTGAATTTTGTCAAAAGCTTTTTCTGCATCAATTGAGATTATCATATGGTTTTTTATTCTCCAATTTGTTAATATGGTATATCACATTGATTGATTTACATATATTGAAGAATGCTTGCATCCTTGGGATTAATCTCACTCGATCATGGTATATGATCCTTTTAATGTGTTGTTGGATTCTGTTTGCTAGTATGTTGTTGAGGATTTTTGCGTGTATATTCATCAGTGATATTGGTCTGTAATTTTCTTGTTTTGTAGTACCGTTGTCTGGTTTTGGTGTCAGAGTGACGGGGGCTTCATAGAATGAGTTTGGGAGTGTTCCTTCCTTTGAAATTTTCTGGAAGAGTTTGAGAAGAATGGCTGTTAGCTTTTCTCTAAATGTTTAATAGAATTCACCTGTGAAGCCATTTGGTCCTGGAGATTTTTTTGTTGGAAGATTTTTAATCAGTTTCATTTCATTACTTGTGATTTGTCTGTCCATATTTTCTATTTTTTCCTGGTTCAGTCTTGAAAGGTTATACTTTTCTAAGAATTTGTTCATTTCTTCCAGGTTATCCATTTTATTGGCATAGAGTTGCTTGTAATAGTTTCTTATGATGCTTTGTATTTCTTCAATGTCTGTTGTAACTTCTCATTTTTCATTTCTAATTTTATTAATTTGAGTTCTCTCCCTCTTTTTCTTGATGAGTCTAGCTAAATATTTATCAATCTTTTTATCTTCTCAAAGAACCAGTTTTTAGTTTTATTGATTTTTGCTATTATTTTCTTTGTTTCTATTTCATTTATTTCTTCTCTGATCTTTATGATTTCTTTCCCTCTACTAACTTTCGGTTTTGTTTGTTATTCTTTCTCTAGTTTCTTTAGGTGTAAGGTTAGACTGTTTACTTGAGATATTTCATGTTTCTTGAGGTATTGCTATAAACATCCCTCTTAGAACTGCTTTTGCTGCATCCCATAGGTTTTGGATTGTCGCAGTTCTGTTCTCATTTGTCTTTAGGTAATTTTTGATTTCCTCTTTGAGTTCTTCGTTGATCTCTCGGTTATTTAATAATGTATTGTTTAGCCTCCATGTGTTTTATTTTTAGTTTTTTTTCCCTGTAATTTATTTCTAATCTCATAGCATTGTGTTCTGAAAAGATGCTTGATATTATTTCAATTTTCTTAAATTTCTCAAGGCTTAGTTTGGTGACCAAAGATGTTATCTATCCTGCAGACTGTTCTGTGTGCACTTGAGAAGAAAGTGTAATCTGCTGTTTTCGGGTGGAATGTCCTATAAATATCAATTAAATCTATCTGGTCTATTGTGTCATTTAATGCTTGTGTTTCCTTTTTAATTTTCTGTCTGGATGTGTAAGTGAGGTGTTAAAATCCCCCACTATTATTTCCTCTTTTATAGCTGTTAGCCTTTGCCTTATGTATTGCTGTGCTCCTATGTTGGGTGCACATATATTTATAATTGTTACATCTTCTTCTTGGATCGATCCCTTGATCACTATGTAGTGTCTTTCCTTGTCTCTTGCAACATTTTTTATTTTAAAATCTATTTTATCTGATATGAGTTTGCTACTCCTGCTGTCCTGTGATTTCCATTTGCATGGAATATCTTTTTCCATCCCCTGACTTTCAGTCTGTATGTGTCCCTAGATCTGAAATGGGTCTCTTGTAGACAGCATATATATGGGTCTTGTTTTTGTATCCATTCAACAAGCCTGTGTCTTTTGGTTGGAGCATTTAATCCATTCACATTTAAGGTAATTATTGATATGTTTGTTCCGATTACCATTTTCTTAATTGTTTTGGGTTTGTGTTTGTAGGTCCTTTTCTTCTCTTGTTTTTCCCACTTAGAGGCATTCCTTTAGAATTTGTTGTAGAGCTGGTTTTGTGGTGCTGAATTCTCTTGGCTTGTGCTTGCCTGTAAATCTTTTGATTTCTCCATCAAACCGGAATGCGATCCTTGCCGAGTAGAGTAATCTTGGTTGTGGGTTCTTCCCTTTCATCACTTTAAATATATCCTGCCACTCCGTCTGGCTTGTAGAGTTTCTGCTGAAAGATCAGCTGTTAACTTTATGGGGATTCACTTGTATGTATTTGTCGTTTATCCTTTGTTGCTTTTAATAATTTTTCTTTGTCTTTAATCCTTGTTAACTTGATTACTATTTGATTGCATGTCTTGGCGTGTTTCTCCTTGGGTTTACCCTGCCCTGGTGCTCTCTGCACTTCCTGGAATTGGGTGTCTATTTCCTTTCCCATGTTAAGGAAGTTTTCAACTATAATCTCTTCAAATATTTTCTCGGGTCCTTTCTCTCTCTCCTCCTTCTGGAACCCCTATAATGTGAATTTTGGTGCTTTTAATGTTGTCCCAGAGGTTTCTTAGGCTGTCTTCATTTCTTTTCATTCTTTTGTCATTATTCTGTTCTGCAGCAGTGAATTCCACCATTCTTTCTTCCAGGTCACTTATCGATTCTTCTGCCTCAGTTATTCTGCTATTGATTCCTTCTAGTGTACGTTTTATTTCAGTTATTGTATTGTTCATCTCTGTTTGTTTGTTCTTTAATTAATTCTTCTGGGGGTTTGTTCTTTAATTCCTCTAGGTCTTTTGTTAAGCATTTCTTGCATCTTCTCAATCTTTGCCTCCATTCTTTTTCTGAGGTCCTGGATCATCTTCATTATCATTATTCTGTATTCTTTTTCTGGAAGGTTACCTATCTCCACTTCATTTAGTTGTTTCTCTGAGGTTTTATCTTGTTCCTTCATCTGGTACATAGTCCTCTGCCTTTTCATTTTGTCTATCTTTCTGTGAATGTGGTTTTCATTCCACAGGCTGCAGGATTGTAGTACTTCTTGCTTCTGCCATCTGTCCTCTGGTGGATGAGGCTATCTAAGTTCTTGTGCAAGCTTCCTGGTGGGGGAGACTGGTGGTGGGTAGAGCTGGGTGTTGCTCTGGTGGGCAGAGCTCAGTAAAACTTTAATCCCTTTGTCTGCTAATGGGTGGGGCTGAGTTCCCTCCCTGTTGGTTGTTTGGCCTGAGGCAACCCAGCACTGGAGGCTACAGGCTCTCTGGTGGGGCTAATGGTGGACTCTGGGATGGCTTATGCCAAGGAGTACTTCCCAGAACTTCTGCTGCCAGTGTCCTTGTCCCCACAGTGAGCCACAGCCACCCCTGCCTCTGCAGGAAACCCTCCCACTCAAGCAAGTAGGTCTGATTCAGTCTCCTGTGGGGTTACTGCTCCTTCCACCTGGGTCCTGATGTGCACACTACTTTGTGTATTCCCTCCAAGAGTAGAGTCTCTGTTTCCCCCAGTCCTGTCAAACTCCTGCAATCAAATCTCGCTAGCCTTCAAAGTCTGATTCTCTGGGAATTCCTCCTCTTGTTGCCAGACTCCGAGGTTGGGAAGCCTGGCATTGGGCTCAGAACCTTCACTCCAGTGGGTGGACTTATGTCATGTGATTGTTCTCCAGTTTGTGAATCATCCACCTAGCTGTTATGGGATTTGATTTTATTGTGATTGAACCCCTCCTACCATCTCATTGTGGCTTCTCCTTTGTCTTTGGCTGTGGGGTATCTTTTTTGGTGAGTTCCAGTGTCTTCCTGTCGATGACTGTTCAGCAGTTAGTTGTGATTCCAGTGCTCTCACAAGAGGAAGTGAGAGCACGTCCTTCTACTCTGCCATCTTGAACCAATCTCCTGCTACATGTTAATCAAACTTAAAAACATGCTTAAATATAGAAAAATATCTAGCAGGAAACTACGAGAGTAGAACAATAGTAAAGCAATCTTTTTGTTATTAAGAATAAGCCTTTTACATTAAACCTGTACAAAAACAGCTTTAATTTATGAAATGTTACATTTAAATCAAATATTAATAGGTAAAGGAGAATATTTTTGCCTGTTTTTCAGTGAAAGAAGTAGGAGATTAATGGCAATTAAGGGCCACAAAAGTTA
>NW_020838037.1:1178922-1355141 GCF_003676395.1 Aethalodelphis obliquidens | reverse complement strand
ATATATATATATATATAAAATTATATGGAGAGTGGCCAAGATGGCAGAGTAGAAAGACCCTGAGCTCACAGCCTCTCACAAGCACACCAAAATCACAACTAACCACATAACAACCACTGATGGAAAAAATTGTTACCTACCAGAAAAGATCTTCTACAGCAAAAGACATAAAAAGAAACCTCAGTGAGATGGGGAAGAAGGCAGATTCAGAATATAATCAAAACCCATACCCTCCAGTAGGGTAACCAACAAGTGGAGAATAATTATATTGCTGTGGTTCTCCCATAGGACTGAGAATTCTGAGCCCCACATCAGACTCTGCAGCTTGGGCAGCTGGAACTGGGAAGACAGGCCTCCAGAGCATTTGGATGTGAAGGCAAGTGGGGAATAATTGCAGGAGCCCCACAGAACTGGGGGAAATAGAGACTTCACTCTTGAAGGATGCAAACAAAATCTCACACACACTGGAACCCAGGGCAAAATACATAATTTGATAGGAGCCTAGGCCAGACGTACCAGCTGGTCTTGGAGAGTTTCCTGCAGAGGCAGGGAGGGGGGAGTGTGGCTTATCCTGGGGACACAGACACTGGTGTCAGACATATTGTGGAACATTCAGTGCCATGAACACTGCTGCTGTAAGCAGCTGCCATTTTCATTCATATTTGCCAAAGCTAGCACCACCCAACAGCTTGGAGATGCCAGTGCTGGGAACCCTCAGGCCAAACAACTAACTGGGTGGGGACACAACCCCACCCATAAGTAGACTGGTTGACTAACAACTAAAGAGCCCACAACTGCCTCTGGACACACCACTAGACAAGGTCCAGCCAGCCCACCAGAGGTATAAGACCCAGCACCACCCACCACTGGACAGGCACTGGCCCTTCCCACCAGGAAGCCTGAACAAGCCTCTAGACCAGCCTCACCTACCAGGAGGCAACCAGAAGCAAGAAAATCACAATTCCACAATACAGGGCAGTCTCTACCCTGGGACCAGCTGGGCCCTGGTCTTGCCCACTAGCAGACCAATGCCACCTCCAGGACACCCTGCACCCCATACTTAACTGTGTCAGGAATTGGCACCCCCTCCAACAATGATCTGAAACAAGGTCTGCGATCCCAGGACTCTGCATCCAAATTCCAGGAACTAGTTCTGTCGGCCAGCGGTCTTAAAATAACCCCCAAATCTGGCTTTACCTGGCAGTGGGTCGGCAACAGCTCCAGAGCCTTTGAGACCCTGACTCCACCCAGCAGTGAGCCAACACTATCCCTGAGGACACCACGGATTCTGCAACCAGCCAACGTGTGACCAGGCAGCCCAAAGCATAAGCAAAAGTCAGGGGCTCAACAAAGCCTACTAGACCACCCACAATGTCAGCCTGCAACAATAGAAAGACCCATGAAGCCCTCTTAGAGGGAACCTCTTGAGCATATAGCTTGGATGATGAGAGGGGAGTGCACTGTTGTGACATATAGGATGACTCCAACAGAGGGCCACTGCTCCAAGGTTGAGAAATGTAACTAAGCTACCACATACATAAAAATACAAGCAGCAACTTAGACAATATGAGGTGGCAAGGACTATGTTCCAGATGAAAGAGCAAGATAAAACCCCAGAAGAATAACTAAGTGAACTGTCTACCCAAGAAAGTATAATGATCACAAACATAATCAAAAAAATCGGGAGGAAGGATGCACAGAGCGAGAAGTTAGAGGTTTTTAACAATGAGCTAGAAAATATAAGGAGCAACCAAAGAGAGTTGAAGAATACAATAACTGGAATGAAAAATACACTAGAAGGAATCAGTAATAGACTAAAAGATGCAGAAGAACAGATCATGGAACTGGAAGACAGAGTAGTGGAAATCACTACTGCAGAGCAGAAAAAAGAAAAACAAATGAAAGAAATGAGGACAGTTTAAGAGACCTCTGGGACAACATCAAGCACACTAATATTTGCATTATAGGGGTCCCAGAAAGAGAAGAGAGAGAGAAAGGGCCTGGGAAAATATTTAAAGAGATAATAGCTGAAAACCTCCCTAATATGGGAAATGAAATAGTCACCCAAGTCCGGGAAGTGCAGAGAATTCCATACAAGGTTAATTCAAAGAGGGACATCCCAAGGCACCTTATAACCAAAATGATGAAAATTAAAGATAAAGAGAGACTATTAAACGCAACAAGGGAAAAGCAACAAATAACATACAAGGGAACTCCATAAGGCTATCAGCTGACTTTTCAGCAGAAACTCTGCAGGCCAGAAGAGAATGGCATAGTATATTTAAAGAGATGAAAGGGAAGACCTACAACAAAGAATACTCTACCCAGCAAGGCTCTCCTTCAGATTTGATGGAGAAATCAAAAGCTTTACAGACAAGCAAAAGCTAAACGATTTCAGCACCACTAAACCACCTTTATAAAAAATATTAAAGGAAATTTTCAAGGTGAAAAAGAAAAGGGCACAACTAGAAAGAAGAAAATTATGAAATGAAAAAGCTCACCAGTAAAGGCAAACATAGAGTAAAAGTAGGGAATCATCCACACACAAACTAGTAGGGAGCTTAAAAGAAAAAAGTAGCAAACTCATCTGTATCCACAATAAGTAGTTAAGGGATACACAAAATAATTAGATGTAAATATGATATCAAAAACAGTATTTGTGAGTGGAAGAGAGTACAAAAGGTGTATATTTAAAATGCATTTGAAATTAGGAGATCAGCAACTTAACACAATCATGTATGTGTGTGCATATATGTGTACATATATATATATAGAGAGAGAGAGAGACTCATACTGAAACCTCATGGCAATTGCAAGCCAAATAACTATGGTAGATATACACAGAAAAAAGGAAAAGGAATCCAAACATAACACTAAAGATAGTCACCAAATCACAAGAAAAGAGAACAAAAGTAGAAAGGGGAACAAAAGACCTACAAAAACAAATCCAAAATAATTAACAAAATGGCAATAAAAACACACATATCAATAATTAAATGTAAATGGACAAAATGCTTCAACCAAAAGACATAGACAGGTTGACTGGATACAAAAACAAGACCTGTATATATGTTGCCTACAAGAGACTGACTTCAGATCTAGAGACACATACAGAATGAAAGTGAGGGGTTGGAAAAAGTTATTCCATGCAAATGGACATCAAAAGAAGGCCAGATTAGCAATAATTATATGAAACAAAATAGACTTTAAAATACAGACTGTTACAAGACACAAAGAAGAACACTACATAATGAGCAAAGGATCAATCCAAGAAGAAGATATAACAGTTGTAAATATACATGTGTGCAACATAGGAGCACCCTCATATATAAGGCAAATGTTAACAGACAAAAGGAGAAATTGACTGTAACACAATAATAGTGGGGTATTTTAACACTCCACTTACATCAATGGACAGGTCATCCACACAGAAAATCAATAAGGAAACACAGGCCTTAAATGACACTTTAGACTAGATGGACTTAATTGATATTTATAGAACATTCTATCTCAAAGCAGCAGAACACACATCCTTTTCAAGTGCACATAGAACATTCCCCTGGATACATCATGTGTGGGGCCACAGAGCAAGCCTTGGTAAATTTAAGAAAATTGAAGTCATATCAAGCATCCTTTCCAACAACAATGCTATGAGGCTAGAAACCAACTACAAGAAAAAACTGCAAAAAATACAAACACGTGGAGGCTAAACAATACGCTACTAAACAACCAACGGATCACTGTAGAAATCAAAGAAGAACTCAAAACATGCCTAAAGACAAATGAAAACAAAAATAAGACAATCCAAAACCTATGGGATGCAGCAAAAGCAGTTCTGAGAGGGAAATTTATAGAGATACAAGCTTACCTCAGGAAACTAGAAAAATCTCAAATAAACAACCTAAACTTACACCTAAAGCAACTAGAGAAAAAACAAACAAAACCCATAGTTAGCAGAAGAAAAGAAATCATAAAGATCAGAGATATAATAAATGAAATAGAGACTAAGACAACAATAGAAAAGATCAATGAAACTAAAACCTGGCTCTTTGAAAAGATAAACAAAATTGATAAACCATAGGGCAGACACATCAAGAAAAAAAGGGAGAGGGTCCAGATGAATAAAATCGAAATGAAAAAGGAGAAGGGACAACCGACACCATGGAAATACAAGGGATCGTAAGACTACTATGAGCAACTATACACCAGTAAAAAGGACAACCAAGAAGAAATGGACAAATTCTTAGAAACGTACAATCTCTTAAGGCTGAAACAGGAAGAAATAGAAAATATGAACAGACCAATTGCAAGTACTGAAATTGAATCAGTAATTTAGAGACTCCCAACAAACAAAAGTCCAGGACCAGAGGCTTCACAGGTGAATTCTACCAAACATTTAGAGAAGAGTTAAAACCTATCCTTCTGACAATATTCCCAAAAAAAGTACACATGAAGGAACACATGTGAACTCATTCCATGAGGCCCCCATCACCTCGATACCAAAACTAGACAAAGATAAAACACAAAATAGAAAATTCCAGGCCAATTGATACAAAAATCCTCAACAAAATACTAGCAAATCAAACCCAACAATACATTAAAAGAATCATACACCATGATCCAGTGGGATTTATCCCAGGGATGCAAAGATTTTTCAATATCTGAAAATTAATACACCACATTAACAAATTGAAGGATAAAAATAATTTGATCATCTAGATAGATGCAGAAAAAGGTTTTGATAAAATTTAACATCCACTTATGATAAGAACTCCAGAAAATTGGCATAGAGGGAACATACCTCAACGTAATAAAGGTCATCTATGACAAACCCACAGCTAACATCATACTCAGGGATGAAAAGCTGAAAGCATTCCCTCTAAGATCAGGAACAAGACAAAGATGCCCACCCTCGCCACTTTTATTCAACATAGATGCAGAAGTCCTAGCCACAGTGATCAGAGAAGAAGAACAAATAAAAGGAATCCATATTGGAAAGGAAGAAGTAAAACTATCACTGTTAGAACAAAAAATTTTACAACTTGCATGGAAACACAGAAGACCACACATAGCCAGAGAAATCCTGAGAAACGAAAACAGACCTGGAGGAATCAAGCTCTCTGACTGTAGTACAAACCTACAGCAATCAAAATGGTATAGTACTGGCACGAAAACAGAAATATGGATCAATGGAACTGGATAGAAAGCCCAGAGATAAACGCACGCACTGTTGGTCACCTAATCTATGAAAAAGGAGGCAGGGAATTACAATGGTGAAAAGAGCTACATGTAAAAGAATGAAATTAGAACATTCTCTAATACCATATACAAAAACAAACTCAAAGTGGATTAAAAATCTGAATGTAAGGCTGGGTGCTATAAAACTCTTAGAGGAAAACATAGGCAGAACACTCTTTGACATAAATCGCAGTAAGATCATTCATGATCCACCTCCTGGGGAAATGAAAATAACAAAAATAAACAAATGGGATCTATTATACTTAAAAGCTTTTGCACAGCAAAGAAAAGCATAAATGAAATAAAAAGACAACCTGTACAATGGGAGAAAATATTTGCAAATGAAGCAACTGACAAGGGATTAATCTCCAAAATATACAAACACCTTATGTGGCTCAATATCAAGAAAACAAACAACCCAATCCAAAAATGGGTGGAGGATCTAATAGACATTTTTCCAAAGAAGACATACAGATGGCTAAAAGCACATGAAAAGCTGCTCAATATCACTAATTATTAGAGAAATGCAAATCAAAACTACCATCAGTTTTCACCTCACACCAGTCAGAATGGCCATCGTCAAAAAGTCTACAAATAATAAAAGTTGAGAGCGTGTGGAGGAAAGGGAGCCACCATACACTGTTGGTGGGAATGTAAACCACTAAGGAGAACAGTATGGTGTAGCCTCTAAGGAGAACAGTACAGAGGGTCCTTAAAAAACTAAAAATAGAGTTACCACATGATCCAGAAATCCTGCTCCTGGCATATCTGTAGAAAACTCTAATTCAAAAAATACATGCAGCTTAAGGAACCTTCAAGATGGCAGAGGAGTAAGACGTGGAGATCACCTTCCTCCCCACTAATACGTCAAAAATACATCTATATGTGGAACAACTCCTACAGAACACCTACTGAATGCTGGCAGAATACCTCAGACTTCCCAACTGGCAAGAAAATCCCCACATACCCAGGTAAGGCAAAAGAAAAAAGAAAAAACAGAGACAAAAGAATAGGGATGGGACCCGTACCTCTGGGAGGGAGCTATGAAGGAGGAAAAGTTTCTGCACACTAGGAAGACCCTTCACTGGCGCAGATGGGGGATGGGAGGGGGGAAGCTTCAGAGCCATGGAGGAGAGTGCAGCAACAGGGGTGCAGAGGGCAAAACAGAGAGATTCACGCACAGAGGATTGGTGCTGACCAGAACTCACCAGTCTCAGAGACTTGTCTGCTCACCTGCTGGTGTGCGTTGGGGCTGGGAGCTGAGGTTCAGGCTTTGGAGGTCAGATCCCAGGGAGAGGACTGGGGTTAGCTGCGTGAACACAGCCTGAAGGGGGCTAGTGTGCCACAGCTAGATGGGAGGGAGTCCGGAAGAAAGTCTGGACCTGCCTAAGAGGCAAGAGGCCATTGTTTTGGGGTGCATGAGGAGAGGGGATTCCTTCTCTGTCTGCGCATGGAAGGCAGAGCAAACGCCTAAACGAGCTCCAGAGATGGACACAAGCCAGAGCTATCAGCTTGGACCCCAGAGACGATGTGAAATGCTAACGTTGCTTCTGCTGCCACCAAGAGTCCTGTGTGCAAGCACAAGTCACTATCCACACCCCCCGTGGGAGCAGCCTGTGCAGCACACCACAGCAAGAGTCCCATGATCCAGAGACAAGTACCCCAGGAGAACAAATGGTGCACCTCAGGCATTTGCAATGTCAGGCAGCCTCTGCCACTGCAGACTCACCCTGCATTACAAATATAACTACCATACCCCTCCCTCCCCCAGCCTGAATGAGCAAGAGCCCCTAATCAGCCGCTGCTTTAACCCCATCCTCTCTGGGAAGAACAGATTCTTGAGGGCGACCTATAGGCAGAGATGGGTCCAAAACCAAATGTGAACCCAAGGAGCTGTGCGAACAAAGAACAGAAAGGGAAATTTCTACATGCAGCCTCAGGAGAATTGGATTACAACTCCACAGTCAACTTGATGTACCCTGCATCTAGGGAATACCTGAACAGACAATGAATCATCACAAAATTGAGGCAGTGGACTGTGGGAGCAACTGTAGACTTGGGGTTTGCTGTCTGTGACTGATTTGTTTCTGATTTTATGTTTATCTTAGATTAGTTTTTAGCACTTGTAATAATTGGTGGATTTGTGTATTGTTTGGTTGCTCTCTTTTATATTATTATTACTGTTTTCTTATTTTAATAAAATTTTAATTTATTATTATTTTCTTTTTTCTCCCTTTTGTTCTGAGCCTTGTGGCTGACAGGGTCTTGATGCTCCTGCCTGGTGTCAGGTCTGAGTTTCTGATGTGGGAGAGCCAAGTTCAGGACATTGGACCACCAGAGACCTCCCAGTCCTAAGGCATCTGAATCAGGGAGAGCTCTCCCAGAGCTCTCCATTGCAACACTAAGACCCAGGTCCATGCAACGGCCAGAAGCTCCAGTGCTGAACGCCCCATGCCAAACAACTAGCAAGACAGGAACACAACACAACCCATTAGCAGAGAGGCTGCCTAAAATCATAATAAGTTCACAAACACCCCAAAACACACCACCAGACATGGTTCTGCCCACCAGAAAGACAAGATGCAGCCTCATCCACCAGAACACAGGCACCAGTTCCCTCCACCAGGAAGTCTACACAACCCACTGAATCATCCTTTCCCACTGGGGGCAGACACCAAAAACAACGTGAAATACGAACCTGCATCCTGCAAAAAGAGACCCCAAACACAGTAAGTTAAGCAAAATGAGAAGATAGACAAATACGCAGCAGACGAAGGAGCAAAGTAAAAACCCACCAGACCAAACAAATGAAGAGGAAATAGGCAGTCTACCAGAAAAAGAATTCAGAGTAATATACTAAAGATGATCCAAAATCTTGGAAATAGAATGGAGAAAATACAAGAAACATTTAACAAGGACCTAGAAGAACTAAGGAGCAAACACACAATGATGAACAACACAATAAATGAAATTAAAATTTTTCTAGAAGAAATCAACAGCAGAATAACTGAGGCAGAGAAACGGATAAGTGACCTGGAAGATAAAATAGTGTAAATAACCACTACAGATCAGAATAAAGAAAAAAGAATGAAAAGAATTGAGGGCAGCCTCAGAGACATCTGGGACAACATTAAATGCACCAACATTAGAATTATAGTGGTTCCAGAGAAGAAGAGAAAAAGAAAGGGACTGAGAAAATATTTGAAGAGATTAGGGTTGAAAACTACCCTAATATGGGAAAGGAAATAGTCAAGTCCAGCAAACACAGAGAGTCCCATACATGATAAATCCAAGGAGAAACATGCCAAGACACATATTAATCAAACTATCAAAAAATAAATACAAATAAAAAATATTAAAAGTAGCAAGGGAAAAGCACACATAACATACAAGGGACTCCCCAAAAGGTTTACAGCTGATCTTTCAGCAGAAACACTACAAGCCAGAAGGGGGTGGCAGGACATATTTAAAGTGATGAAATGGAAAAACCTACAACAAAGATTACTCTACCTGCAGGATCTCATTCAGATTCAACAGAAAAATTAAAACTTTTACAGACAAGCACAAGCTAAGAGAATTCAGCACCACCAAACGAGCTTTAAAACAAATGCTAAAGGAAATTCTCTAGGCAGGAAACAGAAGAGAATGAAAAGATCTAAAAAAGCAACCCCCAAACAATTAAGAAAATGGTAATAGGAACATACATATCGATAATTACCTTAAATGTAAATGGTTTAAATGCTCCAACCAAAAGATATAGACTAGCTGAATGGATACAAAACAACACCTGTATATATGCTATCTACAAGAGTCCACTTCAGACTTAGGGATGCATACAGACTGAAAGTGAACGGATGGGAAAAGTTATTCCATGCAAATGGAAATCAAAAGAAAGCTGGAGTAGCAATTCCCATATCAGACAAAATAGACTTTAAAATAAAGACTATTACAAGACAGAAAGAAGGACACTACATAATGATCACGGGATCAATCCAAGAAGGAGATATAAAAATAGTAAATATCTATGCACTAACATAGAAGTAACTTAATACATAAGGCAAATGCTAACTGCCATAACAGGTCAAATCGACAGGAACACAATAATAGTAGGGGACTTTAACATCTCACTTTCACCAATGTAAAGACCATCCAAAATGAAGATAAATAAGAGCACACAAGCTTTAAATGATACATTAAACAAGATGGACTTAATTGATATTTACAGGACATTCCATCCAAAAACAACAGAATACTCTTTCTACTCAAGTGCTCACGGAACATTCTCCAGGATAGATCATATCTTGGTTCACAAATCAAACCTTGGTAAATTTAAGAAAATTGAAATCATATCAAGTACCTTTTCTGACCACAAAGCTATGAGACTAGATATCAATTACAGGAAAAAACCCAAGAAATGCAAACACATGGAGGCTGTACAATACACTACTAAATAACCAAGAGATCACTGAAGAAATCAAAGAGGAAATAAAAAATACCTACATACAAATGACAATGAAAACACGATGACATAAAATCTATGGGATGTAGCAAAAAACAGTTCCAAGTGGGAAGTTTATAGCAATACAATCCAACCTCAGGAAACAAGAATAATCTTAAAAAACACAACCTAAACTTACACCTAAAGCAATTAGAGAAAAGAACAACAAAAAAACGCCAAAGTTAGCAGAAGGAAGGAAATCATAAAGATCAAATCAGAAAAAAATGAAAAAGACATGAAGAAAACAATAACAAAGATCAATAAAACTAAAAGATTTTTCTTTGAGAAGATAAACAAAATTGATAAAACCATTAGCCAGATTCATCAAGAAAAAAAGGGAGAAGACTCAAATTAACAGAATTAGAAATGATAAAGAAGTAACACCTGACACGGCACAAATACAAAGGATCATGAGAGATTATGACAAGAAACTATATGCCAATAAAATGGACAGTCTGGAAGAAATGGACAAATTCTTAAAAATGCACAACCTTCTGAGACTAAACCAGAAAAAAATAGAAAATATAAACAGACGAATCACAAGCACTGAAATTGAAACTGTTATTTAAAAGCTTCCAACAAACAAAAGCCTAGGACCAGATGGCTTCACAGCGAATTTTATCAAACATTTAGAGAAGAGCTAACACCCATCCTTCTCAAACTCTTGCAAAATATAGCAGAGGAAGGAACTCCCCCAAACTCATTTCACGAGGCCACTATCACCCTGATACCAAAACCAGACAAAGGTGTTACAAAAAAGGAAAACTACAGGCCAATATCACTGACTAATATAGATACAAAAATCCTCAATAAAATACTAACAAACAAAATCCAGCGGCACATTAAAAGGATCATACACCATGATCAAGTGGGGTGTATCACAGGAATGCAAGGATTCTTCAATATACACAAATCAATCAATGTGATACATCAGGTTGACAAATTGAAGGATAAAAATCATATGATATTCTCAATAAATGCAGAAAAAGCTTTTGACAATATTCAACACCCATTTATGATAAAAACTCTGCAGAAAGTAGGCAGAGGGAAAGTACCTCAACATTATAAATGACACACCCACAGCCAACGTTGTTCTCAATGGTGAAAAGCTGAAACCATTTCCTCTAAGATCAGGAACAAAACAAGGTTGTCCACTCTCACCACAATTATTCAACATAGTTTTGGACGTTTTAGCCACAGCAATCAGAGAAGAAAAAGAAATAAAAGGTATCCAAATCAGAAAAGAATAAAATCGTTACTGTTTGCAGATGACATGATACTATACATAGAGGTCCCTAAAGATGCTACCAGAAAACTACTAGAACTAATCAATGAATTTGGCAGGATACAAAATTACTGCACAGAAATCTCTTGCATTCTTATACATTAATGATTAAAAATCTGAAAGGGAAATTAAAGAATAACTCCCACTTACCACTGCAACAAAAAGAATAAGATACCTAGGAATAAACCTACCTAAGGAGACAAAAGACCTGTATGCAGAAAACTATAAGACACTGATGAAAGAAATTAAAGACTATACAAACAGTTGGAGGGACATACCATGTTCTTGGATTGGAAGAATCAACATTGTTAAAATTATTATACTACCCAAAGCAATCTACAGATTCAGTGCAATCCCTATCAAACTACCAATGACACTTTTCAGAGAACTAGAGCAAAAACTTTCACAATTTTTATGGAAACACAAAAGACCCCGAATAGCCAAAGCAATTTCAAGAAAGAAAAATGGAGCTGGAGGAATCAGGCTCCCTGACTTTGGACTATACTACAAAGCTACAGTAATCAAGGCAGTATGGTACAAGCACAAAAAAAGAAATATAGATAATTAGAACAGGATAGAAAGCCCAGAGATCAACCCACGCACATATGGTCACCTTATTTTTGATAACGGAGGCAAGAATATACAATGGAGAAAAGACAGCCTCTTCAATAAGTGGTTCTGGGAAAACTGGACAGCTACATGTAACACAATGAAATTAGAACACTCCATAACACTGTGTACAAAAATAAACTCAAAATGGATTAAAGACCTAAATGTAAGGCCAGACACTGTAAAACTCTTAGAGGAAAAGATAGGCAGAACACTATGACATACATCACAGCAAGATCCTTTTTGACTTACTTCCTAGAGAAATGGAAATAAAAATAAACAAATGGGTCCTAATGAAACTTAAAGGCTTTTTTCACAGCAAAGGAAACCATAAAGAAGATGAAAAGACAACCCTCAGAATGGGGGAAAATATTTGCAAATGAAGCAACTGACAAAGGATTAATCTCCAAAATATACAAACAGCTCAATATCAAAAAAACAAACAACCCAATCCAAAAATGGGAAGAAGACCTAAATAGACATTTCTCCAAAAGAAGATATAGAGATTGCCAACAAACACATGAAAGGATGCTCAACATCACTAATTATTAGAGAAATGCAAATCAAAACTACAATATCGTATCACCTCACACCAGTCAGAGTGGTCATCATCAAAAAATCTACAAACAATAAATGCAGGAGATGGTGTGGAGAAAAGGGAACCCTCTTGCAGTGTTGGTGGGAATGTAAATTGATACAGCCACTATGGAGAACAGTATGGAGGTTCCTCAAAAAACTAAAAATATAACTACCATATGACCCAGCAATGCCACTACTGGCCATAAACCCTATGAAAACCATAAATCAAAAACAGCCATGTACCACAATATTCATTGCAACACTATTTACAATAGCCCAGACATGGACGCAACCTAAGTGTCCATCACAGGATGAATGGATAAAGAAGATGTGGCACATATATACAATGGAATATTACTCAGCCATAAAAAGAAATGAAATTAAGTTATTTGTAGTGAGGTGGATGGACCAAGAGTCTGTCATACAGAGTGAAGTAAGTCAGAAAGAGAAAAACCAATGTCATCTGCTAACACGTATATATGGAATCTAAAAAAAGAAAAAAAAATGGTTCTGACGAACCTAGGGGCAGGACAGGAATAAAGACGGAGATATAGAGAATGGACTTGAGGACATGGGGATGGGGAAGGGTAAGCTGGGACGAAGTGAGAGAGTGGCATGGACATATATACACTATCAAATGTAAAATAGATAGCTAGTGGGAAGCAGCTGCATAGCACAGGGAGATCAGCTTTGTGCTTTGTGACCACCTAGAGGGGTGGAGTACGGTGTTTGGGAGGGAGATGAAAGGGGGAGTGATATGCTGATATATGTACACATAGCTGATTCACTTTGTTATATAGCAGAAACTAACACAACACTGTAAAGCATTTATACTCCAATCAAGATGTCAAAAAAAAAAGGATGCATACAGAAAGAACATAAAGATTTGGAATCAGAATATGGAGGTGTGGGAAGATGCAGAGTTCACTTCTCCCCACAATTAGTGTGCCTGCCAGATGTTGGTGGGTGACCTTGATGCCCAAGGACATGGGAGGAACCCCCAAGTGAACTGGTAGGACGTGAGGGGATTCAGGAGTGATGAGAAGTAGAAGCCAGACAGGGCCAGTGTCCCTGAGGGTTCTCTGGCAGGGGTAAGTGGTGCCCACGCCTGGAGGGACCCTTGGGAGCTTGGATCATGGGGGAGTGCACCAAGCATTTCCCCTGACCAACTGGCTTGGGAAGCCTGCCCGGCTTTTGGGCCAGGTCGTACAACCTGAGAGACCCCCTCCAGACTATGTTGGTCCTGGGGGCATAGGAGGGAGGTTGGGGAAGAACAGGAGAGGCAGGTGGGAGGGGCCTTGCAGGACCATAGGAGAGGAGAAGAGTGGAGGACATTTGCCCCGCCCACTCAGCAGGGAAACCTGCTGGGCTCCCAGGTCGGAGCCTCCCTCCAAAGCCTCCTACAGGCCACATGGTTCTGGGGGTGTAAGAGGGAGGTTGGGGGAGAACAAGAGAGGCAGGTGGGAGGGGTTCCCCAGGACCAGAGGAGTGGGAGAGGAGTGGAGCACATTTGCCCTGCCCACTCGGGCCTAGGAAGCCAGCTGGGATCCCAGGTCACGTCCCCAGCCCTCTGAGACCAGAGGCACAACTGGGTCCCTTGTGTTCTGTTGAGCCTAAGCCTCCCACACACACTCCCCCACCCAGGCCTTTTACAGCCCTGTGGGTCCTAAGCATAGGCCCCGCCCATGGCATAAACCCATCCCTGCCTAAGCCCCGCCCCCCACAGCCAAGGCCTTTTCCGCACTTTTTTTCTTCTCCTCTTTTTTACTCTTATGGTTCTGTTTTAACTTCCAGTTGTTGTTTCATCTATATTTTTATTTTATATTCTTTCTAACATATCTGTTAGTTTCCTAGTCTAATTTTGTTTTTTACACTTTGTTATTGTTCTCCTTTTTTTTTTTTTTTGCACCCCATCTGGCTTGCAGGATCTTGGTTCATGAGCCAGGTGTCGGGCCAAAGCTCCTGTCATGAGAGCTCCAAGTCTGAACCACTGGACTAACAGAGAACTTCAGACCTCATGGAATATTCATCAAAGGGAGATCTCCCAAACGTCCTTATCTTGGCACCAAGACCCACTCTACCCAACAGCCTACAAACTCCAGTGTTGGAAGCCTCACTCCAAACAACCAGTAAGACAGGAAAAAAATCCCAGCCATAAAAAAAAAAAAGAGAGACAGCAAAAAAGTAAGTCACAGATGAAGTAGGAAGGTAAAAACCCAGAAGACCAAATAAATGAAGAGGATATAGCAATGTACCTGTAAAAGAATTCAGAGTAGTGATAGTAAAGATGATTCAGAATCTGGGAAATAGAATGCAGGCACAGATTGAGAAAATAAAAGAAATGTTGTATAAAGATCTAGAAGAACTAAAGAACAAAAAAACACAGATGAACAATACAATAGCCGAAATGAAAAATACACTAGAAGGAATAGATAACAGAATAACTGAGGCAGAAGAATGAATAAGTGAGCTGGAAGACAGAATGATAGATATAATTGCCAAGGAGCAGAAAAAAGAATGAAAAGAATTGAAGACAATCTCAGAGACTTCTGGGACAACAGTAAACACACCAATATTTGAATTATAAGGGTCCCAGAAGCAGAAGAGAAAAAGAAAGAGTCTGAGAAAATATTTGTAGAGAAATAACTGAGGACATGGAAGGAGACGTGACCCATGAGCTCTCCCCCCAGCAAGCTGGATGCGTGAGAAAAAGCCAGAACTGCAAACAGTCCTGGCCACTTTGGGCACTGATCCATGAAATGTCCTCAGTATAATCAGAATAATGGGAACACAAGGAAATGTCCTTGTGCTGCTTTTGCATTCAAGGACGAAACACAGCATGTTCTTAAGAAAGCCCATTGTATTGTATAATCAGTAAAAGCATATCTGGCTGCTTTGGTATTTCTGGAATGTTAAGTAAACAAGTCTTAAGATGTAAACTTAGATAATGCTTAAATAAAAGTCACCACAGCAGGATGAGACGGGGCTGTTATTGCCTGAGAGAGCAGCAGCCCTCTACTGTCGTGTTTCTGCACAATTCATCTTGTGTGATGAGCTTACTCTCAGCCCTGACATAAGAAACTGCAACAATATTTGAAGAGATTATAGTGGAAAACTGCCCTAACATGGGAAAAGAAATAGTCACCCAAGTCCAGGAAGTGCAGAGAGTTCCACACAGGATAAACCCTAGGAGAAACACACCAAGGCATATTAATCAAACTAACAAAAATTAAATACAAAGGAAATATATTAAAAGCAGCAAGGGAAAAGCAAAAAATAACATACAAAGGAATCCCCATAAGGTTATCAGCTGATTTTTCAGCAGAAACTCTGCAGGCCATAAGGGAGTAGCAGGATATATTTAAGTGAAGAAAGAGAAAAAGCTACAACCAAGATTACTCTATCCAGCAAAGGTCTCATTTAGATTCGATGGAGAAATCAAAGGCTTTTAAGAGAAGCAAAAGCTAAGAGAATTCAGCACCACCAAACCAGCTTTAAAACAAATGCTAAAGAAACTTCTGTAGGTGGGAAACACAAGAGAAGAAAAAGACCCCCCAAAACAAGCCAAAAACAATTAAGAGAATGGTAATAGGAACACACATATTGATAATAACCTTGTATGTAAGTGGATTAAATGCCCCAATCAAAGACACAGACTGGCTGAATGGATACAAAAACAAGACCCATATACATGCTGTCTACAAGAGACCCACTTCAGACCTAGGGACACATAAAGACTGAAAGTGAGGGGATGGAAAAAGATTTTCCATGCAAATGGGAATCTAAAGAAAGCTGGAGTAGCAATTCTCATATAAGACAAAATAGACTTTAAAATAAAGAATTTTATAAGAGACAAAGATGGACACTACACAATGATCAAGGGAGCAGTTCAAGAAGAAGATATAACAATTATAAATGTTTATGTACCCAGCATAGGTGTACCTCAATACAAAAGGCAAATGCTAACAACCAAAAAAGGGGAAACCGACAGTAACACAATCATAGTAGGGGATTTTAACACCCCATTTACACCAATGGAGAGATCATCCAAACAGAAAATAAATAGGGAAACACAAGCTTTAAATGACACAATAGAACAGATGGATTTAAGTGATATTTATAGAACATTCCACGTGAAACTGTCAGAATACATTTCCTTCTCAAGTGCATGCAGAACATTCTCCAGGATAGATCACATCTTGGGTCACAAATCAACGCTCAGAAAATTTAAGAAAATTGAAATTGTATCAAGCATCTTTTCCGACCACAATGCTATGAGATTGGAAATCAATTACAGGAAAAACAACTGTAAGAAAACACAAATACATGGAGGCTAAACACTGCACTGCCAAATAACCAGGAGATCAGTGAAGAAATCAAAGAAGAAATCAAAAACTACATAGAAACAAATGGCAATGACAACACAATGACTCAAAACCTATGGGATGCAGCAAAAGCAGTTCTACGAGGGAAGTTTATAGCAATTCAATCTCACCTCAAGAGACAAGAAAAATCTCAAATAAACAGTCTAACCCTATACCTAAAGCAATGAGAGAAAAAGAAAAAAAAAACTCAGTCAGTAGAAGGAAAGAAATCATAAAGATCAGCGCAGAAATAAATGAAATAGAAATGAAGGAAACAATAGCAAAGGTCAATAAAATTAAAAGTTGGTTTTTTGAGAAGATAAACAAAATTGATAAACCCTTAGCTAGACCCATCAAGAAAAAAAGGGAGAGGACACAGATTAATAAAATTAGAAATGAAAAAGGAGAAATCACAACTGACACCACAGAAATACAAAGGATTATAAGAGACTACTACAAACAACTATATGCCAATAAAATGGACAACCACAAAGAAATGGCCAAATTCTTGGAAAAGTACAATTTTCCCAGACTGAACCAGGAAGAATTAGAAAATATAAAGAGATATCACAAGCAATGAAATTGAAACTGTAATTAAAATTTTTCCAACAAACAAAAGTCCAGGACCAGATGGCTTCACAGGCAAATTCTAACAAACATTTAGAGAAGAGCTAACACTGATCCTTCTCAAACTTTTCCAAAAAATTGCAGAGGGAGGAACACTCCCAAATTCATTCGATGAAGCCACCATCACCCTGATACCAAAACCAGACAAAGATATAACACAAAAATGAAAATTACAGACCAATATTATTGATGAGCATAGATGCAAAAATCCTGAACAAAATACTAGCAAACAGAATCTAACAATGTAATAAAAGGATCATTGATCCTCACTTGATCCATGATCAAGTGAGATTTATCCCAGGAATGCAAGGATTCTTCAATATATGCAAATCAATTAATGTGATACACCATATTAACAAATTAAGGAATAAAAACCATATGATCATCTCAATAGATGCAGAAAAAGATTTTGACAAAATTCAACTCCCATTTATGATAAAAACTCTCCAGAAAGTGGGCATAGAGGGAACCTACCTCAACATAATAAAGGCCATATATGACAAACCCATAGCAAATATCATACTCAATGGTGAAAAACTGAAAGCATTTCCACTAAGATCAAGAGCAAGACAAGGTTGCCTACTCTCATCACTCTTACTCAACATAGTTTTGGAAATCCTAGCCATGGCAATCAGAGAAGATAAAGAAATGAAAGGAATACAAATTGGAAACGAAGTAAAACTTTCACTGTTTGCAGATAACATGAATGATACTATACATAGAATATCCTAAAGATGCCACCAGAAAACTACTAGAACTAATCAATGAATTTGGTAAAGTAGCAGGATACAAAATTAATGCACATAAATCTCTGGCATTCCTATACACTAACAAAAAAAATCAGAAAGAGAAATTAGGGAAACAATCCCACTTACCATTGCAACAAAAATAATAAAATACCTAGAAATAAACCTACCTAAGGAGGTGAAAACTTGCACTCAGAAAACTATAAAACACTGAAGAAAGAAATCAAAGATGACATAAACAGATGGAGAAATATACCATGTTCTTGGATTGGAAGAATCAATATTGTGAAAATGATGATACTACCCAAAGCAATCTACAGATTCAATGCAATCCCTATCAAACTACCAATGTTATTCCTCACAGAATTAGAAGAAAAATTTTACAATTTGTATGGAAACACAAAAGATCCCGAATAGCCAAAGCAATCTTGAGAAAGAAAAATGGAGCCGGAGGAATCAGGCTCCCTGACTTCAAACTACACTACAAAGCTACAGTAATCAAGACAGAATGGTACTGACACAAAAAAAGAAACATAGATCAATGGTACAGGATAGAAATCCCAGAGATAAACCCTTACACATATGGTCACCTAATTTACCACAAAGGTGACAAGAACATACAATGGAGAAAAGACAGCCTCTTAAATAAGTGGTGCTGGGAAAACTGAACAGCTACATGTAAAAGAATGAAATTAGAGCACCACCTAACACCATATACAAAAATAAACACCAAACACAAAAATAAACACCAAATGGATTAAAGACCTAAATGTAACACTGGACACTACAGAGGAAAACATAGGAAAACCACTCTTTGACATAAACCACAGCAAGATCTTTTCTGACCCACTTCTCAGAGTAATGAAAATAAACAAATGAGACCTAATTAAAATTAAAAGCTTTTGCACAGCAAAAGAAACCATAAACAAGACGAAAAGACAGCCCTCAGAATGGGAGAAAATATTTGCAAATGAAACAACAGACAAAGGATTAGTCTTCAAAATATACAAACAGCTCATGGAGCTTAATATCAAAAAAGCAAACAACCCCATTAAAATATGGGCAGAAGATCTAAATAGACATTTCACCAAAGAAGACATAGAGATGGCCAAGGGGCACGTGAAAAGATGCTCAACATCACTAATTAGTAGAGAAATGCAAATCAAAACTACAGTGAGGTACCACCTCACACTGGTCAGAATGGCCATTATCAAAAAATCTAGAAACAGTTAATGTTGGAGAGGGTGTGGTGAAAAGGGAAACTTCCTGTACTCTTGGTGGCAATGTAAATTGATACAACAACTATGAAGAACAGTATGGAGGTTCCTTAAAAAATAAAAATTGAACTACCATATGAACCAGCAATCCCACTACTGGGCATATACCCTGAGAAGACCATAATTCAAAAAGAGACATGTACCACAATGTTCACTGCTGCACTATTTACAATGACAGGTGAATGGATAAAGAAGATGTGGCATGTATATACAATGGAATATTACTCAGCCATAAAAAAGAATGAAACTAAGTCATTTGTAGAGATGTGGATGGACTTAGAGACTGTCATACAGAGTGAATTAAGTCAGGAAGAGAAAAACAAATATCCTATATTAATGCATATATGTGGAATCTAGAAAAATGGTACAGATGAACCTATTTGCAGGGCAGGAATAAGGATGCAGACATAGAGAATGGACTTGAGGACATGGGTGGTGGGTGGGAAGCTGGGATAATGTGAGAGTAGCATCGACATATATACCCTACCAAATGTAAAAGAGATAGCTGGTGAGAAGCAGCAGCATAGCACAGGGCAATCAGCTTGGTGCTTTGCGACTACCTAGAGGGGTGGGATAGGGAGGGTGAGCAGGAGGCTCAAGAGAGAGGGAATATGGGGATATATTTATGCATATGGCTGATTCACTTTGTTGTACAACAGAAACTAACACAGCATTGCAAAGCAATTACGTTCCAATAAAGATTTTTTTAAAAAAATTGGATACATGCACCCCAGTGTTCATTTTAGCACTATTTACAATAGCCAAGACATGGAAGCAACCTAAATGTCCTTCAACAAAGGAATGGATAAAGAAGATGTGGTATATATACATATATATAGATATAGATATAGATATATACACACACACACATATATGTGTGTATATATATATATATAGAGAGAGAGAGAATGGAATATTACTCAGCCATAAAAAGGAATGAAACAATGCCATTTGCAGCAACATGGATCGACCTAGAGATTATCATACTAAGTGAAGTAAGTCAGACACAGAGAGACAAATATCATATGATATCACTTATATGAGGAATCCAAAAAATTGATACAAATGAACATTTTTACAAAACAGAAATAGACTCACAAACACAGAAAATGATGGTTACCAAAGGGGAACGCAGGTGAGGGATATATTAGGTAGTTAGGATGAACAGATACACACTACTATATATAAAATACATAAACATCAAGGACCTACTCAGGGAACTATGTTCAATATTATATAATAAGCTATAATTGAAGAGAATATGAAAAAGAATATATATATTCTTTCATATATATATATATATATATTTATTTATTTATCTCCTCTCACCTTCTGAGATGGCCTACACTCTGTGGAGTGTGTTTCTCTCTAAATAAATCCACTTTTTACCTACACTTTATCTCTCACTTAATTTTTTCTGTGATTAGACATAAATAACCTGAGCTTCATTAAGTCCTGAGACAGTGTGTGATCTCAATTAAAAGAGAGTGGGTTCTGGCTGGGTTCTAGTCCCTGCATGTGGGTTAAAGTCCAATCTGAGGTGCACGGTTTCAGCTGACATGTTAGAATGGACACTGAGCCAGCTGTACCAGGGAGGCTGCTCTGCCAATGTTTGCCTATGTTTGTCAGGCTGGTCAACCCCAAATGTTTTGGGACTCTGATCGGTAACCTAGGTCCAGACCAGGGGAATGATGGCAACTGGCATGGTTTGCTATAGAAAGATGGTGTGGAATGGCTATGCTTATGCACATACAACAGCAGGACCAGGACAGAATTGTTGTTGCAGGATTTGATAATCTATACTCATCTTGACTCTGAGGTTTTTCTCCTACATTCTATATTCATGTCTGTACCATTTCTTTCTTTCTTTCTTTCTTTTCTAAACCCCAGAAGCCCTGTGTGGCTGCCAAGATGTACTTTTTATTGATAAGTGCTGACCTTTTATTTCCCACTTATAGCTAGACCAACTCCTACTCATTGTCAATCCTGTTGGGGCCACCTTCTATACATTTGTTTGCATCAACTTTTGGGGCACTATCACCTGGTTGGGAGACTACTTTGGAAGGGATAGCATCTAAAATCCTAAGTGCCAATCTTGACCAAATTTCCTGGTGGGTTTTGTCATGAAAGTGGAATTTTGGATAGCATGGGATTTAGAGACATCACCTCAGGCTTGGGTCTGAAATGGATCATGTTGCACCATTCCCAACCAATACCCCCCTGGGCCACACATTCCAAGATTGAGAAAAATTCTGACAACAGGAATTAAAAAGGAAAAAACTTATTAGGTTATGTAATCAGGTTTGGCCACAATCTGAGTTAGGAAATTTAAATGGAGTGAGGTACCATATGTTCAAATTTTCATGGCCTTGTATTTAGGCAAAGGACCCCCCTAAAAACTAAGTCATGTGTAGCTCAGAGGAATAACTCTAGGAAAGACACAGAGGACATTTTAACAGACCCACCCTATGGGGCCATGCAGTACACCAGGTGGGGAACAACACTGTCCCAAGTTGAACTCACAATGGAATTACCAGGTGAATTCTATTGATAGGTATAGACAGGACCATATGATCACCTGTTTAATAGAGCTTATGAAGAAACTTACAGTAAAACATGTTAATTATGAAAAAGCAAAAGAGGTCCAACAGGGACAGGATGAAAATCCTGCAGTCTTCCAAGGGAGACTAATGGAGGCCTTTAGGAAGTATACAAATGTGGATCCCTCCTCCCCAGAGGGACAGGCCCTTTTGGCTATGCATTTCATAGCCCAGTGTACCCCAGACATCAGGCACAAAATTCAGAAAGCAACTACTGCTCCTCAGACTCTGATGAATAATTTGCTCCAATTGGCTTATTTGGTTTTCAATAATAGGAATATGACCAAAAAGACTGAACGCACCCAGAGAAATGTGCAAAAGGCCCAAATGATTGCAGTGGCTTTGTCCTCTCAGAGACCACCAGTGGCGGGGGTGGGGGTCAGCTTTTCTGGGCCAATCTGGCCCTGGTGGACCACTAGACCCATGGGTACCCAGACAGGACCAGTGTACCCTGTGTGGACAAAAGGGGCAATGGAGGAAGGATTGTGATCAACGCACCCTTTGCAAACAGCTAGGGCATTAAAAGAGGGAATGCCCCAGATGCCAGAGAGCAATGGGGGTCCCTTGGCCATTGATGGTTTTACAATCAGAAGACTGAAGTGGCCAGAGCCCAAAAATGACTCTGTCTAGAAATACTATCTACATAACTAATGTCGAGCTTTGGGTGGTCATTGATGTGGTGGTCCACTTGATAAAATTTTTTATATATGCTATTGCAACCTTTCCAGTCTTAATCAAAAAGACTGGAAACCTTAGCAATCATAAGGAGTATATAATGGGGGTGTCAGGGAAGAGGCAGGGGCACACTTTCCTGGAACCCCTTTTGTGCAACATCAATGGCCAGTTGTTTTTACATTCCTTTCTGTTTGTGCCTGATTGTCCCATCCCTTTAATGGGAAGAGATTTGTTACCTAAGCTAGGGGCCACTCTGTTTCTCTAGGGGCAAGGTAACCACCTTCATCACCAAATGATTCTAACAGAAAGTGGAAAGGAACAGATTGAATCTGGAGCTGAAATAGAAGCCTTAGTAGACCCTGGAGTGTGGAATATCGAGGTTCTGGGCTTGGCCAAAGATATCCAGTTGGTGGTTATTAAGTTAAAAAGGGTTATAGAGTGTCTACATATAAGGCACAAATTTCTTTAACCAGGAAGATCCTTGAAAGGGTTTGTAAATAGATTACTAAAATGGGAGGCCACTGGTCTAACTAAACTAACCATAGATGATATTCAGAGCCTGATAGGAATTTTGAGGGAAAGTAAAACCTTACAACATCGGTGAAATGGGTGTGTCAGTCTTTTGATATCATTGAGGTGGCTACCCAATTCTTTGAGAAAGAAGAAAAAGAAGAAAAAATATTTTTCTGGCCTCAAGGGAACAAAGTCATCCTAGGAGGAATTTGCCTGTGCCTTTGAGATGCAAATGTTCTACCTGGTCATCTCTAGTAACCCTTACGTCCACCATCTTTTTAAAATGCAAAATTTGAAAAAATGGGTAAAGTAATTTAGTATTTGGATAAATAGAAATCCTAAGTGTCTTTTTATAAACATTAGTAAAAAGTGTTTAGCCATCTAGACATGTAACCTTGATTTGCTCCATTTGCCAGAAGACCAATTTGAATCCAACCCCTTGTAACTGATGGATTTTATGTTGTTGTGCCTGATTCATGGCTGAAATTCTGAAATGCGAACTATGAGGTCTCTGTTTGCTTGTGTGTTTTTATGTATCTGTATGTGTGTTGCAGATGTATGATATTGCCAAAATTAATTCATAAAAGAGCTCTATTTGGGCTTCCCTGGTGGCGCAGTGGTTGAGAGTCCGCCTGCCGATGCAGGGGCCGCGGGTTCGTGAAGATCCCACATGCCTCGGAGCAGCTGGGCCCATGAGCCATGGCCGCTGAGCCTGCACGTCCGGAGCCTGTGCTCCGCAATGGGAGAGGCCACAACAGTGAGAGGCCCGCGTACCGCAAAAAAAAAAAAAAAAAAAAAGAGCTCTACTTAATTGGCTTAAAGGAACTTAAGTGCTCATACAAATATCATAAATATGAAGATCACCAGCCAAAATGAATTTTGGGTTCAAGTGATCTAGGAAATATTCAACATTAAATTAATATCTGCTATTAAAGCTGGCTTAAGCTTGTTGGTTTGATTAATACAGACATATCTTTAGAGTTATCAGTGTTAAATATAATACTTCTGTAGTACCTAGGTTTACTGAAGTTCAAGTTTATGTTATTCCTGTTACAGAGTTTATCAGCAGGAAGAAAAATACTAAATTAACTAGGATTATTTGGTATGTTAATGTAGTCATTTGTAATTTTGGTTATTGTAACCAAGTTCATCAATTACACTATAATCAGATGTTTAACAGTGCCTTTTAAGTCTTTTGTCATATATAGATAGTTATCTTTTACTCTGATGCTGTTACAAAAAGTGCTTCATCATCAAGAAGATTCATAGGAAGGCCAAGGAAACAATTACAACAGTTCCACATCAAGATGATGGCTATGAGAGGGCTCCAGCCCATACCAACTTAAAACAAATCGCTCTCCTGCCCCTGGGACACATAGGTCAGGCATCCAGAGATTTTTACTCCCTGACAGGCAGGGTCAACACCCCTACTCAGCTGTTACAGAAGATGGACCTTTGCCCCTCTGCTTCCCATAAGATTATGGGAGTAAAATCTCTGAGGGAAGGATGAAACAGGAGGAAAGGAGGCAGGGCACAACCTTTAAAAGAATGACATAGCCATAGGACATTACAGAAACTGGTTAGAACCAACTAGGTCGAAGATGGTGAAAGATTTGACTTCCAGTAGACCTTGAGCCTCATTATATGTTCATTGTAATACATTAACATGCTAAATGACACACCCACAGGTGCCATGACAGTTCAGAGGCTAACCATAAAAGGCCAAAAAGTGGGCGGTGGCCCAATTCCTGGAAATCCATGCCCTTCCCCCAAATTATTGAAATAGTCCTCCTACTCATTAGCCTATGAAATTACCCAACTCATAAAAACTAACCATATGCTGTCTACAAGAGACCCACTTCAGACCTAGAGACACATACAGACTGAAAGTAAGGGGATGGAAAAAGATATTCCATGCAAATGGAAACCAAAAGAAAGCTGGAGTAGCAATTCTCATATCAGACAAAATAGACTTTAAAATAAAAACTATGAGAAGAGACAAAGAAGGACACTACATAATGATCAAGGGATCAATCCAAGAAGAAGATATAACAATTGTAAATATTTATGCACCCAACATAGGAGCACCTCAATACATAAGGCAAATACTAACAGCCATAAAAGGGGAAATCGACAGTAACACATTCATAGTAGGGGACTTAAACACCCCACTTTCACCAATGGACAGATCATCCAAAATGAAAATAAATAAGGAAAAACAAGCTTTAAATGATACATTAAACAAGATGGACTTAATTGATATTTATAGGACACTCCATCCAAAAACAACAGAATACACATTTTTCTCAAGTGCTCATGGAACATTCTCCAGGATAGATCATATCTTGGGTCACAAATCAAGCCTTGGTAAATTTAAGAAAATTGAAATTATATCAAGTATCTTTTCCAACCACAACGCCATGAGACTAGATATCAATTACAGGAAAAGATCTGTAAAAAATACAAACACATGGAGGCTAAACAATACACTACTTAATAACGAAGTGATCACTGAAGAAATCAAAGAGGAAATTAAAAAATACCTAGAAACAAATGACAATGGAGACACAACGACCCAAAACCTATAGGATGCAGCAAAAGCAGTTCTAAGGGGGAAGTTTATAGCAATACAAGCCCACCTTAAGAAGCAGGAAACATCTCGAATAAACAACCTAACCTTGCACCTCAAGCAATTAGAGAAAGAAGAACAAAAAAACCCCAAAGCTAGCAGAAGGAAAGAAATCATAAAAATCAGATCAGAAATAAATGAAAAAGAAATGAAGGAAACAATAGCAAAGGTCAATAAAACTAAAAGGTGGTTCTTTGAGAAGATAAACAAAATAGATAAACCACTAGCCAGACTCATCAAGAAAAAAAGGGAGAAGACTCAAATCAATAGAATTAGAAATGAAAAAGGAGAGGTAACAACTGACACTGCAGAAATACAAAAGATCATGAGAGATTACTACAAGCAACTCTATGCCAATAAAATGGACAATCTGGAAGAAATGGACAAATTCTTAGAAATGCACAACCTGCCAAGACTGAATCAGGAAGAAACAGAAAATATGAACAGACCAATCACAAGCACTGAAATTGAAACTGTGATTAAAAATCTTCCAACAAACAAAAGCCCAGAACCAGATGGCTTCACAGGCGAATTCTATCAAACATTTAGAGAAGAGCTAACACCTATCCTTCTCAAACTCTTCCAAAATATGGCAGAGGGAGGAACACTCCCAAATCCCTTCTACGAGGCCACCATCACCTTGATACCAAAACCAGACAAGGATGTCACAAAGAAAGAAAACTACAGGCCAATATCACTGATGATCATAGATGCAAAAATCCTCAACAAAATACTAGCAAACAGAATCCAACAGCACATTAAAAGGATCATACACCATGATCAAGTGGGGTTTATTCCAGGAATGCAAGGACTCTTCAACATACGCAAATCTATCAATGTGATAAACCTTATTAACAAATTGAAGGAGAAAAACCATATGATCATCTCAATAGATGCAGAGAAAGCTTTTGACAAAATTCAACACCCATTTATGATAAAAACCCTGCAGAAAGTAGGCATAGAGGGAACTTTCCTCAACATAATAAAGGCCATATTTGACAAGCCTACAGTAAACATCATCCTCAATGGTGAAAAACTGAAAGCATTTCTACTAAGATCAGGAACAAGACAAGGTTGCCCACTCTCACCACTCTTATTCAACATAGTTTTGGAAGTTTTAGCCACAGCAATCAGAGAAGAAAAGGAAATAAAAGGAATCCAAATTGGAAAAGAAGAAGTAAAGCTGTCACTGTTTGCAGATGACATGATCCTATACATAGAGAATCCTAAAGATGCTACCAGAAAACTACTAGAGCTAATCAATGAATTTGGTAAAGTGGCAGGATACAAAATTAATGCACAGAAATCTCTGGCATTCCTTTATACTAATGATGAAAAATCTGAAAGTGAAATCAAGAAAACACTCCCATTTACCATTGCAACAAAAAGAATAAAATATCTAGGAATAACCCTACCTAAGGAGAAAAAAGACCTGTATGCAGAAAATTATAAGACACTGATGAAAGAAATTAAAGATGATACAAATAGATGGAGAGACATACCATGTTCTTGGATTGGAAGAATCAACATTGTGAAAGTGACTCTACTACCCAAAGCAATCTATAGATTCAATGCAATCCCTATCAAACTACCAATGGCATTTTACACAGAACTAGAACAAAAAATTTTGCAATTTGTATGGAAACACAAAAGACCCCGAATAGCCAAGGCAATCTTGAGAACGAAAAAAGGAGTGGAGGAATCAGGCTCCCTGACTTCAGACTATACTACAAAGCTACAGTAATCAAGACAGTATGGTACTGGCACAAAAACAGAAAGATAGATCAATGGAACAGGATAGAAAGCCCAGAGATAAACCCACGCACATATGGACACCTTATCTTTGATAAAGGTGGCAGGAATGTACAGTGGAGAAAGGACAGCCTCTTCAATAAGTGGTGCTGGGAAAACTGGACAGGTACATGTAAAAGTATGAGATTAGATCACTCCCTAACACCATACACAAAAATAAGCTCAAAATGGATTAAAGACCTAAATGTAAGGCCAGAAACTATCAAACTCTTAGAGGAAAACATAGGCAGAACACTCTATGACATAAATCACAGCAAGATCCTTTCTGACCCACCTCCTAGAGTAATGGAAATAAAAACAAAAATAAACAAATGGGACCTAATGAAACTTCAAAGCTTTTGCACAGCAAAGGAAACCATAAACAAGACCAAAAGACAACCCTCAGAATGGGAGAAAATATTTGCAAATGAAGCAACCGACAAAGGATTAATCTCCAAAATTTACAAGCAGCTCATGCAGCTCAATAACAAGAAAACAAACAACCCAATCCAAAAATGGGCAGAAGACCTAAATAGACATTTCTCCAAAGAAGATATACAGACTGCCAACAAACACATGAAAGAATGCTCAACATCATTAATCATTAGAGAAATGCAGATCAAAACTACAATGAGATATCATCTCACAGTAGTCAGAATAACTATCATCAAAAAATCTAGAAACAATAAATGCTGGAGAGAGTGTGGAGAAAAGGGAACACTCTTGCACTGCTGTTGGGAATGTGAATTGGTTCAGCCACTGTGGAGAACAGTATGGAGGTTCCTTAAAAAGCTACAAATAGAACTACCATATGAGCATGCAATCCCACTACTGGGCATATACCCTGAGAAAACCAAAATTCAAAAAGAGTAATGTACCAAAATGTTCATTGCAGTTCTATTTACAATAGCCCAGAGATGGAAACAACCTAAGTGCCCATCATCAGATGGATGGATAAAGAAGATGTGGCACATATATACAATAGAATATTACTCAGCCATAAAAAGAAACAAAATGGAGCTATTTATAATGAGGTGGATACACCTAGAGTCTGTCATACAGAGCGAAGTAAGTCAGAAAGAAAAAGACAAATACCGTATGCTAACACATATATATGGAATTTAAGAAAAAAAAATGTCATGAAGAACCTAGGGGTAAGGCAGGAAGAAAGACGCAGACCTACTAGAGAACGGACTTGAGGTTATGGGGAGGGGGAAGGGTGAGCTGTGACAGGGCGAGAGAGAGTCATGGACATATACACACTAACAAACGTAGTAAGGTAGATAGCTAGTGGGAAGCAGCCGCATGGCACAGGGATATTGGCTCGGTGCTTTGTGACAGCCTGGAGGGGTGGGATAGGGAGGGTGGGAGGGAGGGAAATGCAAGAGGGAAGACATATGGGAACATATGTATATGTATAACTGATTCACTTTGTTATAAAGCAGAAACTAACACACCATTGTAAAGCAATTATACCCCAATAAAGATGTTAAACAAAACAAAACAAAACAAACAAACAAACAAAAAACTAACCATGCCTCTCACCTTCTGAGATGGTTCACACTGTCTGTGGAGTGTGTTTCTCTCTAAATAAATCCAATTCTTACCTAAACACAACAAACAAACAAAAACAACAAACAAGCAAAAAATATTTGTAACTGAATCACTTTTTTGTACACCTGAAACTAACACAATCAAGTATACTTGAAGTAAAAAAGGAAAAAGAAATAAAAGAAAAAACAACAAAAAACTTTGTCCTGAGGAAATAGGGTAGAGATGCCATTACAGAGCTGTAAGAGAGTATAGTAGTTTAGTTTTGGAAACCTTAAGGTTTTGGTGAATATTGTATATTTTGCTGATATATACAAAATATATTGTATATTTTGCTGATAGTTTGCTCAGCCATAAAAAAGAACGAAATTGGGTCATTTGTTGAGACGTGGATGTATCTAGAGTCATACAGAGTGAAGTAAGTCAGAAAGAGAAAAAACAAATATCGTATATTAACACATGTATGTATAATAACACATATTAACCTAGAAAAATGGTACAGATGAACCGGTTTGCAGGGCAGAAGTTGAGACACAGATGTAGAGAACAAACGTATGGGCAACAAGGGGGGAAAGCTGCGGGGTGGTGGGGATGGTGGTGTGCTGAATTGGGCAATTGGGATTGACATGTATACACTGATGTGTATAAAATTGATGACTAATATGAACCTGCTGTATAAAAAAATAAATAAAATTTTTAAAAAAAGAGATAGTTTGTAGGAATTTTGAGATACATGTCGATTAGAACTATACATTTGGAAGTCATCAACAAATGTGTAACCAAGCAGGAACCTTTGGGCCCTTTCTGGTACAGACCTCCCCTGCCCCCATGTCCTCTTCCTGCCTCTCATTTGTAGAAAACCTTTAGTCTCCCAGGTCTCCCCTGAATCACAAAAGGCTGGTTCAAGAATTTCTGATTGAAAGATTGTGAATATGTAATAACAAAAAATGGCAGTTGGGCCAGGAGAACTGGTAGCAACTTAAACAATAGATCAGCCATATAACTGAGTCACAGAATCTTTATTTTCTCCCTGAAGGACATAGATAACAGAGTCTGATGCACATTCCCAAGTTGTTTTCCAGATAATGAACCCCCTACCAGATGAATAAAAGCTAACTGCATGATCTCCACCAGCATATAGCCTCCAGACCAGCTGAACCTGAGGATTAATGATGTTAACCCCTATGACAGAACACTGTGACTTCACCATCAACCAGTTAAAGAACTGTGCATGAGCTGATCATGTACCCTGCGACTCTCTCCCTCACCTTGTCTTTAAAAACGCTTCCCTGGGGCTTCCCTGGTGGCGCAGTGGTTGAGAGTCTGCCTGCCTGATGCAGGGGATATGGGTTCGTGCCCCGGTCCAGAAAGATCCCACGTGCCACGGAGCGGCTAGGCCTGTGAGCCATGGACACTGAGCCTGCGCGTCCGGAGCCTGTTGCTCCGCAACGGGAGAGGCCACAACAGTGAGAGGCCCGCGTACCACAAAAAACAAAAAACAAAACGCTTCCCTGAAATCCATTGGGGTGTTCAGATCTTTTGAGTATGAGCATCCCATACTCCTTGCTTGGTCCTTGCAATATACCTTTCTGCTCCAAACATTTCAGTTTGTTTGGCATCACTGTGTGTTGTGCATAGGAACTTGGATTTGACAACAAAATGGATAGAATTTAAGTCCTTGCTGTTGGATAGGATTGCCCAGGGAGTTAGTGTAGATGGAAAAGAAAAGAAGTCTTAAGAGCTGATCTCTGGGGCACTCTAACATTAGGAGATGTGGGAGAAGAGAAGGAAGAAGCATAGGAGACTGAGGTGGAGTTAGGCAAAAAGAAAGCCAGAACAGGGTGGAATTCTGGAAGCCCCGTGAGCAAAGTATATCGAGGAGGAGGGAGTGATGAACTGGATAAAACGCTGCTGATAATTCAGGTATCAAGAAGTATCATGCGGCCACTGATGGCCTTAACAAAAGCAGCTTTGGTGAAATGATTGGCAAAATCCTCAGAGAAGAAAGATGAAAAAATGGATGCAGTTGAAATGGGGCAGTTGCTGGAAGGTATATGGAATCAACATGTTTGTATGCTGGTGGAAATGATGCATGAAAATGGGGATGCTGAAGGAGAAAGGGGGAAGAATTGTTGAAGTGAGAGGGGATTTGATCTACTCACAAGCAGGGAGTGTCCACAAGGACAGTTCATCTATTGTAAAGAGGGGGAATACTGAGTATATGAACAAAGATGCCAGGAGGTGGGTAGATGTGGTTGGTGGTGGGAATTTATAGAAGTTCTCATCAGATCACTTCAGTTTTGATTTTGTGCAGTAAGTATGACAAAGCAAGAGAGGGGCAAAGGATTTGAGCATGCCGTGTAAGCATGGCAGTGATCATAAACTTTGACAATGGAATTTAAGCAATTTTTACCATATGATGTAATTTTATCTTGCAATGGTAAGGGAGAAAGAGAGGATATAGAAGCAGAGGTCTGAGAGAATACGGCCGCCAAAAATAGTGCAGAGAATGTGAGTAAAGAGAGAAGAGGCTCAAAGGAGTCCAGATTCTGACCTGTGAGTACTTCCTAGAGAGAACTCAGAATTGGATTTGATATGTTGGTAGATTGTTAGAAATGACACGCAATAAATCATACCTCTTTGTTTCTGTACCCTTTACAATATGTCTTTGCTATGTGCTATGGAGTCTATTTCCCACCTCTTAAATCTGTGTTGTTTTGTGAATTGCCCTGACCAATAAATATAGAAGTGGTGTCTGGGACGTCTGAGCCCATGTCTTGAGGCTCTGTAGCTATGCTGTCATAGCTAGGTTAGAGAGAAGCCAGGTACCACAGAAAGAAGTTCAGGCTATCCTGCTGGAGCCACATGGAGAGAAAGGCCCTAGAGCAGTGCTTTCTAACAGAAATTTCTGCTATGATGGAAATACTCTATATTGTCCAATGTGGCATCCACTAGCCACACATAACTACTGAGTACTTGAAGTGTGACTTGTAATTCAGAAACTACATTTTTAATTTTAAAACATTTTGATTAATATAATTTTTGATGTAAATAGCCACATGTGGATAGTGCTTACCATATTAGACAGTGCAGCCCTAGAGGAAAGAGACTACACAAAGAGAGAAGCCCCAGGGAAGAGAACTGAGCTGTCCCATTGACTGATAGCACAAAGGTACCAGATGTGTGAGGCCTCCATCCCTATGTGAATTTATCCAGCCCATGTAGAACAAAGATAAGATGCCCCTTCTGAGCCCTGTCCAAATTCCTGACCTATAGAATCATTGAGCAATAGGATTGTTTAAGCCATTAGATTTGAGGTAGTTTGTTATGTAGCAATAGGTAACTGATATAGACATGGTGGCAAAAAAGTCCTGCCATCCTATGAGGACCTGTCTGGGGTAGCCAGCTGGCCTTTTTTTTTTTTTTTTTTTTTTTTTTGCGGTACGCGGGCCTCTCACTGCTGTGGCCTCTCCCATTGCAGAGCACAGGATCCGGACGCGCAGGCTCAGCGGCCACGGCTCACAGGCCCAGCCACTCCGCGGCATGTGGGATCTTCCCGGACCGGGGCACAAACCCGTGTCCCCTGCATCGGCAGGCGGACTCTCAACCACTGCGCCACCAGGGAAGCCCCAGCTGGCCTTTTTTATGTGACACCTTAATGCCATGTGCTTTTCCATTCAAACTATGACACTGTTATTCTGCAGAAGTGTGGACTGCACCTAGGCCCAGCTAAATAAATCGAGGCACTCAAAGTAGAAAGAACCATTTTCATTTATTAAGCATTAGGGTCTTCATGTGCAAGCTTCTCACCCCTGTTCAGAGAGATCTCTATGATACAACGGAAGTTTATAACAAGGAAATCTGGGCCCCAGCCACTGGATTTGAGTGTCTATTCTTTGGACTCAACAAAACTTGTAAGTCCAGACCCCTCTTATTTCCCATAATATATCCTTCTGCCTTTTTTCCCCCACTCAAAGACATAGATTGTCATAATTCCTGGCCATATGTAAGTGTAGCCCACTTAAGGCTAGAGATGTTGGCTGAGCAGAACAGGGTTGAGGAATGACAACTTACAGCAGCTGCTGATCGAACTCTTCTTATACAATCACTAGTTTCTATCCTTCAGCCCTCCCCTTACTACTGAGGTCCTGACTGCATTTTATCATCAGTATTCCTGGTCACATGGAATTTATACTACTTGCCTCTGCTTTCGTTTACTCCCCTGATGCTGCATTAATTACATTTGCAAGATCGAGGTGGACTCAAATTATTAATGAGAGGGATCATTATACATAAGTGCAATTTTTCATGACTGACCATTCTCATTTTGTATTTCTAAATATCAATAAGCTGACCTCTGCACATTTTCTTAAGTCTGTGTTATTTCGGTGAGGGGGAAACTGAATGCTTGGGGAACTGGTGAGAAATGGTAATCTTAATTTACCAGGTGAAAAACTATTAAAATAGTACTCTGCATGATATATGAGAGTCTGTCAACATGACATGTTACATAGGGCTGAATACATATACCAGGGTGGGAAACGAATGAGAAAAAACTTTTTGAATTGTGTTCAAAGATTTATACATTCTTCTACATTTCAGTTTGTGAAAATAAAACATTCAATAGATTTGAAATTCCTTGTAGACTTCTAAGAGCTCTCACCCATTTTATGACTGCTTTAGGTTCTGTAATCTGGTTGTCTGACCCTCTGCTCATGTGTATACAGGAGATCTGGGCTTCATTCTCCATCTGGCATCAGCCACAGGAGCCACTGTTGAACTTGAGAGATGTGGGCCAAGGAGAAAAAGGGAATTCTCATCTGGGCAGAGCAGATGTGGAAGCCAAAGAACTTACTAAGGCACAAGGCCCTGAAAGAGAGAGTGGAAAACAAAAATGGGGCCAAACTGAAAGTGTTTGTTATCAATAGAGATCAGGCAAAACAAATCTGGAGGGACTTGCAGAAGCAGCAGAATACTTAGTGAGTCCAAGGAGAATAGGGAACACATCTGATTTTCTTGCTATTGTACCCTCAAGCCTAGTATACTGATGACACACATTAGCAACTCAAGAAATGGTTGTTAAATGAATAAATTAATAAATGAGATACCCATGGTTGAGCCTAAGAGGGAATGGTTAGGGCCAAGTCAAAGCTAAACTGTGTATTAGGCAAAGTTTTACTTTGTCCCATCAATTCCCTCTGCCAAGGTAGATTTGGGTACTTTTCAGATTTAAAATTTTATCTCTAATTGTAGAATGTAAGGCTGTGGTAGCATGTTGGAGAGTTAGGGGAAGATGGCTTCTGCTGAAATCAAACATGAAAAAAGAGAGGAGACAAAAGACATTTATCGAACATCTCCTATTGCCAAGCATGTCACCTGCATTATTTGATCTAATTCTCACAACAACATTTTGTGGGAGGTACAACTATTATCTCAATTTTGCCAATAAAAAACCTGGGGGCACAGAATGTTTAAGTAACTTGCTCAAGCTTATACAGCTTTTAAACCACTCTGTGGTGGATCTGAGATATAAACCCAGACCTGCCTGACTTGAGAGCTGGGCTCTCAATCTCTACCCCAGTATGTTTCCAGGCCTGCTTACTGATAAGAATATTTTGCAGTGCTTGTTAAAAATATTAGTTCCTAGGACCCGAATCTATTAGACTTACTAACTGAAAATCCCTACGAGTAAGGTCCTGGATTCGGTATTTTTAACAGACTCCCAGATATGTTTTTCGAAGCAAGTTTAAGCAATACTGCCTGACACATATATTCCTGGGTAGACATCCCATAAAAATAATTATTGGTTAGAGCTTCAATACTTCATTTATCAAGGGAAGAAATTTAGATGCTTTGAACTACCGAATAATTCTCTTTGTGAAAATTCCTAGAAACAAGAGTGCTCATTAATTTGTGCTTGTAAGAGAAGTGTGAATTGTATTTAAATGGAAGAATATTGTGGTATATTTTATTCCTTCAGGAATAGATACAAGGTGAATACTATTTGTAAAAGAAAAAATTTACTGATTTGTTGAAAGTTTGTTTAAAAAAGAGCTATAGCTTGAATTCCAATTAATGTTTCATAGCATAAAAGTGTGGTTAATCTCTAAAAGGAAAAAATTAAGCTAATTGGATTTTTAAATCTGAAAAGGCCCCAGAGAAAGGCTTTTCTTGATTGAAAATTTTAAACTAATTTTGCACCATATGTTTTGGTCAAGGTTAGGTAAGGGTAAATAACTTCCCATGGAAGATTCACTAATGACTACTAGAGCAAAATCAGTTTAAACAAGCCCTGAACTTGGAAGAAATGCAAAAATATTTATCAGGTCCAGTGATATCTAACACTGTAAATACTAGGATGATCTGTTCAATATTTATGCTTAAATTCTATTTTAAGATAGGTCCCACAAATTTCTTAAGTTTTTCATGAATTTTAAGTTTGCTATCTTGGGATTAGTTTCATTAAGCTTTATAGAAGTCTTTAGAATTGCAAAATTTAATAAGTGCAAAAAAACTTTATCCTGGAAACATGGGTTTTATAAACATAAATAAAAATAATTAAAATAACCTGAAGTTTGATTAATTAATGTTCATTAGGTAGATTGGTTTAGTGCCACATTGCCTAAAAATTCGATATTTTGTAGTTTCAAAAACCTCAAAACACTTTATAAACATTATTTTGAAACTCCATATTCATAGTGAAAAGAATAATTACTTTTTAGGATTATTATTTTCTTTGAAAAATACACATATAAATCTATTAAAATCTGTATATTGGCTAAATTGCTACAAATAGTTTGTGGCCTCTTCCGTTGTGGAGCACGGGCTCCGGACGCACAGGCTCAGTGGCCATGGCTCACGGGCCTAGCCGTTCCGTGGCATGTGGGATCTTCCCGGACCGGGGCACGAACCTATGTCCCCTGCATCGGTAGGCAGACTCTCAACCACTGCGCCACCAGGGAAGCCCTACAAATAGTTTTTGACAAAACATATTTGTAACATACTGTAACTGCATAAGAGCCTGTAGCACAATATTAACTCTTAGTTACTTAGTGGTTGGAAAGGGGACAAACTGCTAGTTTAAATGGGTTTTGCAACTTATTTTCTGTGAATATGGAGATTAAATTTTGTCATTAAGGGGCTTTTCTCCTGTAGTGGAGAGAAAGGGACAAATTCAGGCAGTTCAGAATTTAGGGAAAGAACTTCAAATGCCAATGCATCAGACCGAGATTATTAACATTTCTGTTTAATTGACTTGAGAGGAAAGCTAGCAAGTGTTAAAATGTTCACCAAGAGAGGAGACTTCTCCTTTGAGGGGAGCATCCCCAATAACCTGGTAAAAGGTAAATTCCCTACAATATCCTTACATTTTAAATTAACTTTGTTAAAGGCTTCTGTCTAGGGGGATTAAAGAGAAGGTGATGAGTCAATATTTGATGGCAAAGTAAACTACAGAAATCTGAAGCACATGGAGAATTGGAGGTAATAAAGGTTAAGTCTGGAGCAATAAGGTGGGACCAAGGATTTGCTAAGAGAGCCTAAGAAATTCAGAGAAAGTAACTAGGTTTATGCAAGCATGTGGGATAGGGACAGTTGATTTTTTTAAGGGTTGGGTTTTCAAAGATGAACTCTGTTTCAACCTGAGCAGTAGTCCAGAAGAGGGCTTGGGCTCCAAGGTTGTTTAGTAAATCACAACTCATTGCATGGGAAAACCAGAAACATGATAGCAAGTGGGCCTGTCCAGAAAGAGGAAAAATTATACGAACTGGAATTAAGAGAGCAAATGTCCAACGTAAACATTTTAAAAGTCTTTTTATGGTACGGCTTAGTCTCTCAGACTCTGGACCCCTTCACTAGCTTCCCCCGAGCATTTGGACACATGAGGTAGGAACAAGGCTTATACCCTGGCAGCTGGCTGATTCTTGTGAGGCTGATGTCCAGTGAAGCAGGGTTGGACAGTGCCTGACCCTGTACCTTCAGCTAGCTTCTACTGCTTTCATTTGTGGCTCATGGACATTTGTCTGTTCTTTGTTAGTTCAGTCAGAACCTCGAGGTCTCTCCCCACCTATGACTCATTTGAGATCTAGCTGTATTCTATTTGTTCAGACCAGGATGTCCACCTTGAAGTCTATGTTGCTGGATATGTCATCATAGCTACAGAGCCCCTTCTGACAGTAACCCGCCACCACCACTACTCTCTCAGGAATTCTGAGACTCATTAGAGCTACTCAGAGCATCTGGGGAAGGGGGTGGCAAGAAAATGAAAGCTTTAGCATCCACCTTTTTCTACCTTTTTTATTTCTAATAACAATAAATACAAACAGAATATATATATTCTTTTCTGAGATACACTTTAATACATTAATAATTATTTTATATAATTGAAATGTTTTACTACATGTTAATATGGTTAACATGGACTTGCAAAAATGCTGATTTTATGTCTCACAGCATATGGCAAAAGCCCATATTCTACTAACAGGAAATGAAGTAAATCACTTAAGTATGCAATGTAAGTAGCTTTGAACAGTCTCCCCAAGTGGGAAAAAAGTCACTAGAGCTATTATGCTCTTGTAGGAGAAATGGGTGTTGCATGTTTACTAATGAAACTTTCAGTCATTGTCTTATCTATTATTGCATTTGGAAGGAAACACAGAATTAAATATTATAATTAAAATTCAGAGAATAATCTCAAGCACTAAAAAATTAAGGAAATAAATTATTTTAAAGTATAATTTCACTTTCAAGAACCAAATATACATATACTATATGACTATACAACCAACTATACATGTTCTCCAAATGAGGGCAATGTGCTGTGTAATGCAATTTCATTCTCAAATAAAAAATACTTCATTATTAACTTTTCCATATACTAACAAAAATTAATATACAACATATACTAACAAAAAGTTGTATAAATTACCTAGCCCAGACTTTGAACATGAGCAAGATATCAAATACTACAAAAAGAATTAACACATACATTAGTAGATAACTAAAGTACAATGTGAAGAATTCTTAAATGTAAAATCCTAATGTAAATTAATTTCTTTTGTACATGAAAATAAATTGCAAAATGTACATTTATATCGAATCCATTCAATAACAATATAACTATAATAAATTTTGCTTCATATATTGGCTTAATAGAATGTTAGTTTATTAAATGCCTTATTATATGCAAGCACTGTGCTAATTGCTAGGTCCAGAAATGATAAATATATGTCCCTATTCCTAAGAGTTTCCAATTAAGTAAGGAAGTCAGACATGTAAAGAAATATTTACACCACAATGTGATACTCAGAGAATGTACTCGGAGTTATTCCAGCAACCTTGTTACCCTTGGAACCAATAGCATAATTTGTTGAGCTAGTTAGATATGACTGAGAGTGTTGTCAAAGTTAATGAGATGAATAAAGCTAACTGACCCATAGAGTTATTTAATAATGGCATTGTTTTATGGAATTATCATGCTCTATCCAACTGAACAATCAGCACAGATGAATCTCCAAACTTAGATTGTTATCATAATGTTTTTTTCATTTGTGAGCAAATTGTTTTTATTCATTTGTGAGCAAATTGTCCCTTCATTAACTACGAAGGATGTGACTGCTTTGGTTTCTATTTTTTGTATACTTTTTAGGGTCTCTTTTAGAAACGCTTTTAAAATTCTGAAAACCATATCCAATGACAAATGATCAAAAGACACTAAAATTTGGCTTTAGAATTCCTCTCTCAGAAAGTATATGTTTGTGATTATGTTGACAGGGGGTAGAAGGAGAGAGATACAGCAAGGCTCTAGCCGATATTGGATTTATAAGAGCTAGAGAACTGGTTAAGGGAATGAGATGATTGCATTATCAAGAGATTCTGCAATGCTGGTTATGCTCAACACACCAAAAAAGCAATAGAGCTAGGATAGATTCTCTGAGGCAACTGTACAAGGTGAAGGCATGTAATCCTGGCCATTGTGGCAAGTTTTAAAGTGTTAAGCATTTGAACAAGAAGGAAAGTGAGGACTTGATTTTAGAGGAATGGAAGACATGCTGTTTCCAATACTTGGAGACAGCAACCTAGGACCAGGGATTGAAAGTTATTACAGGTAGGCAGAGTTGCTTTCAATGGTAGGAAGAACTTTCTAACAGAACTGTTCAAAAATGGAGGTAGTGAGCTCTTTACCCTGAAAGAACTGAATTAGATTTTGAAAAAAAAATCATCTGTCAAGGGTATTTTAGAATTTAGAGGGGCTTTCTATACAAGGTTGGAAACTGTATTAGATTCTAAGGTTATTTTCAAGTTTGAATATGAATCTATGATTTAGAAAAGTTATCTTTTGATTAGTAATATCATACTGTGATTAAATTCCCTATTTATAGATTAAATTTGATTAAGCATCATAGTGCCATCAAATATAATTTATAAACATATATAGATTTTTAAGATGTAAAGATATTCTTTCAAATCACATAATCTTTAATTAGAATCATTACATTTAGCTATATAGCTCCATTTGCAGTGAAATAAGAACAATTCAGGAGAAATTTAGGTACTGGTCTTTCAGCTTCTATTCACTATAAAACAAATGTGCACTTACAGTAGACAGAAGGAAAAATCCCTATTAGCAGCTCACTATAAATGTCAGCACCCTTTACAGACTTCTTCCTGAGTGATTAAAAAAAAAAGAACAAGTTTCCTTCAACAAGAATGCTCCTAAAATGATGTAATTTTAAGATTCATGTCTTATTGAAATCTTGAGTATGCAGAATCATTGAAATCAAGTTACTCAGAATGCCTAAACGCTAAATAAACTGAAGGAGGAAGAAATTAGTCAAGAGTCAGAAAACTATTAAGATCAAAATGTGTAAATAGAATGTAGAAATCTTTGGTTGTATACTCCTGTGTAGGAATTTATTTGGGCTAATCATCTATCTGCCATATGCCACAGTCTTTGATAACTAGTCTTATTCTAAATATGGCTTTATAAAGTGGAGTAAAATTGTTTCTTATGTTGAACAGAAATCTCCTTCCTTATAAATTTCAGCTTTTGTTTTTAGGTTGCTCTCAAGAGCTGCCCATTGGAAGACATTTTTGAGTCTTAACACATTTAATTCTAGACATACGAGTTTCCAAACATTGGATCCAATTAAACTGAGAATGATGATCTAAAAGTAATATCATGTATTCAACAATATGTTTAATCATTACATTTATTGCTTCCAAATCTCAAAAGGTAAACAGATGTCTCCCTCTATACTTGACTCTGATTTTCAAATCATATGCCTTGAGCTAGGTACCCTGTACATGTATTCAATTGCTCTTCTTGGTATCTGGGAAAAATTGAATCATGTTACAGGATGTGGTTGCTCTCAAATAATATTCTAGCTTTCAAGGGTAACATATAATGAATACTGCTGTGATAAAGACCTCTTTCCCTCCCCACACCAGAGTTGAGTGTTATGGGAATGCAGTAAATTTTGATTAGGCAAATATTCTTCATACTGCTTAGTCTCACAGGCAATAGATGAACAAAAGGTGCTCCACATTGTAAATCAAGTTTGAAGATTGCTCTAAAAATGTTCATTAACTTTGATCTCGTATAAATGTTGAATTTAACCTTTTTTATATTTAATAGTGACACATACCTACTTTCAATTTTAGAAGACATTACAATATTGGAAATTTTTTGCATGCATAAGCCAAATGTAGTGGACCCAGACAAATGATAAAGGATTTAGAAATGTTAATTAGAATTTTTCCACAAGAATGAAAGCAATCTGGATAATGAGCATAATTATTTTGTATCTTACACTGCAGCACTGGCTGAAGGATGATAATGAAAGGGAAGCAGACTTTAAAGAAAAAAAAAAAGAAGACTAAGGGAAGAAGTCATAAAGGGATATTATTTCCTAACCTTACAGACAGGAAAGACGGCTCCTTCTGGGTACTGAGAATAGACTTGAGAGAGCACTGAGATTTGCATGTCAGAAATCCAGAATGGAGGGTAAGGCCAGAATAATATATATGGTTCTTAGTGAAGCTGCAGTGATTGGCAAGATCGGAAAGATATCAATAATACCAGTTCAGTCACTGACAATGTGTGTATGTGATTCGGTTCCTTGAGGATTTTGAACACCCAGAACCATTTTCAACAACCATTTGATAGATCAAATGAAACTGTTACCTTTACCAGATGATGCAAAATTAGAGAGAACAAGATCAATTATTAACAGAGCCAAGCCCAGCACAGATTGCTATGGTGCCAAGGAAAAAGAACAGTAAGTAAAGGAAGAGTTTGGGGTTTTATGACTAGACAGACTACTTTTCTTGCAGTTATAACTGATGAAGAGCACTCAGGTACAGATGTAAAGGGATGGCAATAAGTGAAAGTGATTAACAAGTAACCTGCAGCAATTGTAGAAACTAAAGCAGAAAGCCTTGTGCGTTAGAAAGTGTATTAAATCAAATACAGAGGGAGTCACCTAGGCCTTGATAACAAGGATATTTCTAGTAACATCAGAAATCAATGGCCAATGACAAGAATGGTAGAAATCAAGATAAAATTAATGAAACAAGATCAGGAATGGATTCTATTTTGCTTTAGTTCTCCCTTTCTGGAAATATTTGTTTATATATGCTTAAGTTAACAATTTAGTCCCCACTGTGTTATGGTCTTTCTCAAATAACTTGTTTCCAGAATGCCACGTAACACGTAAAAGAAAGCCTCCATTGAATTTTCTTTTTTTCTTACACACACAATACACACACAGAGGAAAGGGCAGAGCCAACTAAGGTAGGAAACCACCAATTCTACAGAATACTTTTTATGCAACTGTCATCTGATTACAGACAATCCCTGATTTTGGACTTGCACGATAATTCAGTCTAATATTCTGTTCTATTTTAAAAAATATATTTGAAACTTATGATTGCAAAAATTTATATAGTAAAATAAAAGGACCTTCATTTAAGTATATTTCCACTTCTAAAGAATATGTACATTTACAACAGATTAACATTTACTACAGTGTGTGGGAATCTACATTTGATTCCACAGAAATACAACCTGCACATTACCTGAGATATAAGTCAGGTATCTTAAAACCTAAAATACCTATATCTGTAAAACTGATAAAGAAACATATCCTCTTACAAGGCAGAATCATCTTAGCTGAAAACAAGGATGAGTAACACTCTTTCATTGTTTGGGTTAAAGATGATGAAACATCTAACAAGACGCAAGTTTCAAATACTACTATCAATACCAAAAGCCTAGTCATATTTTTAAATTTAGAAAATAATTCACTGTGAATAATTTACTGAAGTAGTAAACATACACAGCACTTTACAGCTGGTATATATCATCACAGAAAACTGATATGGTACTAATTTAAACGCTGAAATTTCTTATTGTAACTCAAATTTGTACATGTAAAAGTTTAAGAAATGCCAACAATAGTGGTCCACTTATCTAGAGGTCAGATTTTCTACATCCTCACTTACATTGGAAACTGGCAATGATACAGAAAAAGTATTTTAGGACTACAATCCCAGAAACCAAGAACTTCACTAAATGGGTTACATGTCAAGATAAACTCAGGTCAGGTATAACTTAGAACTGATTATTTAAATCAAAAATGTTAATTTACTGAGCTTGAGCCAGAAAATAAGGTATAATACTGCTAAAAACTGAAACCAACTAACACTGAAAACTAATAGAATCAGCAAATTTTAAGACATTTCAGTAACTGCCAATGGCATTAGGGCAATACAGCACAGTACATTATGCTCTTAACGAAGAGTCGAATCATGAAAAGAGTTAAACCATGTTTAGTGTACAGTTTAGAAGCCTGGGGAAATACACTGCATTTCAGAAAATGTTCTGACTAAAAAATGGTGAAAGAAAAGAAAGGGCTTAAAAGCAGCTAACCAGTGATCAGAAAAAATAGGAATTCGACAACTCTTATACCTGTAGTAACAAGATAGGATTCTCGACTCTAATTTATTTTTCACTTCATATAATACAGTGTAAATAAATAATTTTTACCTAGAGAGATTTCTCCCATCTTAACTGTACAATTCTGTGAAGTTTGATTTGTTTTTAACTAGTGTTTCATGGATAAAGTACTTTAAAAATCAAAACATCAAAGCCTGAATTTTACTTACATATGAAAATAGTAATATTCTAGACTCTCCAAGATTAAATTAAATACAATATAATTTTTGGTAAAATTTATTTTGTATTTTAAGTTTCTGGGAACTGCTAATTCATATATGGTATACATTCATAGTAATTCTCTCATAGAAGGTGCATTTTATGTTATTAAGCTGTAAAGACGGTTTTACCAATAATTAAGGTTAATAAATTTACTGCAGGTTTCTAAAACTGCAATAGTTTTAGAATACCTAATCACACACTACTTTTAGAAATGATTAGAAAACCATGGGTCCCTGTATTTATTAAACTGAATCACCTGGCAGTAAAATTCAGTTAAGGCTCTTGGCATTGGTGAAACTTCTTCCCACTCAGACCTGCTGCTGTGGTAGACCTGCACTTCATCTGTGATTTCATCTGGTGCATAATCACCACCTAATATATAAATTTTATCTTCAATTCCAACTGCACCTGCGTTGAAGCCTGCACATTCAAAAGACCCTTCACCCTTCCAAACACAAGTATCTGGACAAAAACTATAAACCTTATAAGTGGAAAGGTCACATATATACAGTGTGCAGTTTACTGGGACAGCTTTAATTAGTGTTGCATGAAAAAACTGCCCAAACTCTGCTACTAGTTCAGACCACTGATCAGTTGTAGCATTGTATTTAAAAAAGCAATCAAGTGATGGGTTAAAAGCATCTGTAATCTCTACCTCTGATCCAAGAACATAAATTACATTTTGGCATGCACTTGCTTCAGGATAGTATATGCCCCTGGGTAATGGGCTAACAGATATCCATTCTTTGGAAAGAGGGTTGTAAGATTCAACATCTAAGAGACTTCTAATGTCCTGGGATCCTCTAGTCTTTCCACCTATGACAAATAATCTGTTGAGAGCCATAACTGATGTATGCATGGTTCTTGGTGTTTTCATAGTTGATACCAGGAAAAAATCATTTTTGACCGGACAGTAGCACCAGGTTTGATCAGTGGCATCATGATATGACTCTGCAATATGAAGCCGAACTGTTCTACAACACGGCCCTTTGCAACCGCCTGTCAAGAATATTTTCTCCCCATAACTAGACAGACTAGATCCTGGCAAATCAATCAGGTGTGATTGTGGCAGTATCTTCCATGAATCACTTTTAATATTATAGCAAAATGTATATTGATCTTCTCCATTTTCCTCAGTTTTGTGAACAAATATGTATTTTTCAGTTGTGGATGGTCGAGCATCAGGGAAAAGTCCACCAGAACCTTGCACACACTTAATTGCATCTATGATTATGTCAAAACAGTTTGTGCTTTTGAGTAAACACTCTTCATTGAGTAAACAATCTTGAAGTGTCTCCTCAGATAACTGATATAATCTTACTTTTTTAATCAAATAAGGCAGATGCTTTTGCCTTGATTCTAAGTTATGTTTAGTCCAACTAAGGACAACTTTCAGTACAGTTTCTTCTTCAGGAACATTTAATTCATCTGATTCCAGACATTTTTGCAGTACTCCAAAATTCATCTCTAAGAAATCACTGGATTTAAATAATAAAGAAAAGTGATGTTGTACAAAGTATAAAGCATGATCAAACAAACGGGCAGAACCATAGCTATCTGATATAGATAATAACTGTAAACAATTCACAAGATTAATACTTTTTATTAAAAAGTCACTGCAAGCTTTGGACAAGAAGGAAACTTGAAGAAATGATGACAACTGGAAGAACATTTCCACATTATCATCTGTTATCTTTGTTTTTCCAGTATAGGCATAATCAAGAAATGCTTTTACTGCTTTGGAGGACAAATTAGTAATGGTAACACTTCCACCATCTCTTTCTTTCATGTTTACTTCAAACATAGCCCTGCAAAAATGAAGAACACAGGAGAACAAATAAACAGGAATATTTTATTCCACGATAATTTTCAATATTACCTTAAAGAGGTTTCCTTTACTCTTAGGTTGATGTAAAATACATTTACAAAATATATTTTTAAAGCATCCTAATAAATTAATTTAATATCTATAATAGTTAGAGACCATATGATTTATCTGTAAAATATACGTATTACATAACTCCCATATTGCAAAATATACACATTATAGCTGACCCACAGCAATGGATCCAAAGGCTACAAAAAGATTCAAATTTTGCATCTGATTCGATGTTCTTATATATTATTCATAAAATTAGGGTAAAATCTCTCTAATGGCTGAATTTATTTACTTATGGGTTAATTTAGTATCAACTCTGCAGGTGATAACTAAAATTACTTAAAATATATAAAAGCTTCTGGGTTTAGAATTTAAAAGTCTTTTTCAAAATAATTTTCAATTTGGCAGCAGTGAAATATGTAAAAGATGGAATACAGTGAGATATCAGATGTTTCCAATGACTCTGTCTGTGTGGGGAAATCCACCAAATAAGATAAACTTGAATACATGTCTAAAAACACATTTCATACAGCACTTTAGGAAAAAGGGAATATGATTTTATGAAACTAAACAACAGTGTACCACACCAAACTAAAAAGGCTAAAAATAAGTTTTTTGTAGAAATAGCCACTGAGAGATGGAGACGGGTCTCCAGATCTGAATAATTAGACCAGCTTGAAAGTTCTTCATAATAAGTTCTAATTTATCCCCATCTGGTAAAGCTGATAGACTCTAAGGAAATAGGAAATTTTTTGGCTCAGTTTAAGCAAAAATATAAATTATTCGGAAATATTTAGGCAGGAGACTAAGATATATTTTACATTTGGCTTTGGTAAGATCAATATTGCTGTCCATCCTTATATTAATTTCATATCCAGAGTTATTCATTTTTACACTTTAAACAAACCCATTATGATGGTTTTCAGTAGAACTGCAAATAAAGATAAAGAGGAAAGAGCTACAACAAAGAACTAAAGACTGCCAGTTGAACATTCATTAAGACTAAAGATCATCTGATTTTGGTCCTGGTTTAATACTGGTTTGTATTTGTTCCAGTACTGTCCAGGACACCTTTGTGAGTAGTGCTCAGGCGCCCAAGTACTCTGGGGGAAAACCAAACTTCATTATTAAAGTCTACTATAGAGAGTAGCTAAAGTTACTACAGCACAAGTGTCCAACTGAAAAATATGAGGAGCCTTCCAAATACAGAATACTCCTTAGGAAAAGGATGCTAACGCCCCTTTCTACTAGGAGTATTCAATACTTTTTAACACAATAACGAATAAATAGAGTTACAAAAATTTATACATGTTACACATTATGCAGGATATTTCAATAATGTATATCAACTTAGAAACATTAACCTGTGGTTATAATTAGATTATTAAGATATCTATAGTCAGTTTAGGGTAATAATAAGAGCATGGCCTCTAGAACAGGACTGCCTGGGTGGGTATCTAGCCTATACCACTTATTAACTGTGTGACCTTGGGGAGGTTAACAACTTGATTGTGCTTCAAATTCTTCATCTGAAAATGGGGATACTAGTAGTACCTATTTCACTGAGCTGTGAGAGAAATAACTAAGTTAATTGATGCAAACTATTATTAATATCATTTTAAGAAAAAAAGTTTTCTAAAATTGTATGTATTTCTAATTTACCACCAACTTCCACATTTTCTTTGAGAAAACACAAGTAATATATTTCTATATTTCATCCTACTCATCTTTAAAGTATCCAGTTAACTTCTATCTCAAATTTACCATGTTATCATAAAGTGTTTACACAATACGTGTGATTCCTTTTGAATCTTGTCTCCAGTGACTTTACACTCAATCATAATTTTAATTTTCCAAAAATATTTTAAAGGGCATTTACCATGCACTATGTAATTTTCTATTTTAATTTTATATACCCCAATATTTCTGTGAGTTTATATCCCAATACTCCAGTGAGTTTGATCATAACACAAAATTATGAATTAGTGGCCTTATCGTACAAGAGTGTAAATAATGTAGACTTTCTATCTACATTTGTACATATTTTTATGTGAACTATATACTCATTTAGTAAAATACTATATATAATAAAGGATCTAGGTCATTATAAAACTGTCATTTGTTTTACTTCAAAACAGATGCGAATTTTGAAAAACATGTTGTTTTAACAATCATTTTTAAAAATTGAAAGTAGATCCCTAAAAAGCTAGGCTGAACAAAGTACTATGGACAAATATATGTGCAAATACATTTAATTAATAAATAACTTCAACATAAAGAGTAGAGGACTGCCAGTTCAAATGCTTATACGAATTTCTTACTTTGTTAACATGAAAACATTATGGAGAAATAACACTGTGTGTTCATACCAAATTATTTCCATTTTTTGGCTAGGTTTGGAAATAATAATAATTGCAGCTAACATTAATTGAATGTAGTGCGCACTGACATAATCATTAATATACATTATTTTGGGCTTCCCTGGTGGCGCAGTGGTTGAGAGTCCGCCTGCCGATGCAGGGGACACGGGTTCGTGCCCCACTCCGGGAGGATCCCACATGCCGCGGAGCGGTTAGGCCCGCGGGCCGTGGCCACTGGGCCTGCGCATCCGGAGCCTGTGCTCCGCAGCGGGAGAGGTCACAACAATGAGAAGCCCGCATACCGCAAAAAATATATATATACACAATATTTCATTCAACACTCATTATGAGTTAGGTCCTATTTTTATTATCTTAAATTTTTACAAATAAGGAAACTGAAGCCTGAAGAGGTTGTGTAACTTACCTAAGGTCACAAGCCTAGTAAGTGGTGGAGCTGGGATTTAGATTTAGGGCATGTGCATTAAGAGGCCAAGTACTTAACCATTATACTGTACAGCTTCCTCTGATGAAGAGGTGATATGAAAGATAAGGGAGCAAGAAAGTTACTTGGAAGAAAAAGTGGATTAGAAGAGAGGTGGGAAGAAACTAGCGGAACCTCAGAGTGGGAGAACATAAGAACAGTTAGGGCCCCAGTAGAGTCTGAAGAAGAATAACTTAGGATACATGAGAGAAGAAATGAAAAGAATACATGAAGACATATAGTCTAGTTAGGCAACAGGCTAGTAAAAGTTGTAGCCCCCCTTGTCCCCAGTAAACTGTGATGCAGCACTGAGCCACTGCTCCCAAATTCAAAGCAGGAAACCCTACAGAAACAGGTGTTTTGTTAAGAGATTTAACCCCTGCTTACTTAGAATAAAAATTGTTTCTAAAACTGAACATAATGCAAAATACTGCAATTAGGATTTGAGTTTATTGCAGTATGACTAGGAGGGCTGAAGGTCAAGATGTCAGCAAGAGAGGTTTGTCTGTCTGATGAATAGGCCTCACAGGTATTACCTTGATACAGTTACCACAGTACTAAGGTCATGACCCTTAATCACTGTTAAGAATCAGAAACCCACTGTCATCACAGTGGATTCTTACAGTGTCATGACTAGGATATTCCTTGTAGGACGATCTACATGGGGAACCAAATTATATTCAGAATTAGAATCAGAAAAAGTTGGGTGCTCTCCAGAAATGGTTCTGGAAGTACTTTTCCCTACTGTAGGACTATCTTGGCTAAAGTGAAGAGAAATTCTCTGCATTAGAGTCCCTCTCTCCTGGACAATCCATGGGATATAATACATGACTGAAATGTATTTTCTTCTCAGACTCCTCATTTTCTTTGAACTTGGCTTCCATTTTTGCTCAATCTGTCCTTTCCTCTTTTCCCAAATTATACAGTGCAGGGATCCCCCAAACAAAACTGACCCCAGATCAAAACAATATTTTTCCAGAACAATTCAAGGGACTAATGTTCCACAGAACTTCCCAATCCTAGCCTGGGAAGACTTGAACTTTAAAAAAGGTACTCTTATATTTTCATATTCAAAAATCATTAGTTAATCTAGGTTCTAATTATTTTTTTTAAGTATTAAAGATTACTGTTTCATGTTCTGTGGGGGGAAATTGAGTACAGCCGTAAAAAATAACTTAATTAGTGGTATCATAAAATCTGAGGGATAAACAGACAAGGTAAAGTACCTGAAAAAGTCACTGCATGCTGCTAACACACAACGATGACATGGGATTATTTCATCTTTCACGATTATTTTGAAATCATAAAAGACATTTTGTTCTCGAAAATTCTGTAGTATACTTAAGATTTTCTGTCCATGATCTTCTGACACGAGGAAGTTGTTTTTCTTCTCAGATGGAATTCCATTACATGAGCCTTGTTGATTGAAATCATATGAATTATCCATAGCCACTTCCATCTGTTCTTAGAACTGGAATGAAAAAAACAAATCACTGATGTAACAGAGTCCTAATGAAATTTTCAGATCCAAAATTTGCCCTCTTAGTGTCAATCACAAAAAAATGCTCACTAAGAACAATCATAATAGTAAATCGTGTCCTAAACACTTGTTTTCCTGACATTTAGCAATAAATTCCTTTTAAATTTTTATAAATATTGAGCTCACTGGAATAAAAAGTACATTATTAAGGGATAAAGTTCAAGGCTATATAACTGTGTTAAATAGCACAATTTATAAGTTGTATAAATAACTTATATAGGATCTGAGTATATGACTAGTCTGTTATATGTAAGAGGTATTGCTTATATAGCAGGTATCATTTGAATATTTACCCAACACATCCCTCTCCCTCCCATCCATTTTCTTCTGGTAGCAAAGTAGAGATTAAAATGTTAATATTGAAGCATAGGTATATGTCTTCTGGGATTAGACTTTTAAAAGACAATTGATTGGGGCTTCCCTGGTGGCGCAGTGGTTGACAGTCTGCCTGCAGATGCAGGGGACGCGGGCTCGTGTCCCGGTCTGGGAAGATCCCACATGCCGTGGAGCGGCTAGGGCCGTGAGCCATGGCCGCTGAGCCTGCGCGTCCGGAGCCTGTGCTCTGCAACGGGAGAGGCCACAACAGTGAGAAGCCCGCATACCGCAAAAAAAAAAAAAAAAAAAAAGACAACTGATTGAAAAAGATCAGGGTATTAGATTGTATTAACTGGTTATGGCCTTTACTAAGGAAGTAAAAGGCAAACATTGGTCCAACTTGGCCTATCTGAAAGCAGGAAAGCCTTTTAAATATGAGGTCAAAAAGCCAAGATACTTGAAGGCCAGATAACTGTGACTTTCCCAAACTGCTAATTTAGTTCTAAGCATAAAAGTTTATACCACAAAAAGCAAGAAAGTAGAAAACAGAAAGAAAAGAAGATTGGGATCTAGGGGAGCCAGAAAAATAGGAAGCCTTGATTCCTTAGCATACTTCTGTTCTGGTTATTTATTGCCTTGCAAATCACCCCAAAACTGAGTGGCTTAAGACAACAATTTATTATCTCTCATGGTTCTGCAGGTTTAGATGGAACTTCTTGCTTGTGAGTTTTCATTGAGTCAGGTGGCAGCTCTGGCTGAAGTCACCTGAAGGCCTGATTGGGTTAGAGGTCCAATACAGTTTCTTCATTCACATTTCCTTCAAATGGGATGGATGGCTAGAACAGATAGGGCTTTCTCTCCCTCTCTTGATATACTCTCTCCATGTGACTAGCTTAATACTTCCTCATAGCATGGCAGTCTCAGGGTAGTTGGACTTTTTACATGGTGGCTGTGTTCTCCCAGAGGAGGTGTTTCAAGCCCAGGTGGAAGCCAGATACTGGAGAAGTAGTCAGAATGGTCCTGCAGCATCAGTCAAAGCTTCATTCTAGGACTGAGACAATCTACCACTGTGTTGTCCAAAATAGTAACTGCGAATGAGATATCATCTCACATCAGTCAGAATGGCCATCATCAAAAAATCTAGAAACAATAAATGCTGGAGAGGGTGTGGAGAAAAGGGAACCCTCTTACACTGTTGGTGGGAATGTAAATTGATACAGCCACTGTGGAGAACAGTATGGAGGTTCCTTAAAAAACTACAAATAGAACTACCATATGACCCAGCAATCCCACTACTGGGCATATACCCTGAGAAAACCATAATTCAAAAAGAGTCATGTACCAAAATGTTCATTGCAGCTCTTTTTACAATAGCCCAGAGATGGAAACAACCTAAGTGTCCATCATCGGATGAATGGATAAAGAAGATGTGGCACATATATACAATGGAATATTACTCAGCCATAAAAAGAAACGAAATTGAGCTATTTGTAATGAGGTGGATAGACCTAGAGTCTGTCATACAGAGTGAAGTAAGTCAGAAAGAGAGAGAAAAATACCGTATGCTAACACATATATATGGAATTTAAGGAAAAAAATGTCATGAAAAACCTAGGGGTGAAACAGGAATAAAGACACAGACTTACTAGAGAATGGACTTGAGGCTATGGGGAGGGGGAAGGGTAAATGGTGACAAAGCGAGAGAGAGGCATGGACATATATACACTACCAAACGTAAGGTAGATAGCTAGTGGGAAGCAGCCGCATAGCACAGGGATATTGGCTCGGTGCTTTGTGACAGCCTGGAGGGGTAGGATAGGGAGGGTGGGAGGGAGGGAGACGCAAGCGGGAAGAGATATGGGAACATATATAAAAAAACAAAACAAAACAAAACAAAAAAACAAAATAGTAACTGTGAGCCATGTATACCTATTTACATTTAAATTACTTAAAATTAAATAAAAATTAGAAATTTAGTTCCTTGGTTGGTCTAGCCATATTTTAAGCGGTCAGTAGCCATATGTAATATGATGGTTACTTTTATGTGTCAACTTGCTGGGCCACAGGGTACCCAGACACTTGGCTAAACATTATTTCTAGGTGTGTCTGTGATGGTTTTTTTGGATGAGCTTAACATTTGAATCAGTAGACTGAGGAAAGCAGATTGTTTTCCTTAATGTGAGTGGGACTCATTGAATCCACTGAAGGCCTGAATAGAACAAAAGGCCCAGTAAGATAGAATTCTTTCTCTCTGCCACTGTCTTTGAGATGGAATATCAGACTTCTGCCTTTAGACTAAAATTTGGATTGCAACTTTATTATTGGCTTTCCTGGACCAGTTTTCCGACTGCGGATCTTAGGACTGCTTAGCTTCCATAATAACATAAGCCAACTCCACACAGTAAATCAATCTCCCTATCTATCTATCTATCTATCTATCTATCTATCTATCTATCTATCTCTCCTTCCAATTGGCTCTGTTTCTCTGGAGAATGCTAATACATGTGGCTAATGGCTATTATATTGTATACCACAAACATAGAATATTTTCATTATCACAGAAAGTTACTGACTAGCTGATGTACTATATGAAGAATAATGTGCCTGTATAAGAGTGTGTGCATGCACACGCAGGGGCCATTAATAGGATGTAATTCACAGTAGTATTGGAAAAATAAGTTACCTGCAGTAATTTTGTGAGCAGTGTTCTGAGTAACTGTAAGTAAACAGACATATTAAGAATGAGAGTGGGTGTCATGGAGGGAAAAAAGGTAATGAGAGGCTTGGGAGCATTTGTGAAGAAAAGTAAGGCAGAAAACAGTTGTATTAGAGTTCTTTAGAGAAACAGAACCAATGAACCAGTATGCTATATATTTGGCTATAAGCCTATTTGTTATATATATAACTACTGGTATATGTGTGATGTGTGTGTGGTGTGTGTGTATGTATGTATATGTGTGCATATATAAATATATTATATATGTATATACATATAAATAATTGGCTCACAAAATTATGGAGGTCCCAAGATACGTGGCTGGCAAGTCAAAGACTCAGAACAACCAACGATGTAGTTTCAGTCTGAATCCAAAGGCCTGAGAACCAGGACAGCTGATGGTATAAGTTCTAGTCTGAAAGCTGGCAGGCTGGAGACCTAGGAAGAGATGATTTTTCAGTTCAAGTCCAAAGGCAGGAAATGATAATGTTCCAGCTCCAGCAGTCAGGTAGGTGAAGTTTCTTCTTACTCAGCCTTTTTGTTCTCTTCAGGTCTTCAATTGATTGGATAAGACCCACCCACATTAGAGTGGGCAATAATTTACTCAGTCTATCTACTCAAATGTTAATCTCATCCAGAAACAGCCTCACAGACACACCCAGAAAAATGTTTGACCAAATGTCTGGGCACCCTGTGGCCTAGTCATCACAACAGTGCAAATCTTACGTAAGAATGTTAATAACATCTGATCTAGGATGAAAAGAATATTCTAAGTTAGAGTGGGGTACAAAGATAATCATCACAACAGTGCAAATCTTTACTTAAGAATGTTGAGGGAATTCCCTGGTGCTCCAGTGGTTAGGACTCTGTACTTTCACTGCTGGGGCCTGGGTTTGATTCCTGGTAGGGGAACTAAGATCCTGCAAGATGTGTGGCACGGCCAAACAAAACAACAACAACAACAACAAAAGAATGTTGATAACATCTGACCTAGGATGAAAAGGAATATGCCAGTAATTCCTCACCTCACAAGGCATACTTCTTAAGTCACCTGTAAAACTGTTTATAAAATTACATGTTTTTCCTCCTTTTCTAATAACTATAAAATCATATATCTTCCCAGGGGTATGATGTAATATGAAACAGAAGAAGGAGTAGGGCTTTAGAAGAGGATAAGACTTGAGTTCCAATGCTGGCTCAGCAATATACTTGTGATACATTTGAGGCAAGTAACTTCTGATCTTTGATTCTCATTTTCTTCATTTGTAAAATAAGGATAAACTTTACCTATCTAGTTGTGTTATTGAGAAGATTAAAAATAATAAATAGTTTAGCATTTACTATGTGCTAAATAAATGAAAGTTAGTACTTATTTTCTATTAGAAAGTTAACATAAAAGCCAAAGAAATCATTTAAATGACATTAATCAAAATGTTTACATTTAAAAGGTGGTAGGGGGAGGGACAGCAGAAACAGTTCTCTAATAATTCCTAGGGCTTAAGAGGAAAGCTGAACATAAGAGCTATCATTGCAAAGTAGTTTTATATGGAGTATCAGGATCAATGAAAAGAAGAGACAACTGGTGGAGACTTGAGCCAGCTTCCTCTTTCTGACTCCATAATGATAGAAAGGAATACTTAAAGGGACTAGCCAGGGAGTATTTATACTACACAAGGGGTAGTATAACAGAGCAGGTAACCAGCGTGATATACACTAGATAGACATGAGTTAGTGCTGTGAAAAGGATCAAAGCATCTTCTCAACAACACAATGAGGCCAGGGTGTTACTCCTGGTCTATTTCTCAAGTCTAGCAATGGGCTACAGCATCAATAATCTGTAACAGCAATATAGGGTCTCTCCATGGCCTGCCTCAAAGAATCACAGAATTGGTTGAAAGACTCAGTCCTTATCACCTACACACCCATTGGAACTGCTCCGAATTCTCATCCATTTAAAGATACGTATTTAAATCCTTCTTTATTAGAGGAAGTTAGATACTGAAGATGGAAAAATAAATTTATCTCCTATAAGCTTAGATTCGTCTGGGTTTTTAAAAGTTCCCTCAAAGTTTAGGATTATAGGTGTTGACAAGGATTTTTGATCCACAGGGGACAATCTACAGCAGAAATTACTACCCTGACTTCTAAGCCGTCTAATCAGGGAGAGATGAAGGAAACGATTTGGGTAGATACTGAATACTTGTTTCATAATACTTTCATTCTGTATGTGATTGATTACGTATGTGTGTGTATACATAAAATTTTTTTCTACAACTTAATTTTAAAATACATTCTTATTGGACATTTGGTACCTCTACTTTCCAATTCTTTAATGTGGTCATAATTACCACTGGAAACTACCAAAATTTAAGTAATATCATGTTGGTTTTCCCCCGCCATAACTCTATTATTTTTCTATTTCTCATCTAGATGAACGGCCACTACACTTCCCAAGCTAGACACTTGGAAGCCGTCTTTCACCAACCATATACATCCATTTTAAAACCACTTCTCTTCATCCCTACTGCTATTCTTTTAGTTTAAGCTCTCATCATTCTCACTTGAATTGCCCCAACAGCCTTAACACTGATCTTTCTTATTCTATAAACTTTTATTTAAAATCTTCTGGGTTTCAAACCTGTGCATACATTTGGGAATATAAAGATAAATGAGGCACAGAATCCCTGCTCTTACAGGTTTATAGGCTAGTGGGGAAAGAAATAAGTAAACTGTATAAGGGTCATAATAGAGATATGAGCAGTGTTATGGAAGCATAGAGGAAGGACAACATTCAGACTTGCTTTCAGGGGTGGAAAGGACAAAATAGAGAGGGGAGGAGGAGGACTGAGGAAGCCATCCTGATGAGTACAGTACTTGAGCTGTTAAAAAAAAAAAAAGAAAAAAAAGGAAAATGGTTACCAAAGGTGAGAAAGACATTTCCAAGAGAAAAAATTAATTTATAAATGCAAAGGCATGGATAAGAGTTATTACGGCCCCTTTGGAGAAATACAAAGTTGAGGACAGGGGATAGGGTAAAAAAACCTTAAGTAGTAAATAGGGAATGGCTCATGCAAAGTCTTACATACCATGCAAGGGGGCTTGGGTTTCATTCTATAGGTAATGAGGAATATTTAGAAAACTTTTAAGGAGTGGCATTATACCACTGGATTTACAGTTTAGAAATATCATTCTGCTAAGAATATAGCAGTGAGTAACAAAGATGTGGCTCCTATCCTCATGGAGCTTACTATCTAATGGGACAGATATGCATGTTCACTGGCACTGGTAATGAGAATATCAACTTTAAAAAATCCAAACACTTTTTCTTAATGAAAAACAAATTTAATTTTGTTAAGCCACTGAGATGTAGCTATTACAACAAATAGGATTATCTTAATTGATGAATATTAATTTTAATCCCAGCAACTCAATAAACACATTTATTAATCTAAATATTTATCTGTTGATTCTCTCGTGTTTTCTGCATAAAAATTACATATTTGTAAATACTAAGGTTGCTTTTCTTTCCTATTTTTTACCAATTTTATTTCTTTTTTTGTACTACAGTAGTAGCTAAGACCTCCTGTACAACGTTGAATAAAAGCAACATGGTTTGCAATACGTTTAAATATCACTGTATGTGTATATATAATTTATACCTAATTATTTATACCAAGTTATAATACATACATAAATAATTTGGACCTTGGATTAAGTCAGTTACTGAGGCTCATAGTTCACAGATAAGAAGTGAAACCAACGATAAATGTACATTGTAATTTTTATTTCTATAACTAGTAATGTAAGTAAAATGGCTTTATTTGAAATTTTCAAGTATCAACTAATACATCAGCATTACACACAGGTATTCACTTTTGTAAAGTGGTTAAAAGTTAAAGCCCTCCATGTTTACTCTATGTAGAATGGTCAAGCAGAGAAGCTGAAATGTCCTATTTTGTCAATTTGGCTTGAGTGAATTTCTACATGGAAACTTTACTTAATCAACGATTATAAGCACAATCAAAGAGAAAGGGCGTGTTAGTTTCTGCTTTATAACAAAGTGAATCAGTTGGAACAGTTCTCAGACCTTTCTGAGATGCTCTTCCCAGGTTATAATCCTCAAATTTGGCTCAAATAAAATTTTGCATTTCTTTCTTAAAAAAAAAAAAAAAAGAGAAAGGGCACTGGAAAATATATGAAAGGGGAAGAGGGATCTGATCCACAAGATAACTAAAGCCATTGAAATTAATAAAAATCAATCAAGGAAAGTAAGTAGAATTAGCAGAGAAGAGGGCCAAGGATGGAACACCAAGGATAACTAATCTTAAGGGATAGACAATTTAAGTTGAAGAATTACTTATGCAGCATCTGCTACATACCAGGTGATGGTCTACACAAACTGAAAATATAATGGAAAATACAATCTGTAGTAGATACAGGTGAAAAAGTTCTACAGCTGAGAAAAAACTCACAAAGAACAGGAAGAGAAATGCAAGAAAATTAGGAAAGATGGTGGAAGCCAAAGGAAGAGAATTTCAAGAATGAAGCAGTTCCCATATTATCAAAAGCTGAGAGAGATTAGGTAAGGTAAGGACTGAAGTCACCGATGATTTGAGGGTGGGGTGGGGAGAGGCCAGATTACAGTGGTTTTAAGAGGGAATAATGAACAAATTTGTATAACTTTTTCTTTTAAGTTCAGTGAGGTTGGGACTAGAGGTGCAATTCTAAGAAATATTGTTTTGCTTTAGATGGGAGAAATTTGAGCATGTTAATACACTGACAAAAAAGGGGAGATATGGAGGGAAATTTTTGATAATGATTACAACAATCTAAATTAAGCACTTACATCCCTATCAAAGCGAATCATTTTGGACCTTTAAAGCAACAAATCAGAGAACAATACTATATGGCAAAACTTTCATTTCTGTTAACAGGTAAACACTGATAAGCAAATGAATGGTTAGAGACTCAATTTTCATAGTTTATCTGTGATATAACAAACCTGAAAATATTAGAATTTATAAGTAATTTATACAGCTATTTCATTCAATGCTCATAATCCTTTAAGATTAGTATTAATAATGACTTTTTCAAAATGGGAAATTGAGGCTGAGATTAAACAATAAGGTGTAAGACACAAAACTAACAGAAACATGCTTGTTTCACTCAAAGTCCATGCTCTTTTCAATACTATTCTGACCCTGGATTTTAATATCAAATGAAAGCTCAGAAAGTAATTTTAGTGCTCAAAAGATCCAACCATAAATGTACTGGTCAAAACTTACCATGACAATTTAAGATCATTCTGAATAAGAAAGACATATATGACAAAAATAATAGCTAACATTTATAGAGCCAGTACCATGTGTTAGGTACTGGGCCATGGGTCTCACACAGCATTTAATTTAATTCTTATAAATATTACTCCTATAAAAAATGAGACCTCTGCTTTAGTAAAGTAGAGTAGACATACTTTTCCCTGTATCTCCTGCTAAGCACAACTAAAAACCCTGGACATATATAAAAATATATCTCACAAACATACAGAGCCTGTGAGAAGTGGAGAGAAACAGGCAGGCTGGCTAGTGAACTTCAGACCCAAGGAACAAGACAGTGATGAGTTCCTTGGGTTTTATTTTTGCCTAATATATCATAGATAGTGAAGAAGCTGACAACACTGAACACCAATGGGCACACACATAAAGAGATCCAAGAAAAACATGATCTCTTTAGGCAAAGGACCAGGAAAAAGAGCAACCTAGCAAGACAAAAGTTTTGACAAACACCACAAAAAAACTGGGGCTCTATACCACCAATGTCAGCAAAAGTGGAATGGAGAGCCAAGAATTCCACCCTTGCCAGACTGTAATGAGGTGCCTCAGCTCTCCTCCTCCCATTCCCCCAAAGGAATGCTGTTGGTGAAGGCTGAGTGGGGAGTCAGGACATTAATCATTTCTGGGTGGTAACAAGTGGCCACCAACAACCCCCCCAATCAGTGGCAATCATGTGGCATGTGGGGAGCCTGACCTTCTACCCCCACCTGGCAGTAACATGGCATTCCACCCCCTCCTGGCTGGAGTAGAGTCAGAGGCCAAGTAAAGAATCAGGACTTCCACTACCGATTAGCAGCAACAAGGCCATCCCCAATGATGTCACTGGAGACCACGTGAGGAGCAATAACAAGGTGCCTCTTGTTATCAGCGGATAATCTGAGGCTGAGATTGGTATCAGAGGATGCAGAGAGGGGAGCCTAAACTTCTAATTCTGTCCAGCAGTAGAAAGGAGCCCTTCCTCTCCTAGGTATCAACAGAGGTATAGTGGAAAGTCTGGACTTCCTTCTCAACCTGGCAGCAATGAGGTGGTAACCTAAACCGAAAAGAGCAGTGTTAAAAAAACCCCCACTAAAATACAAGATTTAAATAAGATCTAGAGTCTTATATAATACTCAATAGAGCTAAGAACCAGGAATATATCAAATTAAATAAGAAAAAACAATCAACAGACATCAACAGTGAGATGACACTGATGTCAGAATTATGTGCCAAGAATTTTAAGCAGCCATCACAGAAAAACCTCAGTGAGCAATTACAAAGTATATATTATATACATGCACATATATATATTTTATACAGTTGTCCCTTGGTAACCACAGGGGATCGGTTCCAGGACACTCCTCCCCATCCAATACCAAACCCCTCAGATGCTTAACTCCCTTATATTAAATGGCTGGCATAGTACGCTCAGTCCTCTGAATGTGCAGATGTGGAACCTACAGATATGGAGGGCTGAATGTATACATGTACATATGTAAGTGATGTAATCCTAGAACAATCTCTAAAGCATCTATACAAAGAGATACACCCAGAATCATTATAACAGAATGAAAACGGAAAATGGAATCCTAAAAAAGGTTCAAGTAACCCAAAGGAGGCAGAAAAAAGAAAAAAGAGAAATTAAAAACAGAATAAACAGGGCTTCCCTGGTGTCGCAGTGGTTGAGAGTCCACCTGCCAATGCAGGGGACATGGGTTCGTGCCCCGGTCTGGGAAGATCCCACATGCCACGGAGCGGCTGGGCCCATGAGCCATGGCCGCTGAGCCTGTGAGTCTGGAGCCTGTGCTCTGCAACAGGAGAGGCCACAGCAGTGAGAGGCCCGTATACCGCAAAAAAAACCCCAAAAAACAAAAAACCAGAATAAACAGAAAACAAACAACCAAAAAGCAAACTTCAGTACTAACATATTCAATAACTGTACTAAATGTAAATGGTACACACACACACACACACACACACACACACACACACACATACATACACACGTACCAATTAAAAGACAGAGATCAGCAGAATAGATTTAAAAAAAAAATAACCCCAACTTTATACTTCTTAAAAGTAACTCACTTCAAACAGAATGATATAAGTAGGTTGGAAGTCAAAAGATAGAGAAAGATATACTATATAAGCATGAATTAAAAGAAAACAGGTGTGGCTATATTAATATCAGGTAAAGTAGACATCAACAAAGAAAAGTATCAGGGACAAAGAGATATATCACATAATGTCAATCCAGCAAGAAGACATAGCAAACCTAAATGTGTACATATCAAACAAAAGAGGTGCAGTAATGGGAAGCAAAAACTGATAGACCTGAAAAGAAAAACAGACAAATGCATTTATTATAGCTATAATGCTAGAGACCTGAATGTCCTCTCTAAAATTAATAGAACAAGAACACAATAAATCAGCAATGATACACAAGAACTCAATAACACCAGCAACCAACAGAATCTAATCAACAGAATACACATGATTTTCAAGTGCCTATGAAACATATAGCAAAAGTGACCATATCCTGACCTACCCTTAAATGATTTAAAAGAATTGAAGGCACACAGATTATGTTATGTGGCCACAATGAAATGAGACTAGAAATCAATTAAGAGAAAGGTTAACACTAAAATCTGAGGGGGCAGAGTCAAGATAGCAAAATAGGAGGACACAGAGTTCACATCTCCTTACAACTAGGGCACCTACCAGGCACTTGTGAGGGGCCACGGACACCGAAGGGGATGGGAAGAACCCCCAAGTAACCAGGTAGGACGTGGCGTGGGGGAGAAGAAATGGAGGCAGGATGGGATGGATGCCCCTGTGGGGTGGCTGGGGGAGGGGTTCCCACACCTAGAGTGGCCCACCCACAGTGAGGAGAGCAACGGGGATGCAGAGAGACCCTTGGGAGATTGGAGGATCAGAAAGGAACAAAGCCAGTGTTTCCCCCGCCCACCTGGGCCATACGGAGCCGGCTGAGGTCTTGGGCCTGATCCTCTGCACTCCAAGGCCACCACTGGCTGTGCAGAGCCCAAACCCTGCCCCTGCACTCTAATCCACGCTCTGAGGCCCCCTCCAACCATGTTGTCCTTTCCGGCTGTGCAGGTCCTGAGCCTAGGGGCCCGCCCCCACCTTAAACCCCCACCACCACCTAAGGTCCTTGACCCAAGCCAAGGCTTTTTCCAGCCCCTTTTTCTTTTCTTCATTTTTTTCTTTTTTTTTTTTTAAACGTTGTGGTTCTGTTTACCTTGTGGTGGTATCATTTATATTTTTATTTTTTCTATTAAGTCTTTCATTTTTCTAATTTTATTTTATCTTTTACTCTTTGTGGTTGTTCTGCTCCTTTTGGTTTCTTCCCTGCCTCTTTTTTTTTTTTTTTTCCTGTTTTGGTTCTGTTTTACCTTGTTGTTGTTGTTTCACTTATATTTCTAGTTTTTCCAATATATTTTTTATTTTTCACTTTATTTTTTATTCTTCGATATCATACTTTTTTTTTCTTCTTTTTTTTGCCACGCCACACAGCTTGCAGAATCTTGTTTCCCAGGCTGAGGGTCGGGCCTGAGCTGCTGAGGTGGGGATAACAAGTCCAAACCGCTGGACTAACAGAGAACCTCAGACACCAGGAAATATTAATCAGAGTGAGATCTCCCGGAGATCCTCACTTCGGCACCAAGACCTCACTCTACCCAACTGCCTGCAAACTCCAGTGCTGGACACCTCAGGCCAAACAACCAGTAAGACAGGAACAAAGCCCCACACATTAAAAAAAATGAGTTGACAAAAAAATGTGTTACAGATGAAGGACCAAAGTAAAAACCTACAACACCAAATAAATGAAGAGAAAATAGGCAACCTACCTGAAAAGAAATTCAGAGTAATGATACTAATAAAGATGATACAAAATCTCAGAAATAGAATGAAGGCATGGATTGAGAAAATACAAGAAATGTTTAAAAAAGACCTAGAAGAACTAAAGAACATAAAACTGTGATGAACAACACAATAACTGAAGCAAAAAAATACACTAGAAGGAATCAACAGCAGAATGAGAAAGAAGAACAAATAATGAGCTGGAAGATAGAATGGTGGCAATAACTGCTGAGGAGCAGAATAAAGAAAAAAGAATGAAAAGAATTGAGGACAGTGTCAGAGACCTCTGGGACAACATTAAACACACAACATTCGAATTATAGGGGTTCCAGAAGAAAAAGAGAAAGAATCTGAGAAAATATGTGAAGAGATTATAGTTGAAAACTTCCCTAACATGGGAAAGGAAATAGCCACCAAAGTGCAGAAACTGCAGAGAGTCCCATACAAGATAAACCCTAGGAGAAACCACCAAGACACATATTAATCAAACTAACAAAAATTAAACACAAAGAAAAAATATTAAAAGTAGCAAGGGAAAAGCAACAAATAACGTAAAAGGGAATCCCCATAAAGTTATCAGCTGTTTTTTCAGCAGAAACTCTGCAGGCCAGAAGGGAGGGTCAGGATATTTTTAAAGTAATAAAAGAGAAAAACCTACAACAAAGATTACTCTAACCATCAAGGATCTCATTCGGATTTGATGGAGAAATCGAAAGCTTTAGGGATAAGCAAAAGCTAAGAGAATTGAGCACCACCAAATCAGCTTTACAACAAATGCTAAAAGAACTTCTCTAGGCAGGAAACACAAGAGAAAAAGAAGAAAAGGACCTATAAAAACAAACCCAAAACAATAAAGAGAAAGGTAATAGGAACATATATATCTATAATTACCTTGAATGAAAATGGATTAAATGCTCCAACCAAAAGACATAGACTGGCTGAATGGATACAAAAATAAGACTTGTATATATGCTGTCTATAAGAGATCCACTTCAGACCTAGGGACACATACAGATGGAAAGTGAGGGGATGGAAAAAAGGTATTCCATGCAAATGGAAACCAAAAGAAAGCTAAAGGAGCAATACTCATATAGACAAAATAGGCTTAAAAGTAAAGAATGTTCCAAGAGAAAAGAAAGGACACTATGTAATGATCAAGGGATCAATCCAAGAAGAAGACGGAATAATTATAAATGTTTATGCACCCAACATAGGAGCACCTCAATACCTAAGGCAAATACTAACAGCCAAAAAAGGGGAAAATGACAGTAACGCAATAACAGTGGGAGACCTCAACACTCCACTTACACCAATGGACAGATCATCCAGACAGAAAATAAGGAAACACAAGCTTTAAATGACACAATAGACCAGATAGATTTAATTGATACTTATAGGACATTCCAGGTGAAAGCAACAGAATACACTTTCTTCTGAAGTGCACACAGAACATTTTCCAGGATAGATCACATCCTGGGTCACAAATCAAGCTTTGGAAAATTTAAGAAAATTGAAATCGTATCAAGCATCTTTTCTGACACCAATACTATGAGATTAGAAATCAATTATAGGAAAACAACTGTAAAAAACACAAACTCATGGAGGCTAAACACTGCACTGATAAATAACCAAGAGATCACTGAAGAAATCAAAGAAGAAATAAAAGAATACCTAGAAACAAATGATAATGAAAGCACAATGAACCAAAACCTATGCGATGCAGCAAAAGCAGTTCTAAGAGGGAAGTTTATAGCAATTCAATCTCACCTCAAGAAACAAGAAAAATCTCAAATAAACAATCTAACCTTACACGTAAAGCAACTAGAGAAAGAAGAAGAAAGAAAACCCAAAGTTAGCAGAAGGAAAGAAATCATAAAGATGAGAGTAGAAATAAAAGAAATAGAAATGAAAAAAATAACAGCAAAGATCAATAAAACTAAAAGTTGGTGCATTGAGAAGGTAAACAAAATTGATAAACCGTTAACCAGACTCATCAAGAAAAAAAGAGAGAGGACTCAAATCAATAAAATTGCAAAAGGAGAAGTTACAACTGACACCACAGAAATACAAAGGATGATACGAGACTACTATAAGCAACTATATGCCAATAAAATGGACAACCTGGAAGAAATGGACAAATTCTTGGAAAAGTACAACTTTCCAAGACTGAACCAGGAAGAAATAGAAAATATGACCAGACCAATCACAACTAATGAAACTGAAACTGTGATTAAAAGTCTTCTAACAAACAAAAATCCAGGACCAGATGGCTTCACAGGCAAATTCTACCAAATATTTAGAGAACAGCTAACACCAATCCTCCTCAAACTCTTCCAAAAGACTGCAGAGTGAGGAACACTCTCAAACTCGTTCTACAAGGCCATCATCACCCTAATACCAAAACCAAAGATATCACACACACAGAAAAATTACAGGCCAATATCACTGATAAACATAGATGCAAAAATCCTGAACAAATAAATACTAGCAAACAGAATTCAACAGCACATTAAAAGGATCATACACCAGGATCAAGTGGGATTTATCCCAGGGATGCAAGGATTCTTCAATATACACATATCAATCAATGTGATACACCATATTAACAAACTGAAGAATAAAAACCATATGATCATTTCGATAGATGCAGAAAAAGCTTTTGACAAAATTCTACACCCATTTATGATAAAAAAATTTCCAGAAAGTGGGCATAGAGGGAACCTACCTCAACATAATAAAAGCCAAATATGACAAACCCACAGTCAACATCATTCTCAATGGTGAAAAACTGAAAGCATTTCTTCTAAGATCAGGAACAAGACAAGGTTGCCCACTTTTGCCACACTTATTCAACATAGTTTTGGAAGTCCTAGCCATGGCAATCGGAGAAAAAAAAGAAATAAAAGAAAGCAAACTTGGGAAAGAAGTAAAACTGTCACTGTTTGCAGATGACATGATACTATACATAGGAAATCCTAAAGATGCCACCAGAAAACTACTAGAACTCATAAATGAATTTGGTAAAGTTGCAGGATACAAAATTAATGTACAGAAACCTCTTGCATTCCTATATACTAACAACAAAAGATCAGAAAGAGAAATTAAAGAAACAATCCCATTTACCACTGCAACAAAAATAATAAAATACCTAGGAATAAACCTACCTAAAGAGACAAAAGACCTGCACTCAAAAAACTATAAAACACTGATGAAAGCAATCAAAGATGACAAAAACAGATGGAGAGATATACCATGTTCTTGGATTGGAAGAATCAATATTGTGAAAATGACTATACTACCCAAAGCAATCTACAGATTCAATGCAATCCCTATCAATTACCAATGGTATTTTTCACAGAATTAGAGCAAAAAATTTTACAATTTGTATGGAAACACAAATGACTCTGAACAGCCAAAGCAATCTCGAGAAAGAAAAGTGGAGCTGGAGGACTTCAGACTATATTAAAAGCTACAGTAATCAAGACAGTATGGCACTGGCACAAAAACAGAAATATGCATCAAAGGTATAGGATAGAAATCCCAGAGATGAACCCACGCACCTATGGTCACCTAATCTATGACAAAGGAGGCAAGAATATACAATGGAGAAAGACAATCTGTTCAATAAGTGGTGCTGGGGAAACTGTACAGCTACATGTAAAAGAATGAAATTAGAACACTCCCTAACACCATACACAAAAATAAACTCAAAATGTATTAAAGACTTAAAGGTAAGACCAGACACTATAAAACTCTTAGAGGAAAACATAGGAAAAACACTCTTTGACACAAATCACAGCAAGATCTTTTCTGACCCACCTCCTGGAGTAATGAAAATAATAACAAAAATAAACAAATGGGACCTAATGGAACTTAAAAGCTTTCGCACAGTAAAGGAAGCCATCAACAAAATGAAAAGACAACCCTCAGAATGTCAGAAAATATTTGCAAAGGAAGCAACAGACAAAGGATCAATCTCCAAAATATACAAACAGCTCAATAACAGAATAACAAACAACCCAATCAATAAATGAGAGGAAGACCTAAATAGACATTTTTCCAAAGAAGACATACAGATGGCCAACAAACACCTGAAAAGTTGCTCCACATCACTAATTATTAGAGAAATGCAGAACAAAACTACAATGAAGTATCACCTCAGACCAGTCAGAATGGCCATCATCAAAAAATCTACAAACAATAAATGCTGGAGAGGATATGGAGAAAAGGGAACCCTTTTGCACTGCTGGTGGGAATGAAAATTGATACAGTCACTGTGGAGAACAGTATGGAGGTTCCTCAGAAAACTAAAACTAGAACTACCATATGACCCAGCAATCCCACTACTGGGCATATAACCTGAGAAAACCATAATTCAAAAAGATACAAGTACCCCAATGGTCACTGCAGCTGTATTTACAATAGCCAGTATGTGGAAACAACCTAAATGTTAATCGACAGATGAATGGATAAAGAAGATGTGGTACATATATATGTAATGGAATATTACTCAGCCATAAAAAGGAACGAAATTGGGCCATTTGTAGAGACGTGGATGGACCCAGAGTCTGTCATACAGAGTGAAGTAAGTCAGAGTAAAACAAATATCGTATATTAACGCATATATATATGGAATCTAGAAAAATGGTACACACGAACCTATTTGTAAGGCAGGAATAGAGATGCAGACGTAGAGAATGGAAACGTGGACGGGGGAGAAGGGGAGGGTGGGATGAACTGGGAGATTAGGTGTGACATAAAAACATTACAATGTGAAAAATAGATAGCTGGTGGGAACCTGCTGCATAGTACAGGGAGCTCACCCTAGTGCTCTGTGATGACCTAGACAGGTGGGACTGGGGAATGGGGAGGGGGTCCAAGAGGAAGGGGATATATTTATACACACAGCTGATTCACTTTATTGTACAGCAGAAATTAACACAACATTGTAAAGCAATTATACTCCAACCAAAAAAAATTTAAATAAATAAAAATTAAAATCTCCACGCACCTGGAAATGAAGTAACACATTTGTTAACAATTCATGAGGCAAGGAGAAAGTCTCAAGGGAAATTTTTAAAAAATACATTGAATTGAATGAAAACGAAAACACAACATACTTAAATGTGTGGGATGTAGCTAAAACAATGCTGAGAGAAAACTTTATCTCAGGAAATGATTACATTATGCAAGTATAAAGGTCTCAAATCAATCACCTAAGCTCCTGCCTCAAGAAAACTAGAAAAAGAAGAGCAAAATAAACTCAATGTAGTCAAGAGAGAGAAAATGATACATAGCAAATTATCTATGAAATTAAAATTTTTAAAATGCAGAGAAAATCAATGAAACAAAGAGCTTATTCTTTGAAAAGTTCAATAAAGTAGACAAACCTCTAGCAAGACTGACAAAGAAAGAATAAAAGAGAGAAAACACAAATTATTAATATCAGGAGTGAAACAAGAGAATTACTACAGACCTTGAAAACATCAAAAGGATAAAGGAATACTATAAACAACTCTATACATAACAATTTGATAGTTCAGATGAAATAGACTAATTCCACAAAAAACACATTACCACAACTCACTCAAGATAAAATATAAAATTTGAATAGTCATGTTACTATTAAATAAATTAAATTTACCAAATGTTTAAAGTATGAATATCAATCTATACAATTTCATCCACAATATAAAACAAGAGGGAATACTTCCCAACTAATTTTATTAAGTGAGTTTTACTGTAGCACCCCAAAGACACTACTACAAAAACAAAAAAGACAAATATGATGTAAAAATTATTTCAAAAATTATCAAAAATAGTTCAGCAATAAATAAAAGAAATTATATACTACAACCATATCCAGGGATGTAAGAGTAGTTCAATATTCAAATATCAATATAAACCACCATGAAGGATGCTATGAAAGAAAAAATCATATGATCACATAAACACAGAAAAAGCATTTAAAAATCCAACACGTATTAACAAGAAAAACTCTCAGCCAACAATGAATAGAGAAGAGCTTCCTCAACTTGATAAGGAACATCTACAATAAAACCTATTGCTAACACTACACTAAATGGTAAGAGACTGAATACCTTCACTCTAAAATGAGAAAAATGACAAGGATATCCACTCTTACCACTGCTTTTCATCACGGTACTGGAAGCTCTAGCCAGCACACCAAGGCAAGAAAATCCTGTACAAAGCATACATATTGGAAAGAAAGAAATAAACTGTCTCTATTTATAGGCTATAAAATTGTCTATGAAAAATCCCAGATAATCCATAAATATATATATATATAGTAAGTTCAACAATGCCACAGGATATAATATTAACATACAAAAATCAATTGTTTTTCTATAAAATAGCCTTGAACACATGGAAACCACAATTTAAACAATAATACCACTTACAATAGCAAGGGAGGGAGAGAGAGAAAGAGAGACAGAAAAATTCACAGGTATAAATCTGACAAAAATGTACAGGACTCGTACACTGCAAACTACAAAATGCTGATATAAGAAATCAAAGAAACCTAAATACATGGAGAGATATGCTACATTCATGAATTAGAAAAATCAACATAGTAAGTATGTCAATTCTCCCCATATTGATTATAGTAGTTTAATACAATTCCTATGAAAATTCCATAAAAAATTGTTTTGAGATAGAGCTGTTTACTCTAAAACATATATGGGATGATAAGGAAAACAGAATAGCTGACGCAATTTTGAAAAATAATAATAATGTGAGAAGAATCAGTCTACCTGACTTAAAGGTTTACATAGCTACAGTAATCAAGACTGCCTGATACTGGTGAAAAGACTAATACATAGATCTGTGGAACAGAGAATATAACTAAGAAGTAGCCCCACTCAAGTAAAGTCAACTGATTTTTGACCAAAGTTCAAAGCAATTCAATGAATAGTACTAAAGCAGATGATATTGAAGCAAATGGACATCCACAGGCAAAAAAAATGAAAAAAGAACCTTGATCTAATGATCACACTTCATAAAAAAATTAACTCAAAATACATCATAAATTTAAATATAAAATGTAAAACTATAAAACTTTTAGAAGGAAGAAATTATAGGAGAAAATCTTTGTGACTAGGAGTCAGTCAATGAGTTCTTAGATATGACAGGAAAAGTATAATCCATGAAATAGAGAAAAAAATTGGTAGGTTGAATTTTACCAAAACTAAAAACTTTTCCTTTGTGAAAGACCATGTTAAGATAATGAAAAGACAAGATATGGGCTGGGAGAAAATATCTGTAAATGAAATCTGATAAAAGATTCATATCTAGAATATATAAAGAACTCTCAAAACTCAACAGTACAAAAACCCAAACAATCAATTAAGAAATAGGAAAAGGGCATGAAGAAATATTTCACCAATGAGAACATACAGATGGCAAATAAGCACATTAAGAGATGTTCAATATCATTAGTCATTAAAGGCATACTTCATTTTATTGCACCTCACAGATATTGTACTTTTGATGATTTGTGGCAACCCTGTGATGTCAGATGGCTGTTAGTATTTTTTAGAAATAAAGTATTTTAAAATTAAGGTATATACATTGCTTTTTTAGACATAGTGCTATTGCATATTTAATAGACAATAATACAGTATAAACATAACTTTTATATGCACTGGAAAAACAAAAACTCCATATAACTTGCTGTACTGCAATATTTGCTTCATTGCAGAGGTCTGGACCAAACCCCCTATATCTCCGAGGATTCCACTATGAAAATGTAAAATTAAGTCCACAGGGAACTATTACTATTAGAATTGCTAATATAATATTAAAAATAATCACACCAAAAGCTTGAAAGGATTCAAAGACACTGGACCATTCATACATTGCTAGTGGAAATTATTTGGCAGTTTCTTAAAAAGCTGTTTAGTTTGTGTTTTCAAGACAGTGATCTCATTTGGCCAGGGAACTCAATGTGCAATTCTGCCTGATGTGAGGCCCAAACCATGAGCTTGCTGGCTTTTTTTTTTAATATCTTTATTGGAGTACAATTGTTTTACAAGGTTGTGCTAGTTTCTGTTGTACAACAAAGTGAATCAGCTATAAGTATACATATATTCCCATAACCCCTCCCTCTGGGGCTCCCTCCCATCCTCCCCGTCCTACCTCTCTAGGTCATCACAAAGCATCAAGCTGATCTCCCTGTGCTATAAAGCAGCTTCCCACTAGCCTTCCATTCTACATTTGGTAGTGTATATATGTCAAAGCTACTATCTCACTTTGTCCCAGCTTCCCCTTCACCCCTCTGTGTCCTCAAGTCCGTTCTCTACGTCTGCGTCTTTATTCCTGCCATGTCACTAGGTTCATCAGTACCATATTTTTAGGTTCCACATATGTGCGTTAGCATATGGTATCTGCTTCTCTCTTTATGACTTACTTCACTCTGTATGACAGTCTCTAGGTCCATCCACCTCATTACAAATAACTCAATATCCTTCTTTTTCATGGCTGAGTAATATCCCATTGTATACATGTGCCACATCTTCTTTATCCATTCATCTGTTGATGGACATTTAGGCTGCTTCCATGTCCTGGCTACTGTAAATAGTGCTACAATGAACATTCTGGTACATGTATCTTTCCGAATTAAGGTTTTCTCAGGGTATATGCCCAGTAGTGGGATTGCTGGGTCATGTGGTAGTTCTATTTTTTTAGCTTTCTAAGGAAGCCTCACACTCTTCTCCACAGTGGCTTTATCAATTTACATTCCCACCAACAGTGCAAGATGGTTCCCTTTTCTCCACACCCTGTCCAGCATTTATTGTTTGTAGATTTTCTGATGATGCCCATTCTAACCGGTGTGAGGTGATACCTCTATTGTAGTTTTGATTTGCATTTCTCTAATAATTAGTGATGTTGAGCAGCTTTCATGAGTTTGTTGGCCATCTGTATGTCTTCTTTGGAGAAATGGCTATTTAGGTCTTCTGCCCATTTTTGGATTGGGTTGTTTGTTTTCTTGATATTGAGCTGCATGAGCTGCTTGTATATTTTGGACATTAATCCTTTGTCAGTTGCTGTGTTTGCAAATATTTTCTCCCATTCTGAGGGCTGTCTTTTCATTTTGTTTATGGCTTCCTTTGCTGTGAAAAAGCTTTTAAGTTTCATTAAGTCCCATTTGTTTTTTTTATTTTTTATTTTCAATACTGTAGGAAGTGGGTCAAAATAGATCTTGCTGTGATTTATGTCAAAGAGTGTTCTGCCTATGCTTTCCTCTAAGAGTTTTATAGTGTCTGGCCTTACATTTAGATCTTTAACCCATTTTGAGTTTATTTTTGTGTATAGTGATAAGAAGTGTTCTAATTTCATTCTTTTACATGTAGCTTTCCAGTTTTCCAGCTCCACTTACTGAAGAGGCTGTCTTTTCTCCATTGTCTGTTCTTGCCTCCTTTGTCAAAGACAAGGTGACCATATGTGTGTGAGTTTATTGCTGGGCTTTCTATCCTGTTCCATTGATCTATATTTGTTTTTGTGCCAGTACCATACTGTCTTGATTACTGTAGCTTTCTAGTATGGTCTGAAGTCAGGGATCCTGAGTCCTCCAGCTCCGTTTTTCTTTCTCAAGATTGTTTTGGCTATTCAGGGTCTTTTGTGTTTCCATACAAATTGTACAGTTTTTTGTTCTGGTTTTGTGAAAAATGCCATTGGTAATTTGATAGGGATTGCATTGAATCTGTAGATTGCTTTGGGTAGTATAGTCATTTTCACAATGTTGATTCTGCCAATCTAGGAACATGGTATATCATTTTTGATTTCTTTCATCAGTGTTTTATAGTTTTCTGCATATAGGTCTTTTGCCTCCTTAGGTAGGTTTATTCCTAGGTATACTATTATTTTTGTTGCAGTGGTAAATGGGAGTGTTTCCTTGACTTCTCTTTCTGAATTTTTGTTGTTAGTGTATAGGAATGCAAGAAATTTCTGTGCGTGAATTTTGTATCCTGCTACTTTACCAAATTCATTGATTAGCTCTAGTAGTTTTCTGGTAGCATCTTTAGGATTTCCTATGTATAATATCATGTCATCTGCAAACAGTGACAGTTTTACTTCTTCTTTTCCAATTTGGATTCCTTTTATTTCTTTTTCTTCTCTGATTGCCATGGCTAAAACTTCCAAAACTATGTTGAATAAGAGTGGTGAGAGTGGGCACCCTTGTCTTGTTCCTGATCTTAGTGGAAATGCTTTCAGTTTTTCACCATTGAGAATGACCTTGGTTGTGAGTTTTGTCATATATGGCTTTTATTATGTTGAGGTATGTTCCCTCTATGCCCACTTTCTGGAGAGTTTTAATCATAAATGGGTGTTGAATTTTGTCAGAAGCTTTTTCTGCATCTATTGAGAGTATCATATGGTTTTTATCCTTTAGTTCGTTAATATGGTGTATCACATTGATTGATTTGCATATACTGAAGAATCCTTCCATTCCTGGGGTAAACCTCACTTGATCATGGTGTATGATCCTTTTAATATGCTGTTGGATTCTGTTTGCTAGTATTTTGTTGAGGATTTTTGCATCTACGTTCATTAGTGATATTGGTCTGTAATTTTCTTTTTTTCTGAACATCTTTGTCTGGTTTTGGTATCAGGGTGAGGGTGGCCTCATAGAATGAGTTTGGGAGTGTTCCTCCCTCTGTTGTATTTTGGAAGAGTTTGAGAAGGATGGGTGTTAGCTCTTCTCTAAATGTCTGATAGAATTCACCTGTGAAGCCTCTGCCCCTGGGCGTTTTTGTTGTTGGTAGATTTTTAATCACAGTTTCAATTTCAGTGCTTGTGATTGGTCTGTTCATGTTTTCTATTTCTTCCTTGTTCAGTCTTGGAAGGTTGTACCTGTCAAAGAATTTGTCCATTTCTTCCAGGTTGCCCACTTTATTGGCATATAGTTGCTTGTAGTAGTCTCTCATGATCCTCTGTATTTCTGTGGTGTCAGTTGTTACTTCTCCTTTTTCATTTCTAATTCTGTTGATATGTCTTCTCCCTTTTTTCCTGATGAGTCTGGCTAAAGGTTTATCAATTTTGTTTATCTTCTCAAAGAACCAGCTTTTAGTTTTATGGATCTTTGCTATTGTTTCCTTCCTTTTTCATTTATTTCTTACCTGATCTTTACGATTCCTTTCCTCTGCTAACTTTGGGTTTTTCTTATTCTTCTTTCTCTAATTGCTGTAGGTTTAAGGTTAGGTTGTTTATTTGAGATTTTTCTGGTTTCTTGAGGTAGGATTGTATTGCTATAAACTTCCCTCTTAGAACTGCTTTTGCTGCACCATATAGGTTTTGGGTTGTTGTGTTTTCATTGTCATTTGTTCCTAGGTATTTTTTGATTTCCTCTTTGATTTCTTCAGTGATCTCTTGGTTGTTTAGTAGCATATTGTTTAGCCTCCATGTGTCTGTACTTTTTACATTATTTTCCTTTAATCGATATCTAGTCTCATAGCAATGTGGTCGGAAACGATGCTTGATACAATTTCAGTTTTCTCAATGCTTGATACGATTTCAATTTTCTCAAATTTACCAAGGTTTGATTTGTGACCCACGATGTGATCTATCCTAGAGAATGTTCTGTGTGCACTTGAGAAGTGTATTCTGTTGTTTTTGGATGGAATGTCTTATAAATATCATTTAAGTCCATCTGGTCTAATGTGTCTTTTAAAGCTTGTGTTTCCTTATTTATTTTCTGTTTGGATGATCTGTCCATTGGTGTAAGTGGGGTGGTTAAAGTCCCCTACTATTATTGTGTTACTGTCAATTTCCCCTTTTATGACCGTTAGCATTTGTCTTATGTATTGAGGTGCACCTATGTTAGGTACATAAATGTTTATAATTGTTACATCTTCTTCTTGGATTGATCCCTTGATCATTACATAATGTCCTTCCTTGTCTCTTGTAACAGTATTTTAAAGTCTGTTTGTCTGACATGGGTGTTTTTACTTCAGCTTTCTGTTGATTTCCATTTGCATGGAATATCTTTTTCCATCCCCTTACTTTCAGTCTGTATGTGTCCCTAGGTCTGAAGTGGGTCTCTTGTAGAAAGCATATATACAGGTCTTGTTTTTGTATTGATTCAGCCAGTCTGTGTCTTTTGGTTGCAGCATTTAATCCATTTACATTCAGGGTAATTATAAATATGTATGTTCCTATTAACATTTTAATTCTTTTGGGTTTGTTTTTGTAAGTCCTTTCCTTCTCTTTGTTTCCCACCTAGAGAAGTTCCTTTATCAATTGTTGTAAAGCTGGTTTGATGGTGCTGAATTCTCTTAAGTTTTGCTTGTCTGTAAAGCTTTTGATTTCTCCATCGAATCTGAATGAGATCCTTGATGGGTAGAGTAATCTTGGTTGTAGGTTTTTCCCTTTCATCACTTTATATCTTGCCACTCCCTTCTGACCTGCAGTTTCCGCTGAAAGATCAGCTGTTAACCTTATGGGGATTCCATTGTATGTTATTTGATGGTTTTCCCTTGCTGCTTTTAATACTTTTTCTTTGTGTTTTTGTTAGTTTGATTAATATGTGTCTTGGCATGTTCCTCCTCGGGTTTATCTTGTATGGGACTCTCTGCACTTCCTGGACTTTACTATTTCCTTTCTCATGTTGGGGAAGTTTTCAACTATAATCTCTTCAAATATTTTCTCAGACCCTTTCGTTTTTTCATTTTCTTTTGGGACGCCTATAATTCGAATGCTGGTGCACTTAATGTTGTCCCAGACGTCTCTGAGACTGTCCTCCATTCTCTTCATTCTTTTTTCTTTACTCTGCTCTGTGGCAGTTATTTCCACCAGTCTATCTTCCAGCTGTCTTATCCACTCTTCTGCCTCATTCTGCTATTGATTCCTTCTAGAGTATTTTTCATTTCAGTTATTGAGTTCTTCTAGGTCCTTGTTGAACATTTCTTGTATTTTCTCTATTCTATTTCCAAGTTTTCAGATATCTTCACTATCATTACTCTGATTTCTTTTTCAGGTAATCTGCCTATTTCCTCTTCATTTATTTGGTCTTGTGGGTTTTTACCTTGCTCTTTTGCCTATATTTCTGTCTTCTCATTTTGTTTAATTTACAGTATTTGAAGTCTCCTTTCCCTAGGCTGCAGGGTCATAATTCCTCTTGCTTCTGTTCTCTGCACCCATGGTAGGGTTGGTCCACTTTCTTGTGTAGGGTTTCTGATGGGAGGGACTGATGCCTGCATTCTGGTGGGTGGAGCTGAGTCTTTTCCCTCTGATGAGTAGGGCCATGTTGGTGTGTTTTGGGGTGTCTGTGAACTTAGTATGACTTTGGGTCATCTGTGTGCTGATGGGTGGGTTTGTGTTCCTGTCTTGTTTGTTGTTTGGTATGAGGCATCCAGGACTGGGAGCTGCTGGCAGTTGGGTGGAGCTGGGTCTTGGATTCAGATAGAGGCCTTTGTGAGAGCTCTCGGTGTTGAATCTTCCCTGGGGCTGGGAATTCTCTAGTGGTCCAGCATCCTGGAGTTGGTGCTCCCACTCCAGAGCCTCAGGTCCGACTTCTGGTCAAGGGATCAAGACCCCGCAAGTGGCTCATCCCAGCAATAAACTGGATAAAAAAAAAAAAAAAAAAAAAGAACAAAACCCCAGACAAATGGTAGAAAATAAAAGAAGCAGAAACAGAAACAAGGAAACACACACACACAGAAAAGAAACAAAAACAGAACCAAATGAATCAAATAGCAAGAGAACAACGAGACAAACAAAAGAACCCAAGAACGAAATCAAACAATTAAGAAGAAAGCTGACAAAAACCCAAATCCAAAAATCAAAACCAAAACAGAGTGCCAACTGAAGAATGAAGCAGAAAACAATACAAACTGACCAAAACAGTATTTAAAAAAAAGAGAAAGACGACAGAACAACAAAAAAGCAATGTAGAAACAGAAATATATTTAAAAAATAGAAAATATATTAAAGAAAAAAAAAAAGACACAGAAAACCCCAAAGAAATGGTAAAAACAGAAACAAGGAAAAAAACACGTAAAAGAAACAAAAACAGAGCCAAATCAAACAAAAAGCAAGAGAACAATGAAACAAATAGAAGAAATCAAAAATGGAATCAAACAATTAGGACTGAAACTAACAAAACCACATAACCGAAAAACAAAACCAAAGCAGTGTGCCAAGTGAAGAATAAAGCAAGGAAACAGAACTGATAAATATGATTTAAAATAATAATAATAAAATAAAATTTTAAAAAAGGGAAACAACCCAGGACAACAGAAAGACAAAGTATAAATGGAAATGTTAAAAATATATATTAAAGAAAAAGAGAAAGAGAAAATAAAGGAAAAGAACACAGAAGAGAAAAGTAAAAACAAAAATGTATAAAAAAATATATAAAGATATGTTATAGAACACAGAGATCCCAAAAGACTAAAAAAACTAAAACAAAAAAAAGAAAAGGAAACCAAAAAAAAAAAGCTAAAACCAACAACAGAATGAATCAAGACATAATAAAGTTAATAGTAATAATTATGTTTCCCTGGGGTCTCCAGTGTAAGTGTCCTTGCACACACCGTGAGCCACAGCCCACCTCTGCTTCCCCAAGAGGCTCCCCCTGCTTCTGGGCTGGTCTCTGGACCTGCTGAAGGCCCTGTGGGGACCACTCAGACTCTGATCTGGCCCAATTCCTGCGTGTGCTTGCCCCCAGAATCCACAGCTGCCAGAGCTAGACCGTTTTCATTTGTGGGAACACTCATTGTCTACTTAGATATTCCATAGATGCAAGGTCTACATAGTTGATCCTAGGGATTTAATCTGTAGCTTATACAGCCAATAGAAAGATTTTCGATATTCTTCCTTAGTCACCCCGTCCCTGGGGTTCAGCTTTGGTTTTATCCCCACCTCAGCATGTGGTCCACCCACAGGAGTCTGGTCCTGAGGCTGCCTTGGAACTCTTGGGTCTGCCCTGTGAGGACCAGGTGTAGAGGTGGTATGACTGCTTGGATTGCAGGAGCCCCAGCGGGACCAAATGCACAGGGAAGCTGGCGGCCAAGGGTGCAAGAGATATGGCCCTACTGAGGGTCTTTTCTGGCACCTGGCGTAAGGCACATGGGGGCCAGCCCTGGCCAGGGTTTTTCTGGCACCTGGCAGCAGGCGTGCGATGGCCAGCCCTGAGAGGGCTTTTTATTATTGTCCTGCAGCCGGCGCCTGAGGGCCAGCTCTAAGGGGTTTTTTTTTATTGCTTGGCAGCCGGCAAACAAGAGGCAGCCTTAAACACGCTTCTTTTATTGTCCGTTGGCAGGCATCAGCATGTGGGGAGAGAGAGGTTACAATAGTGGCTCCTTCCCCTGCGTATGACTCAGCAATAGCGCCCTGCTTCCATGGCAGTTCAGTCTTCTTCCACAGGCATTCCCTGCTGCAGATTTCCCCTCTCTCATTCCCTCAGTCCATCTCCCCACAGACAACAGCAGTTCTCGCTCTGGGCCTGTTATCCAATCCCCACGCAGCAGCTCCCAGCCCCCTTGCACACCTGTGAACACATGTTCCAGTCCGGGGCATGTAGGGCTGAGGTTCGGACCACCTGTGTATTTCTCACTCTGTCCCGTCTGCCACAGACTGGCTGCTTCACCCTCTTCCAACAGCCTCAAATGCTTCCCTTCCGTCCCAATCAACTTCTCCGTTGGAGAGAGGGTTTCCCCAAATTCAGGACTCTCTCCTCTGCTTCAGCTCCCCCACCCCAGGGTTCAGGTCCCGTCTGCTTCCTCTCCTCCTCCTTCTCTCTACTTTTTTTCCATCCTACCCAGTTATGCAGGAATCTTTATAGTCATTTCTGGTGTCCAAGGTCTTCTGCTAGTTTTCAGCCAGTGTTCTGAGAATTGTTGCACCTATAGATGTATTCCTGATGCATCCTGTGGAAAGAGATGAACTCCAGGTCCACCTACTCCTCTGCCACCTTAACTCCACCTTGCTGGCTTTGATGCCCACTTTGCTGCTGCTGCTGGCCCAAGCAGGGAAGCTAATTCCTAGCTTTACCTATTACTGAGCACAATCCCAGCCCCACTTACTTGGAAACCTGGCCAGAGCATCCAGGAAACAGAGCAGTTCAGCAGCACTTGCAGAGCACCAAGCCAGTGACTCTGTTCATCTGCAGAGCCCAGCTAGTGAACCTGTCTGACCAAGGAACTTTGTGCACAGTTTTGCCTGATTCAGGTCCTTGGCCAGCAAGCCATACCAGCTGTGAATTCTGTTACACAGCCCCCAAGTTGGGAAGCAAACTGAAAGCCTGGCCTAGGGCTGAATACAGCTTCCATGCCTGCCCAACCAGAAAAACTAATCAGAACTCTCAGGACACTGCGCAGCCCAACCTACTGCCTTGCTTACAACAGCAATGGAGCAGAGAGCTGAGCCAACATGGCACCATCAAAGGAAAGTAATAAAGCTCCAATAACTGACCCTAAAGTAATGGAGATCTCTGAATTGTGTGCAAAGATTTCAGAATAATCCCTTCAAAGAAGTTTAGTGAGCTTTACAGACAATTAAACAAAATGAGAAAAATAGTGCATGAGCAAAATAAGAAGTTCAACCAAAACATAAATGCTATTAAAGAAAACCCAGAAATCCTAGAGTTGAAGAACACAATGACTGATCTGAAGAATTCAATGGAGAGCCTTAATATCAGACTTGGTCAAGAAGAAGAAGGAATCAATGAACTAGAAAATAAGACATTTAAAATTATCTAGTCGGAGGAGAAAAAAATGCAAAAGAGTGAAAAAAGCTTATGAGAGCCACAGGACACCATCAAAAGAATAATATTTGCATTATGAGAATCCTAGAAGAAAAGAGAAAAGGACAGAAAATATTTTTAAAGCAAGAATGGCTGAAAACTGTACAAACCTGGGGAGAGAAATGGACATCCACAGTTACGAGACCGAAAGGAGACCAAACAGATTGTACCCCAAAAGAGCTACAGAGACACATTGTAATTACATTGTCAAAAGTCAGACAAGAAAGAATTTAAACAGGAGCAGAAGAGCAACACATCATATACAAAGGACCACCCCCATAGACTACAGGCAGATTTCTCAACAGAAACTTTGTAGCCCTGGAGAGAATGGGGTGATGTATTCAAAATATTGAAAGAAAAAAAGCCTGTCAATTAAGAATACTGTAACTGGCAAAGCAGTCTTTCAGAAATGAATGAGATAAAGACTTTCCCCAACAAAAACTGAGGGAGTTCATCACCACTAGATCTGCCTTAAATGAAATACTAAACGGAGTTCTTCAAGCATAAATGAAAGGATGCTAATTCACATCATAAAAAAACACGAATGTAAGTGTAAAGCTAACTAGCAATGGTAAATATACAGTGACATTCTCTAATACTGTAATGGTGGTACATAATTCACTTATAACTCTAAAAGTTAAAAAATAGGGCTTCCCAGGCATCTCAGTGGTTGAGAGTCCACCTGCCAATGCAGGGGACACGGGTTTTGCCCTGGTCCAGGAAGATCCCATATGCCGCGGATCGGCTAGGCCCGTGAGCCATGGCCACTAAGCCTGTGCGTCTGGAGCCTATGCTCCGCAATGGGAGAGATCGCAACAGTGAGAGGCCCGCATACCGCAAAAAAAAAAAAAAAAAGTTAAAACATAAAGAAGTAATAACTACAATAATGTATTTGATGCACAATATAAAATATATTAACTAAAACATCAGTAACTTAAAATGGAAAAGGGGGAGAAGTAAAAATGTAAAGTTTATGTATGCTATCAAAATGATGTTATCAGATTAAAATAGGATGTTAAAAACATGAGAAATTTTATGTAAGCCTCATGGCAACCAGAAAGAAAAAAAACTATAGCAGTTATACAAACAATTATGATAAAGGAGTCAAAGAATACCACTACAAAAAGTCATCAAGTCACAAAGAAGACAGAAAGGTAAAAAACGAAGTCAGAACACATTTTGTTAATACTGTTAATGTGATGTGTGTTAATACTGTTAATAAAGGCCATATATGACAAGCCCACAGCTAACAGTATTAACAGAAAGGTAAAAAACGAAGTCAGAACACATTTTGTTAATCAAAATGCCAATAAAAGTCTTTACTATTAGTAATTACTTTAAATGTGAATGGATTAAATTCATCAATCAAAAGACACAGAATGAATGAATGGATTTAAAAAACAAAAATCCAACCGTAAGCTGACTACAAAAGATTCACTTTAGTTTTAAAGACACACATAAACTGAGAGTGAAGGAACGGGTAAAGCTATTTTAAGCAAGTGGTAATCAAAAGAAAGCAGGGGTAGCTATATTTGTATCAGACAAAAGAGATGTTCAGCTAAAAATGGTCAAAAGAGACAAAGGGCATTATATAATGAAATTGGGGTCAATCCATCAAGAAGATATAACAGTTGTAAATATTTATGCAACCAACATCAGAGTATCTAAATATATATTTAAAAAAATACTAACAGAACTAACAGGAGAAATAAATAGGAATACAGTAATAGTTGGGGACTTTAACACCCACACTCAACAATGGACACATCACCCAGAAAATCAATAAGGAAACAGCATATTTGAACAACATTATAGACCAAATGAACCTAATAGACATATACAAACACTCCATCCAGCAACAGCAGAATACTCATTCTTACCAAGTTCACACAGAACATCTTCTAGGCTAGAATATATTTTAGACCACAAAATAAGTCTCAGCAAATTTAAGAAGACTGAAATCACACCAACTATGTTTCCTGGCTACAATCATATGAAACTATAAATCAGTATCAGGAGAAAACCTTGATAATATATGGAATATTAAACAACACAAATATATGGAAATATATATGGAATTTATATATATGGATATATTATATATATTATATATATATAATATATATGGAAAAATATATGGAAATTAAACAACACACTCCTGAACAACCAATGTATCAGAGAAAAAATTAAAAAGAAAATTTAAAAAGTATCTTGAGACAAGTGAAAATGGAAATACAACATACCAAACCTTATGGGGTGGAGCAAAAACAGTTCTAAGAGGGAAGTTTACAGCAATATATACATATATCAAGAAAAAAGAAAGACTTCAAATAAACAACCTAATTTTATATTTCAAGGAACTAGAAAAATAAAATAAGCCCAAAGTTAGCAGAAGTAAGGAAATAATAAAGATAACAGAAATGAATAAATAGAAAACAGGATGACAAAACTAAGAGTTGGTTCTTTGAAAAAAAAATACAAAATTGCCAAGACTTTACCTTGACTAATCCAGGGGGAGGGGAGAGACAGAGGGAGAGACAGAGACAGAAAGAGACAAAGAGATTGAGAACCTAAATAAATAAAAGTATAAGTAAAAGAGGAGACATTACAACTGATACCACAGAAATACAAAGGATCATAAGAAATTACCATTAATAATTATATGCCAACTAACTGGACAACCCAGAAGAAATGGATAAATTCCTGGAAACATTCACCTACCAAGTCTGAATCATGAAAAAACAGAAAATCTGAATAGTCCAATTTCTCTAAGAATAAATCAGTAATCAAAAGAAAATCCCCAATGAAGAAAAGTCCAGAACCAGATGGATTCACTGGTGAAAGTTACCAAACACTTGAAGAAGAATTAAAGCCAATTCTTCTCAAACTCTTCCAAAAAAAGTGAACAGGAGGGAATACTCCTGAACACATTTTACGAGACCAAGATGACTGTGGTAACAAAGCCAAATAAGACCACTACAAAAAAAACCCAAAAAACTATAGACCAACATCCCTGATGAATACAGATGCAAAAATTCTCAACAAAATACTAGCAAACCAAATTCAACAGCACAATAAAAAGATCATATCCCATGATTCATCCCTGGGATGCAAGAACGGTTCAACATATGCAAATCTATAAATGTGATTCATCACATTAACAGTCAGATAAAAATCATATGATCATCTCAGCAGATACAGAAAACGCATTTGAAAAATTAACACCCATTCACGATAAATATTCTCAATGAACTGGGCATAGAAGAAAAGTACCTCAACATAATAAAGGCCATATATGACAAGCCCACAGCTAACAGTATACTCAGTGGTGAAAGGCTGAAAAGCTTTTCCTCTAATGTCACTACCAGGATAAGGATACCCACTCTCACATAGTACTGGAAGTTCTAGCCAGAGTAATCAGGCAAGAAAAACAAATAAAAGGCATCAGATTCAGAAAGGAAGAAGTAAAATTGTCTTTGTTTGCAGATGACATGATTTTATATATAGAAAATTCTAAAGACTCCACCAAGAAATGTTAGCACTAATTAATTCAGTAAAGTTACAGGACACAACATCAACATACAAAAATCAGATTTCTACATGCTAACAACAAATTAACTAAGAAGTAAATAAAGAAAACAACCCATTTACAATAGCATCAATAACAATAAAATACTTTGGAGTCAATTTAACCAAGTAGGTGAAAAACTTACACACTAAAAACTACGAGACACTAATGAAAGAAATTGAAGACACAAATAAATGGAAAGACATCCCACGTTTGTGGATTGGAAGAATTAATATTATTAAAATGTCTGTTCTACACAAAGCCATCTATAGATTCAATACAATCCCTATCAAGATTCCCAAGGCATTTCTCACAAAAATAGAAAAAAAAAATCCTACAATTCATATGGAACTACCATAGATGCCAAATAGTCAAAACAATCCTGTGAAAGAGCAAAGCTTCCTGATTTTAAACTCTATTACAAAGCTATAGTAATCAAAACAGTTTTGTACTGGTACAAAAACAGACACATAGACTAGTGGGAAAGAAACAAGAGCCCAAAAGTAGACTCACACACATATATGTTCAACTAATGTTTGACAAGGAAGCCACAAACTCAATGGTAAAAAGACAGTTTCTTCAATAAATGGTGTTTGCAAAAATGTATATTCACGTGCAAAAGAATGAAACTAGATCCCTATTTCACAATATCCACAAAAATTAACTCAAAATTGATTAAAGACTTAAATGTAAAACCTGATACCATAAAACTCCCAAAAGAAAAATAGAGAATAAGCTCCTTGACATTGGTAATAGCAATGATTGTTTTGGATATGACACCTAAAACATAAGCAACAAAAACAAAAATAAGTGGGATTACAGCAAACTAATAAGCTTCTGTACAGTAAATGAAACAATCAACAAAATGAAAAGGCAACCTATAGAATGGGAGAAAATACTCTGAAACCACTCATCTGATAAAGTACCAATTTCCAAAATGTATAACAAACTCATACAACTCAATAGCAAAAAAACTCCAAATAACACAATTAAAAGTGGGCAAAGGACTCAAACAGACATATTTTCAAAAGAAATATTCAAATGGCCAACTGGTACATGAAAAAGTACTCAACACCACTAATCAACAGGGAAATGCTAATCAAAACCCCAATATATCACCTCACAATTGTCAGCATGGCTACTATCAAAAAGACAAGCAATAACAAGTGCTGTTGGGGATGTGGAGAAAAGAAACCTTTGTATACATTTGTTGTGAATGTAAACTGGTATAGACAATATAGAAAATAGTACGCAGGTTCCTCAAAAACTTAAAGGTAGAAGTACCATATGATCCAGCAATTCAACTTCTGGGTATACATTCAACAGAAATCAAATCACTGTCCTGAACAGATATCTGTACCCCCATTTCACTGCAGCATTACTTACAATAGCCAAGACATGGAAACAACTTAAACGTCCATGGGTAAATGAATGGATAAAGAAAATATGATACACACAACACACACACACAGAGGAAAATTATTTAGTCATAAAAAATAAGGAATCTTGCCAGTTGTGACAACATGTATTGACCTTGAGGGCATTATGTTAAGTCAGACAGAAAGACAAATACTGTAAGATGTTAACTTATATGTGGGATCTAAAAACCCAAAGTCATAGAAACATAGAACAAATTGGTGTTAGCCAGAGGTGGGGGTGTGTGTGTGGAGGGAGAACTGGGTAAATGGGGTCAAAATGTACAAATTTCCAGTTATAAGATAAATAAGTTCTGTAAATGTAACATTCAGCATGATGACTATAGTTAACAATATTGTATTGAATATTTGAAAGCTGCTAAGAGAGTAGACCTTACAAGTTCAAATCAGAAAAAACTGTAACTGTAGGTGATGGATGTTAACTAAACTTATTGTGGTAATCATTCAGCAATACATACATATATCAAGTCATGTACACCAAAAATACAATGTTATATATCAATTATATCTCAAAAAAACTGGAGGGTGGGGAGCTAAACATATAACATACTACCCAATAATCATAGACCTGGGTATTTATCCTAGAGAAACAAAAACTTATGTGGGCTTAAAAACCTGTACATAACTTTTCATAGCAGCTTTATTTATATAGTCAAAAACTGGAAACAGCCAAAATGTTGCTCAATAAATGAATGAGTATACAGACTGTGGAACATTCTTACCATGAAGTATAACTCACCATTAAAAAGGAACAAACTACTATATACACAACAGCTTGGATGGATTACAAGGACATTATCATGAGTGAAAAAACTCAATCTCAAAAGGTCACATATTGTTTGATTCCATTTCTATAATATTCTTGAAATGACAAAATTATAGGCATGAAAAAGCAAGTAGTGGTTTCCAGGGATTAAGGACTTTGTTGTGGGGGGTTGGGGGAGGTGGATATGCACAAAGGAGACTTGACTATGGCAACAGTTACAGTACTCTACACAGGTGATAAAATGACATGGAACTATACACACACTGTATCAATGTTAAATTCCTGGTTTTGAATTTGGACAATAATTATGTAAGATATAACCACTGGGGACATTGGGTGAAGGATACATGTGATCTCTCTGTACTATTTTTGTAACTTCCTGTATATCTGTAATTATTTCAAAATAAAAATTAAAAGAAAAAGACAATGATATATAAATTCAAATCAGAAACTACTTTGACATTACAGTTTTGTTCTTGTTCAAAACACTTAGAACATTCAAAGAAAATTTCCTTTTATTTTTGGTGGTTCCTCAGTTTTTAAAAATAAGTTGAATGTAAAACAAAACAGCTAAAAGGTATCCAAACCTGAGACTTTCAAAAGGATAAAAACTATATTTCTTCATAGTGGCATAGGTCTTGAGAACATCAACTTAAAAAACTCAACCACAAATTTTTTATATTAAGTTCATTGTCATTAAAAATATGAATGTAATTTGGATCTGTGTTGAATTAAGTCAATTATTCAGTCTCACTGTTCATGAATAAGAATTAAACACAATGATATAAGTATAAAGAAATTCTTACTTCTACAAAGATAGTCACAAAAAGCAAACTTTACTAGAAATTTTCAAGTATTCTCAAATATATTAGGATCATACACAGCTATTCACTTTTATAAATGTTGTTAAAAGATAAAGCCTGCCATGTATACTCTACACAGAATGACAAATCCAAGAAGCTGAAGCTTTCATTTCTTAAATTAGGTTTGAGTAAGTCTGTACTTATATATTTTGCAAATGGCAAAGAACCTGGGATTGAGAGCTGAAGGAACAGGGTCTTACATGATCCATCACTTAGTAGTGACCCCTATTGAGGCTCTTTAAGGCTTTGGCTTCCTCATCTGCAAAGTGGACACGCCAATTACATTGTACTGTTGTGATGCTTAAATGATACTGATGTTAAACTAACGTTGTCAAATGGTATATAAAATATTAATGTTTAAAATCAGTAATAACATATACTTTGACAATAACATTATTAATTGTTAAACAATTCTTAAATCTTGGTAAAATATCTGTAAGGCAATTTTTTTCCTCCAAAATATTCTGTAAATTCAACATTATATTTCACTAATTTTAAGACATTCTTTCACACTTAACATATCTGAAATTGACAGATAGGTATCTTATAATCACTTTAGTTAAATAACACTCATATTTGTCATTACATATGTATGTGCATCAAAATATGAAGGATGTGTATCAGTGTCTTTGAAGAAAACCCTAAAGATAAAAATGGACACTCATTTAAGAAATGATACATCATTAATGCTCCTGATAACAGAGAACAACATTATGTAGAAAAACATGGACACTGAGATGCTGAGGCGAAGGTGAATTAGAAGAGTTAGATTCTGAATGTGAGCATCTCAGCTAATTGATTTTGCTTACTTTTTTTTAATGTGTGTACAAGGTTGATATGATTTTTTTTAAAAGGGCTTTCCATAAGTACGAAAAATTCCAAGTCATGGAAAGCTGTGTCATAGTTTAAATGGCACTTTTCTTCTTTCTTAGTAGCACAAAAAACAGTCTTGTATTTTATAAGAATGCATCTCAGCTTCAACGAAATACCTTCCTGCCGAAAACATTGAATCAATTTTCAAAACTATTCTCTTGTTTTTACTTTTAATGTGTTCCATTAAAATTTGATTTAAAAAATTATTCAATAAAAGTACAAGAATCAAGTCTAAGAACCAAGCCTTTGATATTAAGTAACGACAGAAGAGCATATGCAGGGCTTCCCTAGTGGCGCAGTGGTTGAGAGTCTACCTGCCAATGCAGGGGACACGGGTTTGTGCCCCGGTCCGGGAAGATCCCACATGCCGCGGAGCGGCTGGGCCCGTGAGCCATGGCCACTGAGCCTGCGCGTCCAGAGCCTGTGCTCCGCAACGGGAGAGGCCACAACAGTGAGAGGCCCGCGTACCGCAAAAACAAAAAAAAAAGAAGAAAAAGAGCATATGCAACTTGATAGAAGTGGAATATTAAACTAAAGTTGTGCTGTGACTGATGTGGGCTTTGATTTCATTGGGTCTTCCACTGATATTAGTTTGGTCACTGATGTTTCAATATAGAGCATTTTGCTGGCCTATTCTATTCAATACTTATTACAGAGTGCTAACTATATACCAGGTACTGTATTAGGTACTAGAGAGAGCATGGAGAATAAAGGCAGACATGATCCCTCCTTTCCTGATGTTTAGTATCTAGAAAAGAAGACTGTCAAATTATAAACTGCAATAAATACTGTGAAGAAACAACTGGGAAATAGATATAAAAATGAACAGCGGGTGGTATTCAACTTCAGATAATGACAATGTTAACAGTGAACACTTACGTAGTGCTTACTCTGTGCCAGGCTCTGTACCACATGCTTTACACACTCTTTAATTTTCAAAACAACTACTATAAAATAGATAATACTATTGTCCCTATTTTATATACAGGGAAAATGAGGCTTAAGATATCTGAAATTGATAAATAGATACCTTACAATCACTTTTGACAGGCAGCAATCATGACATATTTGTCATTACATGTGTATGTGAATTAAAATGTGAAGAATGGGTTTTCAGTATCTTGGAACAAAACCCTAAAGATAATAATAGATAGCAAGTAAGCAAGGAGATGGGATGTAAACCCAGGCACTCTGGCTCCAGAGCCCATGCTCTCATCCACTACAATATTAGGAAGAGCCTTTCTGAGAAGGTGTCATTTAAGCTGACACCCGAATAATGACAAGGTAAGGGGTTGGTGAGAGAAATCATGTATAAAGCCCTAGAATGGGAAAGGGTCCTTCAGTTTTAGGATATGAACGAAGGCCAGCATTGCTGGAGTATAGTTAATGAGAGCAAGAATGTTGGGGAGATAGGGTTACAGAAGGCTGGTGCTACCTCATGCAGGATCCTATAGGCCACAAGGAACTGGAATTTTGTTCTAAGTGCAACTGGAATTATGGAAGACTGAACTAGACAGCGACATGATTTGATTTATTTTTTTCTGGCTGATGTGTGAATGATGAATTGAGAGAAGGTAAGATAAATAGAGTCCAAGTCATTCATTTATTCAACAAATAATAGAAAATTTATGAAGTAACTATTATTGTAGTAAGCACTATTCCAGATATTGGGCATACAGTCAAAAACAATAGAGACAAGGTCCTCCACTCTGGAGTACACTTTAGAGTGGTGAACACACAAACTCCTATATCCACAATTTCTATCACTCTATTGAACATTTTCGATCAATGTACAAATTTTAGTATCTCCCATCTTTAAACAAATATCAAACAAAAATCTATCCTTTGATCTTTTACCCTCCTCTAGCTACCATCCTATTTCTTTACTCCCAGAAAAACTTCTTTAAAGAACTGTCTGCAGTAACTTTGCCACCAGTTATCATCGCAACCCACTACAATCAAGTTCCTCTTTTTCACTCTATTCAAGTTGCTCATATCACTGGAACAAAATTTTTTTAAATTTGCATGGAATACAAAAGACCCCAAATAGCCAAAACAATCTTGAGAAAGAAGAACAGGGCTGGAGGAATCACGCTCCCTGACTTCAGACTCTATTACAAAGCTACAGTAATCAAAACAGTATTGTACTGGCACAAAAACAGACACATAGATAAATGAGACAGGTTAGAAAGCCCAGAAATAAACCCATACACTTACAGTCAATCAATCTACGATGAAGGAGGCAAGAATACACAGTGGAGAAAAGACAGTCTCTTCAATAAGTGGTGCTAAGAAAACTGTACAGCTACATGTAAAAGAATAAAATTAGAACATTCTCTAACACGATATGCAAAAATAAACTCAAAATGGATTAAAGACCTAAATGTAAAACCAGATACCTAAATGTAAAACTCCTAGAGGAAAACATAGGCAGAACACTCTTTGCCATAATTCACAGAAATATTTTTTTGGATCTCTCCCATAGAGTAATGGAAACAGAAGCAAAAATAAACAAATGGGATCTAATTAAACTTAAAAGCTTTTGCACAGCAAAAGAAACCATTAAAAAAAACCAAAAAGACAACCTACAGAATGGGAGAAAATATTTGTAAATGATGCAAACAAACAAGGGCTTAATTTCCAAAATATACAAACAGCTTATACAACACAATATCAAAAAAAAAACAAACATAAGATGGGCAGAAAACCTAAATAGACATTTCCCCAAGGAAGACATATAGATAGCCAATAGGCACATGAAAAGATATTCAACATTGCTAGTTATTAGAGAAATGCAAATCAAAACACCTGTCAGAATGGCCATCATCAAAAAATCTACAAATAATAAATGCTAGAGAGGGTGTGGAGAAAAGGGAATCCTTCTATACTGTTGGTGGCAACCTAAACTGGTGCAGCCACTATGGAGAACAGTGTGAAGGTTCCTTAAAACACTAAAAATAGAATCACCATATGATCCCACTCCTGGGCATATATCCAGGAAAGACAAAAACTCTAATTAGAAGAGATACAGGGGTTTCCCTGGTGGCTCAGTGGTTGAGAGTCCACCTGCCGATGCAGGGTACACGGGTTCATGCCCTGGTCTGGGAGGATCCCACATGCTGCAGAGCGGCTAGGCCCGCAAGCCATGGCTGCTGAGCCTGCACGTCCGGAGCCTGTGTTCTGCAATGGGAGAGGCCACAGCAGTGAGAGGCCTGTGTACCGCAAAAAAAAAAAAAAAAAAAAAAAAGAAGAGATACATGCACCCTTATGTTCACAGCAGCACTATTTACAATAGCCAAGACATGGAAGCAACCTAACTGTCCATTGGCAGATGAATGGATAAAGAAGATGTAGTGTGTGTGTGTGTGTGTGTGTGTGTGTGTGTGTGTGTGTGTGTGTGTATAATGGAATATTACTCAGCCATAAAAAAGAATGAAATAATGCCATTTGCAGCAACATGGATGAACCTAGAGATTATCATCTAAGTGAAGTAAGTCAGACACAGAAAGATAAATATCATATGATATCACTTATATGTGGAATCTAAAAAATGATACAAATGAACTTATTTAAAAAACAGAAATAGGCTCACAGACATGGAAAACAAACTGATGGTTACCAAAAGGGAAAGGGGGGAGAGATAAATTGATAATTTGGGATTAAAATATACATACTGCTATATATACAATAAACAACAAGGACTTACCATATAGCACAGGGAGTTGTATTCAATGTCTTGTTTGGAAAAGAATATATATATATTTTATATATATATATTATATATATTATATAAAATTTATATATATTTGTATATTTATATAAATATATTATTTATTATATATATAGTTATTATATTCATATATATTATATATACAATTTATATATAATTTATGTACATTTATATAATTTATATATTATATATACACATATATTTATATATATTTATATAACATATATAGTATATATTTTTATATTTTATATATATTATATATATATTATATATATATTATATATATTATATTATATTATATATATAATATATATAAAACTGAATCACTTTGCTGTACACCTGAAACTTTATAAATCAACTATACTTCAATAAAATAAATGAATAAAATAATCAAAGAAAAATGAAAATAAAATAAATAAAATTGCTCATATCAATGTCACCACACTACCATCTTGTAGTCAAATGCTAACTTCACTCCCCTCATCTTATTAACCTCTCAGAAGTATTCACACTGTTAACTAGTTCCCCATTCTTTTCTGTGCCACAACACTTTTCAAGTTTCTTATCTCCTTCTCAGTCTAATTAAGGAGGCCTATAGCACTGTGATTAAGAGCATGGACTTCTAGACTTAGCTCTGAAGACAGGTTGTTTCAGGAGTGCTTATGGCATGGAGGACAGACATAGCAAGAGAATGTTTCCCTTTCTTGAGCAAGATAGAAAACTAATCAGTATTTCAGGTGAGAAATATGGTGGTTTAGACTAGAGACTGGAGATGGAGGGAAATAGATTTTAGCTCTATTTTAGTAGTAGAACCAATAAAACTTTGCGATAGAACAGATACAGGAATTAAAGGAAAAGGGGAAATCAAGGTTTTGCAATAGAATAAAAAGCTAATGAACATTACCTAAAAAAATCACCAAATCTTAGAGATGATCTCATTTGATGCTTTTCCATTGAAACTGATACCTGGGAGAGGTTATGTGATTTACCCAAAGTCACATAGATAATTGGTGATAGAACTGAAACTGGAACACAAGTCTCTCAGAATCCTAAGAAGCCACAGATCAGGATCTGGTAAGATGACTACTACAAGCTTGCTGAGCTATCACTTTAATCCTTTTTCCCCCTAACCAATGCAATAAAAAATACTATAATACATTTTTGGGTTTACTGAATATAGTTAGGCAAGCTATTAACTGCACACTTTATACTGCCTTAAGAAAAAAGGGAAGGAAGTAGACAGAATATAAATATCAGTATTAGCTCATGAAGAGTAAAATCTATTCTAAAAGTTCATCAAAAACATTTGCTGAAGTATACTATTTGTAAAAGGCAAGGTACACATGAACTTCCCCTCGGGCAGTTACATTCTAATTTGCAAGATAACACACATATAAATAATTCAGGCCAATAAGGCAGTACTAGATTAATTGCCAAATTAATTATATAGACAATATATATATATTTTTAAGTACTCTGTAGTAGTCCTTTAGGAAAAGTAAGGCTTGAGCTAAGCCCTGATGGACAAGTAAGAATTTAAAAAGTAGATAGGGAAGCGGATTAAACAAACCTATAAAGAGTGTCCACTAGGGTACTAGGCTCAGGGCTGGGGGATAGGGAGTGGGAAGAGTGAGCTTTTTATACGTGTCTGTGGAGACATTCTCTTTCGTATGACATTTGAGCTGAGTCCTGAATGACAAAGAGGAACAAGGAATGTGCTGATGGGAGGAGAAGAGAACATTCTGAGAAAACAAGTACAAAAAACCACTACATTACCTACCTTTATTAGGCTCTATAGATTGAATACACAAAGCTTAGCTGAAAGGTAAAAGAGTGGACCATACGTTCCTAAACCTGAGTTTAAATAATTCCACAAATTCTCTTTCTCATCTGTTTCTCCAACGGTAAAAATTACTGCATAGACGAGCATGGGATATAATGGACATAGAAGTGTTTTTAGAAATAGAAAAGTAAATATACCAAAATTGTAATAGTCAGTTCAAAAAGACAAGAATGGAAAAGTGTTAATATGGTGCTTAGATACATAAAGTTAAAAGTGGACAAATGACTTAAAATCATTGCTGGTATGGGTAACAGTACTTTATACTTTACATATCTTTACATTTTCTCTTACTGTAGCTTTTTGTACATGTCTTATCTTCTTTGCCAGATTGTAAGCAGATATAGCACCTGACACATAGTATTAGCTAAACTGATGTATGAAGCCAGTACTTCATTTTACAGCCCTTTGAGGATTTGTGTTTGTGTATGTTCAAGATCTCATTTACTTGCAAATGATTGGTGGGGAATGATGATATCACGAAAAGTTAACAGAAACAAATACAGATGAAAACAGAATAAAACCTATCTTAAAGAGGATGGAAATAAGCCGCAAGTAACTGTTAATTACTACTGCTGGCTTTTAGTTGACATTCCCTGGCAGCCAAAGGAAGAAGGGAGTCGGCTGAATCCCAGTGTCGCATTTAATCTACCACAAAGTTAGGCATTTAAATTCATCTACACAGATCAACTTTTCCCTGGACCAAAACCGCAAGGATCTTTGATCACAAGCAAATAACTGAGCAAAGGCACAGAGTTAATTATGAAGGGCTCCTGAAATTATGCAACTTGGTTCTGTTGCTTTCAGAGCAAAGACCTCTGATAACAATGGGACCACCCACCGGTGCCTCAACAACAGAATCCTCAGTTTTCTCCCTAGGGCTCTGGCCCAGGCTTGGCAGCCACAAAAACCGCACCAGGGTCACTTTATGGCCTCAACACAGTTAGCTGCTTGGTAGCAGCCTTGGATTCAGGCAGGGTCCGCGCCCTACACTGGAGGCAATGCAGAGTCTTTGCCCCAGCCTTAGAAGGCAGGTTTCAGGGAGGGCTGCTAGGGTTGGAGTGTCTAGATGAGTTTCGGCCTAAGGGGACAGGGGAGGAAGGCAACTCAGGGCCGCGGGAAACACAACTCTTGGGGGCACCATGCAGTCCCCTTCCTGCCACAGAAACCTCTCCCGCCCTGGAACACGAAGGAGCGGCACTGGTAGCCTAAGCCAAGAAAATTCTCTTCTCTGTGGATAATAGGGGCCGATCCTGGACCCCAGGAATAAGACGCTACCATCCCACTCCTCTCTCACAGCTCAGAAATCACCCACCTGGAACTGCAGTCTCCGAAGTCTCCACCCCAGTCTCTGCCTCCACAGGCCTGATTGCGATTGGCTTGCACCTCTGTCCCGTTATCTCTTCTCCAAGTGTGAGTGGCGTTCTATACGCTCTTGGCCTTTGTCCCTCCCTTCGCTCGCCTCCGAAGCCCCGCCCCACGTGACGGTCACGCGTTGCCGCAAAGCGCAGAGGAGGGTCTCCACTTCCGCTCCCGGGGGAGGAGGTGGCAGAGTAGGCGGCGTGGAAGTGAGGGCTCTCGGTGAGCAACGTGCAGTTGACGTAGCGCGACGCTCCGCCCCCTCCGCCCGAGCGCCGGGAGGAAGTGGGTGGGGCACTTTTAGCGTCCGCGCCATCAAGCCCGAGGTGGCGGTGAGGTTTTCAGTGTATGGTTTTCCCCGCTAAGCGATTCTGCTTGGTGCCAGCAATGGAGGGTGTGCGCTGGGCCTTTTCCTGTGGCGCTTGGCTGCCGAGCCGAGCCGAATGGCTGCTCGCGGTGCGATCGATCCAGCCCGAGGAGAAGGAGCGCATTGGCCAGTTCGTCTTTGCACGCGACGCTAAGGCAGCTTTGGTACTACAGGTCTTTCGTATTGAGGGCCGAGGAAGCAGATGTTGGGGATGGTGGGCCGGGCTGTAGAGACTCCCCCCTCCCACGCTAGCGTCGGCGCCAGTTTGTGGCCGCCCCAGGGCGAGAGTGGTAGGTGCTGCTGACTCTACCGTGTGTGCGCGCGGCCTGGTCTCCACCGTCTTTGTAGTCTCCTCGGAGGCCTCGTCCGCTGTAAATATTAGACCCTCCCCCGTTGTAATTGAAAATAGAGATCGTGCTAAACCCTAAAATAGGTGTTGAGAAGGCCTACAACGTAGTTCTTTTTACCCACAATGTTTTTTTTTCTTATTTTTAAGTTATCAAAATTTATTTTTCCTTGCTTGGGCCCATAGCACATTCTTAGCCTGTTAAGTATCCTACCATTCTCCTGCACGTGATAGGCCCTAAGAAATATTGACAGTTATGACTTACTTTAGCCTTGCACGCCGTGGAACTGGAAGAGTCCAGCCTCCTTTTACCAGGGAAACTTAAGTCAAGGAAGGATGCAGTCCTAGGCATACCTTTCTGACTAAATAGCTTGGGAAACAGTACTTTAGATATAATTGTTTATTTTACTTACGTATTTTTAGCAACAAATGGAAACGGGTTTCAAAACAACTTCTGTGTATATAGCGCAGTTTGAAACAACTTCTAATTACCATCAAAGACTGTTACCTTGAAAATGTTCCTCTGTCAAAGCACTTTTTCTTTTGAAATGTGGGCTGATTGATTTTTGAAGGCATATTGGTGAATATTTTTATACTTTCTGTAATTTGTAAGAAGTTGTCAAATTCAAACTCGTGCAGTATTTAAAAGTCATTGTTTAGAACTGAAGGGAAAAAAACTTGGAATATTTTTCAAAATATTATATGCCTTGTTATACCCTTAGGTATTTTTGTGTGATTTTAGTCATTTCTTTTTTAAAATATACATATATTTTTAAAATTTATTTAATTTATTTCTTTTTGGCCGCGTTGGGTCTTCGTTGCTGCACACGGGCTTTCTCTAGTTGCGGCGGGGGGTGGGGTGGGGGGGCTACTCTTCATTGCCGTGTGCGGGCTTCTCATTGCAGTGGCTTCTGTTGGTGCAGAGCACAGGCTCTAGGTGCGCGGGCTTCAGTAGTTGTGGCACGTGGGTTCAGTAGTAGTGGCTCGTGGGCTCTAGAGCGCTGGCTCAGTATTTGTGGCACACAGGCTTAGTTACTCTGTGGCATGTGGGATCTTCCCAGACCAGGGCTCGAACCCGTGTCCTCTGCGTTGGCAGGTAGATTCTCAACCACTGTGCCACCAGGGAAGCCCCATTTCTTTCTTAATAATTAATGGAGGGAGAGAGTGGATGGGGTATATGTGAAAAAAGATAGGTCATGCATTGCTAATTGTTGAGCCCAGTGATAAGAATATATGATCTAGAAATACATGCACATATGCACAGAGATGTAAGTACAACAAGGTTGCTCAATGGGGAATTTTTTTTATAATAGTAAAACTAGAGCCAGCCTAAAATATCCAACAATAGGGGATAGTCAAGTTGTGGTACCTTGATAGTATGAAATGCACAGGCCAGATGGTTATATACAAACATAAAATAATCCCCAACACTTAGAAATTTAAAAGATTATACATGGTAGAATAGTACATATAGTAGGATTTCATATAAATGGATAGATAGTAAAAGCAAATGAACATATTTTGGGTACTTAGAGAAAAGACTGAAGGGATGAATACTTGATAACATTGGTTGGTTACTTGTTAAGGGGAGGGAGGGAATTGCTAAAGAGGGACTTTAAGTTGTCTGTCTTCATAAGCATTTCTTAAATCTTAAAGCAGGTATTTAATACTTAGGTACTTTTTAAAAACTTTAAGAAATGAATATTTTAGAAACCACAAAAATAGACTTTGTATGTTATAGGCAGTGTTACCTAAATCTTTAGTACAGACATCAATACTTAAAAAATGTTTTATTAACAGGCTGGTCGTCTGATGATGAGGAAATTAGTTGCAGAGAAATTGAATATACCTTGGAATAATATTCGTTTGCAAAGAACTGCAAAAGGAAAACCAATCCTTGCGAAAGACTCATTGAATCCTTACCCCAATTTCAACTTTAACATCTCTCATCAAGGAGACTATGCTGTACTTGCTGCGGAGTCTGAGCTACAAGTTGGAATTGATATAATGAAGACTAGTTTTCCAGGTAATGTTGCATTTTTGTAGTACAAGAGTTATTAAGTGTCTTCTCTTAGTTCTTACCTGTTGAATAATATCAGACAAGGAGATGTAGATATTTAAGTTTAGGAAAAACGTGCTCGTACTCAAGGGTAGTATATCTGAGAGAGCAGGGTATTGTCGACTGAAAAAAATGCACAACCCAAAACTTGAGAATTATTCTGCAGACTTTCTGAGGACTCAAGTCCGGGAAGCAGCCTCTCAAATAGCTCTGAGAGACTGCTCCAAAGAGATAAGGGAGGAACCAGGATATATAGGAGTTTTTTGCAACAAAAATCCGGTAGTCAGAACATAAAAAGATTACTGTTAATTAAAGAAAACCAAACATTTCATTAATGAATTTAGCACTTTTCTATGTATGGGAAGATGCAAGAGTTTGGGCTTACTGAAATTATTCCTTTGATATGCACCTTAACTGTCTAGGGCCAGTATCCTGCTTTTCTCCATCCTGAATCCCCTCAGGGTGCACAGTTGGGGGTGGCTGTTGGCTTGAGGGCCCCAACATCCTTTGTTTACTATATATTTTCTTGAATGTTAACAGACTTCTACATAAAAGATAGATTCTTCGTTACTGGGGATTCGTATAATACTTTGCCTAGAGGCAAAGTGAAAACAAAGGTTTTCTTTTTGAATTATACCTCAGCTTGTTAAGTAAGACTAAATTTGAAACTATTCTCAAAGACTGTTAAATTTTCTAAAGAACAGTTTTTCCATAGCTCAATATTTTTTATTTAAGTAGTAGATGTTCAATCAAATTGAACTCAACAGGGAGTCAATTTTGAGTATCATTCTATTAAAAAAATAGTAATTATATGTATTGTAAGAACTTGGTTTCATTTAAGTCTTTCCCAGAATTAACCAATTAGTTGTTGGTTTGTTTAAAAAAGAATAATCTCAGTGGTAAAGTATATTGTAGTCCTTAAGTAGAGATAACATGTATTTGTACTGTATCTAAATATAGCTCTTTGTAGCACATTTATATAAATGGAAATGAAGAGCAAGCAATTATTAAAATATTTTAAGTTGTTTATATTTTGCCTTAGAAATTTGTAATTGGTGGCTGTAGGAACTGCTAACATTTATTGTGGTGTTGACTATACCTAGGTAATTTTACTAGAACACAAGTTCTCTCAACTACTCTATAACTTTCATCATCACTAACATTAGTGTGCACTTACTGTGTGCCATGGCATTTTCCTAAGTGCCTTACGTATATTATGGGGTGGGTGGGACACAGCATACTATCATTTTTATCAGAAGATAAGTAACAGGATAAGAAGAAAGCTGTTAAAATAAGAGAACCAACATTTTCCTAATTTCATAGTGCAGTTCCCTAATCTCCACACTGTGTCTACCACAGGATCTTTGCTTATGTTTCCCTTGGACTGGAATATTTGTAATAACTTTACCCCCACCCCCATTTCTGCATAGGTAACTTATTTACTGGTTAGCTTTCACTTTAGTCTTACTTTAGGGAAGCCTTTGTGGACCTTCAATCTAAGCCAGGTTCTTTTGTTCTAGGCTCTCATAAAGTATATTTCCTTCATTCCAATTATATATTTCATTTTATAATTATTTTTCAGGATGTTGATTTTCTTCCCACTGGTCCTTACAAGCTGTATGAGAGCAGGAACTATGTTAGCTACTTCTGATAGTAGCTATCACGTCTGGCACCCTACCTAGTTCAAAATAATGTGCAATAAATATTTGTCAAATGAATGAATAAGCACTTTGTGCTGCAGTAGTTAGGCCTCAGGGTATTGCTGTGAATCTCCTCTCTCATCTTTATTGTCAGTGTCTTTGCTTTGAATTTTCCCACCAACAGCTTTTTCTCTGACCTGCTCATAAATCTATTAAACCTCTATTCTTAACTTTGTTCAGAAGGAGGCTATACTAATGATAGCAGGGGTTCTTGACCCTGGATAAGCATCAAGTCATTTTTTTTTTAACCTCCTGAAATTGTTTGCTACATTTTGTATGCACAGGTACATTTTTCTGAGAGAGGATCTGGTTTTTTGCAGGGTCATAGAAGGCTTATTGTGAACCTTATCAACGAACCACTGTTACAGAGGATTCAGAGTGAGCATGCAAATGAGCCCATAAACTTCATAGCTTTCTGTGGTCCTTATGTGACCTTTCCCTAAAAATCAGAAATTATTGGAGAGACCATTGCTCCTTAGAATGCAGTCAGTACAATTACACAGTAATGGTTGGCTCATCAGGTTGATATCTGCTTAGAAATTATGCCTGTGAGACACAGATTTAATTACAGTTGGCGTAATGGGCAATGTTGGCTTATGGTCAATACCAGATGAACAAGTAAGTACTAATTGAAACTTAATAAATGATAGGAAGGTAATTGAGCAAAAAGTGAAGATTCTGTTAATTATATTTTATTAGACTTTTTTTATCCACCATCTTTTTTCATTGCTCTTGTTTGACTAATCACAGTATCCAGGCCTTTTCCTATTTGGCTCTTTCATTGCCAAAAAGCTATTGATATATCCAGTAATGCATTGGGGAAGAGCTGTTTTCCAGTTGCCATTAGTATTGTTACTGTGTCACTAGTGTCTGAAAGATTAATGGACACAGCATCATTTCTCAGGAAAGTAGACACTGGTTTACTTCACTGGCGATTCATTTGAAATGCTCTGCTTATCAGAGTAAGTGAGGAAATTGAGCAGGGAAAGTTTCCAAGAGTTGCTAAATGGTGGAGGGTAAAACAGTATAGGAGCAAGGGAAGTATTGTACTTTGTTTCGGGCATTGTTATTAGATTATCAACTCTCAAGATGGAGTTAGACTTTGGGGGCATCGTGAGTATATTGTAAGACTCAGTTCTATTACTCCCATTTTGTCTGCAGGTCAACATCATGTAGGAACTTGTGGAGTCTTTCCTTATCACATTAGACATTTCTGCTAGGTGCAGATCATTTCCCGCCATCTCCCAGTTCTCCCATTGCTGCTGTGGCAGGGCAGGAGAGAATATATTGATGGATGTAAGAAGTTTTGGGTTTCTCCCTTCTAGCCAGATGCTAGAAGGACCCTATTGTAACCACCACGTTATTCTCTACTTAATGGAGAGAGGAAACTTATACAGAAGTAACTGGTGCATACTTGGCACTCAGTAAATAATTGTTTAATGGATATCCAGAGAAGAGGGATTATAAGATATTGGGGGCCCTAGAATAGATAAATTGCCAGTGCAATACAATCCCAACCCTGTGGTCAGGAGTGGGGTGAGGTGTTTTGTGGGTCATCTTTATAATTTGCTGTACCCAATTGAGAAATATTGGTTGTTTTTCCTTCATTTTCTAATTTTTATCTACCACTAAAGGCTTTTGCAGTTAGAAGTATAAAAGTAAGGATTGTATAAAGTATAAAAGTATGAATTGTTCAGTTTGGTTCCCATGTTTACAAGGCAAGATAAGAGATACAGTATAAAAATTATTAAAATTTGGGAAAAGACTGAAAATATTTTTCCCCACAGGTTTATACTTTCAAGTTCACATTTTTGTTATAAACTTTGCTGGATATTAATTGGCAGGACAAAATGACTCAATATTTTGAGATTTAATACTAATTTAATAACTTTGAAATGACTGTATCATAGAACTACTCCTCTTGAACAGTTGTTATGTAAATTACGTACAGTAAGTATAAAGTAAGTGGTGATATTATATGGTAGCTATGGTAGAGCCTATTTGTTGTCTCTTTCCACCATACTATTTATAGCACTATTTTAATAGCTTCCTGTTTGGTTCCCCCTCTTCACTTCTGTTCTCTCTCAGTACATTCTTGGTACAGAGTTAGAGTGGTCTTTAAAAATTTCCTTAAAGCAATTTTCTTAAAACTTTTAGGTTGGTTCATAATAAAATTCAGTCCCTTTAACATGATTTTATCGTCTTATTCTCATTTATCTCTCCATTTGCATTTTTAGCTGCTCTCTGCTCACTATTTTCTGTCCATACTCATCTTTTATTACCTTGAATGTAGTAGACTTTTTCCTGTTCAGGTCATTTCAGAAAAGCTGATCGCTCTGCCTGTTCTTCTCCCCACTCTTTCGTGAGTACCTTAGACATGAAGGATGAGAAGTAGCCAGTACCAGTACCTCCTCAGAAAGGACTTTCCTGACCACCTGATCTTGTTTTCCTTCATGGACTTTCTCATTTGTAATTATAACTTAGCTATTTGATTATTATCTGTTCTCCTTCATTAAATAAGTTCAGGAGCTATGCTTGTTTTGTTTTTGCCACAGTATACCTAGTACTTAGCAGCGTGTCTAGCACATAGCAGGTGCTCAGTAAATATTTATTGAATGTACAAATAATAGGAGTTCTCAGTTTCACACAAAATATTCCTAAAATTTGTTGAAAAATTAAAAAGTGGTTATGCAACTACAGTGAAAAATGATATTCATATCAGATTCTAGTTGGAATATAAACTGTTCTCATCAGTGAGTTGTGATTTAAAATAGTTCTTCCTTCGAGTCTTCTTCCTCACCCTGCATTTATCTCCCTAGCTTCTTCTCTCCTGCATTTGCATCCATCAGATTCGGTTTCCAGCTTTGTTGCTGCTACAGTCTATAGTGTCCAACTTAAAATTTTTCAACTTTATGATGGTTTAAAAGCAATTCAGTAGAAGCCATACTTTGAATTTTGACATTTTCCTGTGCTAGCCATATGCCATTCCATACTCATAATGCTGGGCAGCAGCAGTGAGCCATAGCTCCCAGTCAGCCACACAATCACGAGGGTAAAACAACTAGTACAACCATTCTGTTTTTCACTTTCAGTACAGTATTCAGTACATTTCATGAGGTATTCAACACTTTATTATAAAATAGTCTTTGTGTTAGATGATTTTGCCCACCTGTAGGCTAATGTAAGTGCTCTGAGCACATTTAAAGTAAGCTAGCCTAAGCTGTGATGTTCCATAGGTTAGGGGTATTAAATGCATTTTTGACCTAAACTATTTTCAACTTAGTAATGCGTTTATCGGGACGTAACCTTATCGTAAGTCAAGGAAGATCTGTATTCCACTATTGTTTGTGATCTACATTCTAAGCTGATCTACATTCTTTTTGGATCTGCATTTTGCAGGATGTGCAAAATGTTGTTTTTTGTTTTTTGTTTTTTTTTAACTTGGAGATTTACAGCCAGCAAGCAGCTTAAATAAGTCACACTTCTCTTTGTGCTCTGAACTTGCTGGAAAACCAGGTCTTTACTGGCAGGTAGTTTTCCCCCTTTCCAAGTTACAGGATGGGTCTTTTCCACTGTGCAGAGGATTTGAGTGGGATCACAACATAGAACTAGTATTTATTGAACAACTTCTCTGTGTTAAATGCCTTCTATGCATTATCTTATTTCACCCTCTTAAGCCTAAGTTATAAGTTATTGTTATTTTATGGAGTAGGTTAAGACATTTGCCCAAGGCAACCAAGCTGAAAAGTAGCATATCATGGATTTGAACCCATACCTCAAAGCCTATATTTTTAGACACTGCATTCTATAATATATGACCTCTCAATACTAGATTTTATTGATACCTGTTTAAGGATTTGCAAGTACAAAATCTGAAAAATTCCATGGAACTGGGTTAAATGAATTTAAAGTTTTTGTGAAGGAACTGATATCTAAGAAGAGTATACAAAGTTTAGTGAGAGGGAACTTGCCTTAACAATTTTTTATATTAGGCATTGTAAACAAAAGAGTGTGGTGTTAGCAAAAGAATAGACAGCTAGGAGGGTTAAAGGTTAGTGCCCAGTATTTATACATAATATTTCAATTCAGTGGTTAAAGATTATTTATTAAATGGTGCATTACACTAATCACTAGGGTAGCTTGTTAGCTACTTGAATTTGCTCTTCTGTGAACTACTTATTAATCTTTTCTAATCCATGTATAAAAGCTCTTTATGTATTATGGATATTGACACTTCATTGACCAAATCTGTTACAACTATTTTCCCACTCTGTTATTTGTCTATCTTTTGAATTTGGTTGTATTTTTTGCCATATGAATTTTGTCTTTTATTTAATTAATATATCTAACTTTTCCTTGATAAATTCTGAACTCTGTCTCATTTAAAAAAAAAATAAGTTGGTAAAAGATTTACTCCAACTGTAGGTTATAGAGTCTCCTAGATTTTGTTCTAAAATTGCACTTTTTTTTTTTTTAACATTTAAATCTTTAATTCCCCTAAAACTTGTGTGTATATGTTTTACATACTGATGGCTCAACAGTCATACCACCACTAGCATTGGCTAGATTGGGAATAAACATGTAAAGTGCCTGGAATTATTAAGTACTTAATAAGTAAATGTTAGCTCTAAGGTGGTTGTGATAGTTATTACTGTTATATGTATAGAATGGTGTTTCTGAAATGGTGGCCAGGATATTAAAATCAGCCAGGATGCCTGTTAAAAATGCAGGTTCCTTGAAAAAAATGCAGGTTCATTGAAACCCTCCCAGACCTCTTCAACTAGAATTTCTTAGATACAACCAAGGATTCTATATTCAGACAATTTCTCAGGTGATTGTTAGACCTATTAGCGTTTGGGAAACACTATATTAGATGTAATTTATAGAGCCAACAAAAAGAAAGATTGTAACCCATCAACTTTTTTTTTCATGAGTAAAATTGTCTGAAAGCCATTAGATCCTTGTTACACAGTGTACAACAGAATTAATTAGAATTAAATTTTAATAACAATTACTAGAACACAATAGAATTGTATATTTGGCCAGATTTCTGAAAGAAGGATGCCTTTTAAACTTACAAAGATAAGAAGAACGGGCAAAGTTAGCATATGTAATTGATTTTATATTAAATCTCTTCTCGCAAACTGGGGCAAATAAGACAGACAGAGGTTAATATTGTTAATATTTAAAATACTTTTAAGTATTGATAGAAAAGTCACTTAAGACTTACCTAATGGGCACAGTGGTTAAAAATCCGCCTGCCAATGCAGGGGACATGGGTTCGAGCCCTGGTCCAGGAAGATCCCACATGCCCCGGAGCAACTAAGCCCGTGCGCCACAACTACCGAGCCTGTGCTCTAGAGCCCACATGCCACAACTACTGAAGCCCATGCTCCGCAACAAGAGAAGCCACTGCAATGAGAAGCCCGCGCACGTCAACTAGAGAAAGCCGGCATGTAGCAACGAAGACCCAACACAGCCAAAAATAAATAATAAATTAATTTTAAAAAAATACATTAGGGCTTCCCTGGTGGCGCAGTGGTTGAGAGTCCGCCTGCCGATGCAGGGGACACGGGTTCGTGCCCCGGTCTGGGAAGATCCCACATGCCGCGGAGTGGCTGGGCCCGTAAGCCAAGGCTGCCGAGCCTGCGCGTCCGGAGCCTGTGCTCAGCAACGGGAGAAGCCACAACAGTGAGAGGCCCACGTACCGCAAAAAAAAAAAAAAAAAAATACATTAAAAAAAGAAAGACTTACGTAATGAATGGACAAAGACTTGATAAAACATTTCACAAAAGAGGATATATATATAAAACAACTACCACAATAGCCTTAGAGCTAACATTTATTTGGTACTTAATAGCTCCAGGCCCTTTATATGTTTATTTCTTAAACTATCCAGCTCTTTTTCCCTATTTTATAGCTTAAGAAACAGCCATAGTGAAGTTAAATAAATAATAGTAAAGAAGTGTTAGAGCCAGGATTTGAACATTTGACTCCAGGGGTATAACACTAAAGCTAAGAGTATATGAGTGTGTCTGTATAAATGAATTAAATTGTGTGCATGAATGTATTAGTTTCCTAGGGCTCCTAACAAAGTACCAAAAACTTGGTGTCTTAAAAAAACAGAAATTTATTCTCTGACAGTTCTGAAGGCCAGAAGTCAAAGTGTTGACAGGGCCATGTTACCTCTGTAGATTCCAGGAAAGAATTCTTCTTTGCTTCTTCCTAGTGTCCTGGCAATCTTTGGCATTCCTTGAGTTGTAGCTATATCAGTTTACTTTCTACCTTCATTGTTATGTTGCCTTTTTCCCTGTATTCTCTCTTCGTGTCTAAATGTTTCTCCTTATAAGGACACCAGTCATTGGATATAGGACCCACCTTAATCCATCCTAATTTGATTGCACCTGCAAAGACTGTATTTCCAAATAAGGTCACATTTTTAGTTTCTGTGTGGGCATGAGTTTTGGAAGACATGGACCCTCACAGTTCAAACCCGCCTTGTTCAAGGCTCAACTCTATAAATTATTTTGTTGTAGGTTACTACTCTGTTTAATAAACTTTCTAGTTGCTCTGTGACCTTGGTTAGTTGATCATTGCAGAACACTTAGTTAATATCTAGTGCTGCTTTCCCTAAAGATTAAGCTATAAGATGAGGGATCTGGCTTTTCTAAACCTGGTTAGTGGTTCTATGTAAGTTTCTCAGTTATTTTATCTTTATCTTTTTTTAACTTAAGTTCTTATATGTCTATTAAATCAAATATTGTAATAGACATGAATATGTGTTGGTATTATTAGGAGGCTTTGCCAACTTATGTGTCTAATAATTGTGCTGTCTCAGCTAGTTTGAGGGGCAAACGTACTATTCTGGTATTTCCTACTGATTTTTTTTTAATTCCAATTTCCTAGATAAACTAAGTCCTTAACAGAGTACTCATTCACTGTGTATTTTCACCATAATGCCACAATGTGGCGCTGTTGTCTTTGGCTGAATATTTACAAAGTCATCTTTTTCTGTTGCTGTCAATCTCTTATTTTGTGGGATATGATGCTCTCAAAAGTATATGAAAACACACTCATATCGGATATTTTTAAGCTGTACATGATCAGTTATGATTCTTTTCCAGTGGTTGTGCTAGATTGCTTTTTATGTTAAATGAGTTTTTTTTTATTAGTGTGAATATTTAAATTTTTTCTTCGATTGCCCCATCATATTTATGTAAAAATCAGGGGGTTTCTTGAAGGTTATGGAATTATAACTTGAAGAAACCAACAAACATAATGACACTATAGATGACAACAGGCATATCTTTTTAAATTTTAGGCTTTTTGGATAGTATTCTGTTAAAACTACAATTCCACTCAAAATATATAATGCTGTCTTCCAAAATCCAAGGTAGCTGTTCTTCTCATTGTTCTTATTTACACTATTTGTACCCGAATCTATTCAAGAGGAAACAGTTTACAATTTATGTAGGTATAGTGCTCCCAGTGTTTAAAATCTCCAGATTTACTTTTATAACTTTTGCAAGCTTGCTTTCTTTACTTTCTTTAGTGTTTTATCTGTCAAGCCAGTATGTACTAGTGATGCATTGCATTTTAATAAGACAGTCTTTATTTAAGGGGCTTGAGGAATAAGCACCAGACTATCAAAGGGGGTTCATAGACCCAAAAGGGTAAGAATCTCCTGCCCTGCCCTGGAACTCCTAAGGTCCCAGTTTAATATGTCAGTGCTGTTGCGTGAAATGACTTTACAGCTTTGCAGGGCTTTTAGGAAATAATAGCCTTTTAACATTAATATGAACAGATACAAACAATAAACATTAGTTGATTAATAAAAATGGATTGTAAGGTTATCTTTCTTACGAATAGTAGAGGACTAAAGAGTAGACAGATTAATTAAATGAGTCTGTTGAACTTGAAAACAAACAAGGAAGTGAAGAAGTGAAGTGAAGAACCACATATCACTGGAATGTCATTAGAAATATTTCCTAGGTAAACAAGAGGAGACTGTTTTGACCATTTTGAAGTAGGGATGGTGGGGGAATTGTAGACGATTTTGTGGGAGAGCTCGTTTTTAATATTTTCTACCCTTGAGGTAACTATGGAAAAGGTACTTGGTTACTGTAGGAGAAACTTTAAACTCTCTATGAACATAAGGACCCATGTCTGTTTTGATTATCATGATATTCCTGGCATTGAGCACTTGGGTATTTTTAGAGTGAATGATATAGTTGTCGTTCTAAATGTTGAATTCTCATGGGGTTAGTTAGTTGTTAAATGCCAGTAAAGCATTAAGTAGGGGAATTGACATATTTCTTCTTTCCAGACATGCTATGGTTGCAGCCAGTTGGGAATGTCAGATTTTGGAGTTGAGTATTTTAGAAATGGGAGTTGCGGAGTAGACAAGCTATGTTAACAGAATCTGCAGAGGGACTACTTTCAAGAGGCTTACTGGAAGTAATGCAATCATGAACTAAGGATACAGGGCAATAGAGCATTTAGGAGTAATTTACCACATAATAGTTAATGTACATTTATTCATATAGTAAACATTTGTGATTCACCTACCTTGTTGCCAGACTTTCTGATTGACCAATTAGGCTGTAATTGTGTGAGGCTAAGAACCATGACTGATTTGTTTTTAACCATTAGGTCAATTCATATTGGTATAGTATTTGTACACATTCTACATACTTGTACAATAAGTAAATGAATGATGATAGGAGGTTTCTGTTTAGTAGTAAAGATAGACAAACACATAATTATAATATTTTGAAAAAATATATGAAAGACATACCATATATTTTAATTTGTGTCTTAGTTCTGGGAGTCAGATCCTTTGAGTTCTATTCATTTTTAGGATGCTATGTAAAATTTTATTGTCTATGGAACAGTGGAGCTAAGGATATACTTGAGATTTTTTAAAAAATGAGCCAATAGAACAGAAATTAAAATCTGTTTTTGTTTGGAAAAGTCATATTAGAAAACATGTTTAAAAACAGTTATTGTGAAGGAAGTAAGTGTATATTAACTTTCCAGTCATGTTAATAACTTAGGATAAAAGAACACTCCTTAGCTTTCTACCAGTTCCCCCAAAATTATAGTAAAGAAATTGTTCCCTGATTTTCCTGTGAAATGGCAAAGCAAAATTTTAAACCCCAGCATACTATTGCTCTATTTTAAGAGTACTTGTTTTGGATTTCTGATATTCTCTCATATATAGGAAATTTCCCCTAGTTATTTAAGATTTATAATAGCTTGGCTGCTAAATTTTATCAAATTTTTGGTGAGCATCTATATAGAACCATATGTTTTTTTCTCCTTAATTATTTAATAATTCACAGAATTTCACTGTTCTATTAAGCTACCCTTCTCTCAGCTTATTTTGATTTGCTGATATTTTGTTTAGGGTTGTTGTGACTGTATTCAAAAGTAAAGTTGGACTATAGTTTTCTTTTATGCGCTGTCTAATAATTTTGGTAATTCTCTGTTTCCTCAATTGACAGGTCGTGGTTCAATTCCAGAATTTTTTCATATTATGAAAAGAAAGTTTACCAACAAAGAATGGGAAACAATCAGAAGCTTTAAGGATGAATGGACTCAGCTGGATATGTTTTATAGGAATTGGGTATAATTTCTTTCTAGTTTTGAGAGTAAGCCCCTGTGTTGATTCCATTATCTTTGCTAAAAACAGGAGCAAAAGTCCTGTGGTAAACCTGTAGTTCATACAGTGTTTGAAGTAAATAAGTCATTACTTGGAAACTTCATGATTTTTATGTACACATTATTATATTCTAATGACATTTAAGAAAATTTAACATATATTTAATGCTCAACTAGAAGATACTCTTAAAGCTAAAAACAAGACAGTTTATCAGTATTTATAAATAAGGTTTTCTGTCTTAAAGGATCTCGTACACATGAGACCTTATTTAACATATAATATTTATTATGTGCCAGAAAACATTATTGTAAGCCCTTCATAAGTTAGTTAATTATCATAACAACCCCACTAGTAAGGTACTACTATTATTACATGAGGGAATGGAGGCAAAGGGAGCTTAAATGATTTGTCTTAAGTTCTCACAACTGGTTTGTTTCCATGCTACTATAAGGGTAAAAATAAATAGCTTATAGCTGTAAAGTAGTAAAGAATTAAAAATCCATATGTTTTGGGGACAGTAGATTTTATGAACAATTTACTAAAGCTCTAAGAGAAAATGTCTGTCTGTATCTTAGGCACTGAAAGAAAGCTTCATAAAAGCAATAGGTGTTGGATTAGGATTTGAATTGCAGCGGCTTGAATTTGATATATCCCCATTAAACCTGGATATAGGCCAAGTTTATAAAGAAACACGTTTGTTTCTGGATGGGGAAGAAGAAAAAGAATGGGCATTTGAGGTAAGAGATTTATCAGAATTGCTATAACTATAAGCATTTTCTTATTTTGTGCATGTGAGCATACGCTTAACTTGGGGAGGCTAGTCATTGAAACTAGACACATTTGGAATCCAGTCTGTGTGCTCTGAAGGTAAAGTCAGGGATACTCTGAGCACAATAACATTTAAGCTGATACTTGAAAGGTAAGTCATATTGCATTAAGTAAAAGAGAAGGGAAAAGAGGCCCTGGAATAAAACAGCTTTGTGTGTATGAACAACTAAAGGATGCCATTTTGCCAGTGTACTGTGTTGAGGGGATTTGAGAGAGATGCTATGTTAGGCTGATGATATCATGTAGGGCATTATGGGTTGGTTAATATTTTGGTCTCTTTCTTTATTTGGTTTTTGTCACTAGGAATTCTTGGTTGCTAGTGAGAAAAACCTAACACAAATTCATTTTAGCCAAAAAGACATTATTGTAGGTTACTAGAGTAATTCATATAACCAGGTTTCAGAATTGGCTAGAATTAGGGACTGGAAAACTCAGAACTCATTTTATCTTTTACTTTTGCCTTCCTGGCTTTAGTTTTCTCCCACCCACATTTCTCATTCTGTACACCAGCTTTCTTAACTTTATCTGGTCTGTGTGGCAGGAAACATGACTGCCTACCACTCTTATGTGTAACAGTTTGTAGTTTAAAAACCCTAAGAGATTGGTGAACTCCCTTTCTGTTCAAGCCCTATAAGCCCTGGAGAAAGGCTTAGGTTGGGTGTTAGGTGCTTATCTCTTGACCAATTATTGTAGCCAAGGAAGTGTGTTACAACTTGTATCAAGTGTCCAGAGCCCAGCAAATGGATTGTATTATAATGTGGTTGTTCCCATAGTCATCAGAATTGTGTACAGAGAAAGTCAGTATCCAGAATAAAGAATTCATGATGAATGGATAAAATAGAAGGTGTTTACTAATTTTCTCAAGGGAATTTAACAAGGTTTAAATAGAGAGTGGTAAGATCAGAATTGTATTTTAAAACCATGTTCCGTCTATGATGGTATATGGAGGTTAAGGAAGTGAGGTGATAAAGATGTTATGATCAATTCTGTGACTTATATGACCATCTGTTGAGATACTGAATACTAGAGAACAAGTGGGATTTAAGTTTGAGATACCATAAAAACATCTAAGTGAAGTTGTCAAGCAGGCGAACAGAATGAAAGGCTGGGCTAAAGGGAAAAAATCATAATCATTAACACGTGGATGGTAGTTGAAGCCATGGGATTTACAGTTGTGGCAATGAGATTACCTAAGGTAGAATTGAGAAAGACCAAGGACAGAGTCCTGAGAATACTTTTTAAAGGTGGAGTGGGGAGGAGAATAAGAAAGAATGACCAAAATGGTAAGAAGTAAAATACGAAAGTACTGTTAGGAGGATCCAAGGGCAGAAAGTATCTTGAGAAAGAGAGTTGTGTCAAAACTGCTAACATACCATGTAAGGTAGGGATTCTATGAATTAAAAAGTAAATTATATTATATTAGGATACTGTATTTTTTAATACATTTGTTTAAAAAAATAATTCATACTGAAAGGGGCAAACGTCAGCCATTTCATTCATGGGGAAATCCTTTGTGGTGCCAGATGGAGTAGGCCTAGTAGCAGGGTGAGGAGGGAAGAGTCAGTGATTGGGCCAGCTGTGCTTAAACGTTTTGGGTGACAAAGATGTCTGAGTTCCTGTGGACCAAAATAGATGCTGTGGAAAATGGGCCTGAAGTGTCTTGAAAGGACCCTACCCAAGAGGAATTCCAAAAAGAGGCATTGTGCATTCTACTGTGTATTAATTGATGAGAGTAAGAATTACAAGAAGTCAGCCGTTAAATGCACTGCTAGTTCCAGGCAGTGGTACGGGACAAAGGAACTGGAAGTAGTTCTCTGAAAATTCCTCAGATGCTCACTAAGCCAGCATTTGGATACTTGATATGACCCAGAGTTCTAAAAACTAGATTACAACATCATTGATCATTACTTTGCCTGTTTCCTCCATCCCTTTCCTCTCTGCCACCTTACCTTAAGGAAACCAGAGCAGAAGAGCAAGGTGAGGCCAAGGAGAAGAATGTGTTCTAAGAATTGAAATGGGATTTTTTTTTTAAGCTGAAAGTGACTGAAGAGCTATGGGGTTTGTTTAAGGGCTTGTTCAGAAGGTGGGAAGGGAGATCCAGCAGGGCATATTTGAAGACATCTATGGAAGAAAAATTAAATTCTTTACTGAATGTACCTGGGTGTTTTACCCATTCAGTGGACCAGTTAGAAAAATATAAAAATAATATATGTTAGATGCATATATTTAAGTGTGGATTATTTTTATACTATAAACAGGCCTGGAAGGGGAGAGTGAACTTAACAGAATGAATCTTACGGTATGGATAGCCAGAAGCCAGGGTTTGAGGGGAGAATGATGAACGTAGAGCCAGGGGAGGCATACCTAGAGTCAAGAAACAGACGGGAGGTTCCTGTCTGGGCATCTCCAAGTACCCCCACAAGATAAAGAACCAGTCTTTAGGTATGCAGCTGAGGAAGGGCTATGATTTCAGTGTACAACCGTGGCGTGAATGATCTTCACTGTCCTTTCCTCCCTTTTATTCAGTCTTTTCCTTTCTCACTCATACACACTAAATTCACCCACACTAGAAGAACTAGAGGTGGCAGCATAGTGAATGAGGGAGCATCTGCAGTTAGGAAGAGAGGAAATCACTTCCTTTCCCTATTGGAGACTTCCAACCCTGAATTAGGTTTGAGCTAGGATAGTGGGAGGAAGAATTTCTTATGAAATTAGAATAAAATTTAATTTGGATCAAACATTTTTCAGAGAAAATTCGATACTGAGAATGACCAGAAATGTCATTTATGAGATCTGATCAAGATTTCATCCAGGGAAAGAGAAAAATGAATTGTCAGAACTTGTTTAAAGGGAAATGGTGAGAGAGAATAAGTTGCCTTCTGTTCCTACTCTGTAGAGTCCAGCTGCTTTAGTAAACTGAAAACAAGGTAGGAAGAAGTTTCAACCCTTCCCTACTTTTCATGGGTAACTCCAAATGAAACCTCTGCACAGGACAACTTTGTAGCCATCTTGCTCTTCTCTCCTTTCTGTACTGTGTAGACACAACTTCTTGAAACAGAGTCATAGCCAAACATGATTAGCCCCATGGCTTGGTTTTTTCTCCATAAGTATTTGATGACTAAATGTAAGCACACAGGGTATTTTAGAAAGTACCTTTAAAGGTATTTTAGAAAGTACTGTTACCTGGGTTGGAGGTGGGACAAATACCTAGAAATAGTACATGTCAGAGACTGTAGTTTTCATTAATTAATGCATATAGCCAGTGAATAACTGAACTACTTCAGACTCATAGATTCTCTTCCTAGTGTGAGAATTGATAAGCTAAGTGGAAAAAATAGCCCTGTTCCTGCAGGCAGCATTAAAAGAATGCCTGCAGGATACCAGAAATAGGGTCTAGACTGCACGTGTGGATATGTGGTATCTATTGGCACACAAATTAATGGTGCAGAAGGCTAAGGATACTATCCTCATTTAAGCAGAACTAAAGGACAGTGCCATCATAGGACATATGGTAAAATTCTGCATCCTGGGAGAAAAAGGAGTGTTTATTTACTTGGAGACTCAAAAGAAGAATATGAAATGAAAATTATAAAGCAAATGAGTATTTTTTAAAAAATCTGCTTAGTGTTTTGAATAACATTCAAGATGAGAGTTTAGCTATGAAATAGAAGCTGAGAGCTTTAAGGAAAGAATAGGCTTGTCATTAAACGAGAGCTGTTAGTGGAAGGTAGTCTGTGAAACCATCTAGAAGTATATAGAAGACAACAGACTGAACCCTAAAACTCTTATATTTAAGAAGTACATTTCATTGCTACCTTCTAATTATAGACATTTTCCCAGGCATCTACTGTTTTCATGAATCCACTCTCACAATTAGCAGTTTCAAGCACACTACCTTTCTGCGTATGACTACCAAACCTTTAACTCAGTTTCTTTCACTCTTCAGACTCCTATTTCTCACTGCTAGGTACTTCTCCTTGAACACTACACAGACACCACAAATTCTGCAGATAAGTCAAAATAATAATTGCCCTTCAAGTTATTTTCTTTTTCTAACTTTACTTTTTTGATGGTACCACCATCCAGTCATCCAGGATTAAGAAAGCCCAGACCCATTTTAAGTTCCCCTCCTCCTCCCCTTGTTATACCAAACCCTCTAATTAACAGTGACATGCTCCCCTCTGAAAACGCTTAGTGTGGGCACTGTTTACATCCAACTTAGACTAATGCAGTAGCCTCCTAACTGGGTTCCTCTTCCATTATTTTGCTTCATCCTTCTTCATTTTTGGCCGTCGTTTCCCTATATACACTCCACATTGCAGCCAAATCACAACCTGCTATCTGATATTCTTTAAATATCTCCAACCCTCTTGTATTTATATTTGTTTCAATTCTTCTGTGTCCTCACCACCACCCACCCATCCACCCTGCCGCAATCTCCACCTTGCCTTCTCCTTGAACAATTTAAATCCATTTCAGGAGCCTTTTCTTTATTTCATTTAAGACCAAGCTTTTTTTTTCTTTCTTACAACATACCACATTTTGCCTCATAATTTTTGTACTTCTCTACTTGCTTTACTTTCCCAGGGCTCTCTGAAGGCAGGGGCAGTATCTTACTTAGCATTGTATCTGTTGTAGACCTAAAATGCTAGCGTGGACATCATCAAGAATCCATTATTTATTACAACGAATCCTCCAAAGGATTTTCCACTTACCTGAGTATTGTATCTCACACCTGGAAAATTAATACTCTAGAAGAAATATGAATTCTTATGCCAAGAGGAATCTCATGATTTCATAGGCTCTCAATTTTCGTAACTGGTTTCTCTTAGGAAAGTTAAATTTACCACCAAAAAGTTTCAAATGATGAAATTAGATGAAACAGAAATTCTTTGCTTTTGAAAGGAAGTGCTTTATAAAGTAGAAATATTGAATGTTGTCCTAGTGTCTTCATACCAGGAGGCCAGGGATTGCAGGAAAAGGGTCTTTTTTGTCTTCATTCACTTTCCTCCCTCAGTTTCTGAAATGATTCTGCAGAATTTCTTCTCATAAAAAAGCCGTGTGGATGAAAGGCTCTCGGTGCTGCAGCCAGGAGTCAGTGCTGTGCCTCTGAGGTGGAAGAGCCAACTTCAGGACACTGGTCCACAAGAGATCTCCCAGCTCCACGTAATATCAAATGGCGAAAATCTCCCAGGGATCTCCATCTCAACACCAACACCCAGCTTCACTCAATGACCAGCAAGCTACAGTGCTGGAAACCCTATGCCAGACTACTAGCAGGACAGGAACACAGCCCCACCCATTAGCAGAGAGGCTAAAATCATAATAAGTCCACAAACACCCCAAAACATGCTGCCAGCCGTGGACCTGCCCACCAGAAAGACAAGATCCAGCCTCATCCACCAGAACACAGGCACAAGTCCCCTCCACCAGGAAGCCTACACAACCCACTGAACCAACCTTAGCCACTGGGGACAGACACCAAAAACAATGGGAACTACGAACCTGCAGCCTGCAAAAAGGAGACCCCAAACACAGTAAGATAAGCAAAATGAGAAAACAGAAAAACACACAGCAGATGAAGGAGCAAGATAAAAACCCACCAGACCTAACAAATGAAGAGGAAATAGCCAGTCTACCTGACAAATAATTCAGAATAATGATAGTAAAGATGATCCAAAATCTTGGAAATAGAATAGAGAAAATGCAAGAAACATTTAACAAGGACATAGAAGAATTAAAGATGAAACAAGCAATGATGACCAACACAATAAATGAAATTAAAAATACTCTAGAAGGGATCAATAGCAGAATAACTGAGGCAGAAGAATGGATAAATGACCTGGAAGATAAAATAGTGGAAATAACTACTGCAGAGCAGAATAAAGAAAAAGAATGAAAAGAACTGAGGACAGTCTCAGAGACCTCTGGGACAACATTAAACGCACCAACGTTCGAATTATAGGGGTTCCAGAAGAAGAAGAGAAAAAGAAAGGGACTGAAAAAATATTTGAAGAGATTATAGTTGAAAACTTCCCTAATATGGGAAAGGAAATAGTTAAGTCCAGGAAGCACAGAGAGTCCCATACAGGGTAAATCCAAGGAGAAACACACCAAGACACATATTAATCAAACTGTCAAAAATTAAATACAAAGAAGACATATTAAAAGCAGCAAGGGAAAAACAACAAATAACACACAAGGGAATCCACATAAGGTTAACAGCTGATCTTTCAGCAGAAACTCTGCAAGCCAGAAGGGACTGGCAGGACATATTTAAAGTGATGAAGGAGAAAAACCTGCAGCCAAGATTACTCTACCCAGCAAGGATCTCATTCAGATATGATGGAGAAATTAACACCTTTACAGACAAGCAAAAGCTGAGAGAGTTCAGCACCACCAAACCACCTTTACAACAAATCCTAAAGGACCTTCTCTAGGCAAGAAACACAAGAGAAGGAAAAGATCTACAATAACAAACCCAAAACAATTAAGAAAATGGGAATAGGAACATACATATCGATAATTACCTTAAATGTAAATGGATTAAATGCTCCCACCAAAAGACACAGACTGGCTGAATGGATACAAAAACAAGACCCATATATATGCTGTCTACAAGAGACCCACTTCAGACCTAGAGATACATACAGACTGAAAGTGAGGGGATGGAAAAAGATATTCCATGCAAATGGAAATCAAAAGAAAGCTGGAGTAGCAATACTCATATCAGACAAAATAGACTTTAACATAAAGACTAATAGAAGACGCAAAGAAGGACACTACATAATGATCAAGGAATCGATCCAAGAAGAAGATATAACAATTGTAAATATTTATGCACCCAACATAGGAGCACCACAATACCTAAGGCAAATACTAACAGCCATAAAAGGGGAAATTGATAGTAACACATTCATAGTAGGGGATTTTAACACCCCACTTTCACCAATGGACAGATCATCCAAAATGAAAATAAATAAGGAAACACAAGCTTTAAATGATACATTAAACAAGATGGACTTAATTGATACTTATAGGACATTCCATCCAAAAACAACAGAATACACATTTTTCTCAAGTGCTCATGGAACATTCTCCAGGATAGATCATATCTTGGGTCACAAATCAAACGTTGGTAAATTTAAGAAAATTGAAATTGTATCAAGTATCTTTTCCGACCACAGTGCTCTGAGACTAGATATAAATTACAGGAAAAGAGCTGTAAAAAATACAAGCACATGGAGGCTACACAAAACACTACTTAATAACGAAGTGATCACTGAAATCAAAGAGGAAATAAAAAAAATACCTAGAAACAAATGACAATGGAGACACAACTACCCAAAACCTATGGGATGCAGCAAAAGCATTTCTGAGAGGGAAGTTTATAGCAATACAATCCTACCTTAAGAAACAGGAAACATCTCGAATAAACAACCTAACCTTGCACCTAAAGCAATTAGAGAAAGAAGAACAAAAAAATCCCAATGTTAGCAGAAGGAAAGAAATCACAAAGATCAGATCAGATATAAATGAAAAAGAAATGAAGGAAACGATAGCAAAGATCAATAAAACTAAAAGCTGGTTCTTTGAGAAGATAAACAAAATTGATAAACCATTAGCCAGACTCATCAAGAAAAAAAGGGAGAAGACCCAAATCAATAGAATTAGAAATGAAAAGGAGAAGTAACAACTGACACTGCAGAAATACAAAAGATCATGAAGGATTACCACAAGCAACTCTATGCCAATGAAATGGACAACCTGGAAGAAATGGACATTCTTAGAAATGCACAACCTGCCAACACTGAATCAGGAAGAAATGGAAAATATGAACAGACCAATCACAAGCACTGAATTTGAAACTGTGATTAAAAATCTTCCAACAAACAAAAGCCCAGGACCAGATGGCTTCACAGGCGAATTCTATCAAACATTTAGAGAAGAGCTAACACCTATCCTTCTCAAACTCTTCCAAAATATAGCAGAGGGAGGAACACTCCCAAACTCATTCTACAAGGCCACCATCACCCTGATACCAAAACCAGACAAGGATGTCACAAAGAAAGAAAACTACAGGCCAATATCACTGATGATCATAGATGCAAAAATCCTCAACAAAATACTGGCAAACAGAATCCAGCAGCACATTAAGAGGATCATACACCATGATCAGTTGGGGTTTATTCCAGGAATACAAGGATTCTTCAATATATGCAAATCAATCAATGTGATACACCATATTAACAAATTGAAGGAAAACCATATGGTCATCTCAATAGATGCAGAGAAAGCTTTCGACAAAATTCAGCACCCATTGATGATAAAAACCCTGCAGAAAGTAGGCATAGAGTGAACTTTCCTCAACATAATAAAGGCCATATATGAGAAACCCACAGCCGACATGATCCTCAATGGTGAAAAACTGAAAGCATTTCTTCTAAGATCAGGAACAAGACAAGGTTGCCCACTCTCACCACTCTTATTCAACATAATTTTGGAAATTTTAGCCAGAGCAATCAGAGAAGAAAAGGAAATAAAAGGAATCCAAATTGGAAAAGAAGATGTAAAGCTGTGACTGTTTGCAGATAACATGATCCTATACATAGAGAATCCTAAAGATGCTACCAGAAAACTACTAGAGCTAATCAATGAATTTGGTAAAGTAGCAGGATACAAATTTAATGCACAGAAATCTCTTGCATTCCTATACACTAATGATGAAAAATCTGAAAGTGAAATCAAGAAAACACTCCCATTTACCATTGCAACAAAAAGAATAAAATATCTAGGAATAACCCTACCTAAGGAGACGAAAGACCTGTATGCAGAAAATTATAAGACACTGATGAAAGAAGTTAAAGATGATACAAATAGATGGAGAGATATACCATGTTCTTGGATTGGAAGAATCAACATTGTGAAAATGACTCTACTACCCAAAGCAATCTACAGATTCGATGCAATCCCTATCAAACTACCACTGGCATTTTTCACAGAACTAGAAGCAAAAATTTCACAATTTGTATGGAAACACAAAAGACTCCGAATAGCCAAGGCAATCTTGAGAACGAAAAACGGAGCTGGAGGAATCAGGCTCCCTGACTTCAGACTATACTGAAAGCTACAGTAATCAAGACAGTATGGTACTGGCACAAAAACAAAAATATAGATCAATGGAACAGGATAGAAAGCCCAGAGATAAACCCATATGCATATGGTCACCTTTATTTGATAAAGGAGGCAGGAATATACAGTGGAGAAAGGACAGCCTCTTCAATAAGTGGTGCTGGGAAAACTGGACAGGTACATGTGAAAGTATGAGATTAGAACACTCTCTAACACCATGCACAGAAATAAGCTCAAAATGGGTTAAAGACCTAAATGTAAGGTCAGAAACTATCAAACTCTTAGAGGAAAACATAGGCAGAACACTCTGACATAAATCACAGCAAGATCCTTTTTGACCCACCTTCTAGAGAAATGGAAATAAAAATAAACAAATGGGACCTAATGAAACTTCAAAGCTTTTGCACAGCAAAGGAAACCATAAACAAGACCAAAAGACAACCCTCAGAATGGGAGAAAATATTTGCAAATGAAGCAACCAACAAAGGATTAATCTCCAGAATTTACAAGCAGCTCATACAGCTCAATAACAAAAAAACAAACAACCCAATCCAAAAATGGGCAGAAGACCTAAATAGACATTTCTCCAAAGAAGATATACAGACTGCCAACAAACACATGAAAGAATGTTCAACATCATTAATCATTAGAGAAATGCAGATCAAAACTACAATGAGATTATCATCTCACAGTAGTCAGAATAACTATCATCAAAAAATCTAGAAACAATAAATGCTGGAGAGGGTGTGGAGAAAAGGGAACACTCTTACACTGCTGGTGGGAATGTGAATTTGTACAGCCACTATGGAGAACAGTATGGAGGTTCCTTAAAAAGCTACAAATAGAACTACCATATGACCCAGCAATCCCACTACTGGGCATATACCCTAAGAAAACCAAAATTCAAAAAGAGTCATGTTCCAAAATGTTCATTGCCGCTCTATTTACAATATCCAGAAGATGGAAACAACCTAAGTGTCCATCATCGGATGAATGGATAAAGAAGATGTGGCACATATATACAATGGAATATTACTCTGCCATAAATATAAATGAAATTGAGTTATTTTTTTAGTGAGGTGGATGGGCCTAGAGTCTGTCATACAGAGTGAAGTAAGTCAGAAAGAGAAAGACAAATACCATATTCTAACACATATATATGGAATTTAAGAAAAAAAATGTCATGAAGAACCTAGGGGTAAGACAGGAATAAGGACACAGACCTACTAGAGAATGGACTTGAGGATGTGGGGAGGGGGAAGGGTAAGCTGTGACAAAGTGCGAGAGTATCATGGGCATGTATACACTATGAATCGTAAAATAGATAGCTAGTGGGAAGCAGCCGCATAGCACAGGGAGATCAACTGGGTGCTTTGTGGCCACCTAGAGGGGTGGGATAGGGAGGGTGGGAGGGAGGGAGACGAAAGAGGGAAGAGATTTGGGGACATACGTCTATGTATAACTGATTCACTTTGTTATCAAGCAGAAACTAACACACCATTGTAAAGCAATTATACTCCAATAAAGATGTAAAAAAAAAAGATATATTAACATTTATGAGATTTTCTTTAGTACTTTACCATTGGGAAAACATTGTAAAAGTTGAATGATTTAAGTTATACCTTAAACTGTTATTTTACTTTGTTTATAAGGTGAAAATACATACTAAGAAAATGACATAAAATTTGACTAAAGCAGGTTAATCTTTGTAATCTAATGCTAAACTATCTCCTGAAAAAGTAAAATATTCTTGCTCCCTTTGGGTTTGTTGGAGATTTTAAGGAAATTTTGTTATTCACAATAGTTTTATGGATAAAAAACTATAAGCTTAGGAAACTTTTGAAAATTTATAAAGTCTTAAAATTAAGTCAAGTTCAGTAGCATTGAATGTACTAGCTTAACTAGCTAGCTAGCTTGCTGGGTTCATTTCTTTTTTCAACTAATATTTATTATAGATGTACTAGGCAGAAAGGATTTAGGGAAAGGTGATCACCTCATAGAACTTTTATTCTAGTGAGACATCAAATATTAATGTTTGATAAACTGGAGTCATTGTAAAATAACTTCCCTAGTTTTGCTGTTTTCAAATTTCATATTTATGTGATGTTGATGAGGTCCGAGTAGATATGGTGAATATTTTGAAATCAGTCTCATTGAATTTTAGCTTATAATGAGGTAAGTAAACAAATTGAGCATTTAAGTGGCATTTTAGTGGACAGGCTGGATGAAAACTAGTTATTGCCCACGGTTACCTCTTAATATTCCGCCTTACAGACACTACAAAAACTGCTGATCTAAGTTGTTTTCCAAAAACAATTATAGCCAAAACATCTCTGTATGTTAGTGTTTATATTATTGATACATTCAGTGTAAAGAATGGGAGAACCATGTTCAAAAAGAATAGTTTTGTTTACGGTAACAAACTTTGACCTATTAAATGTTTTCTCATACTTAGCTAGTTATTTTTTCTTCTCTTGAAGTGTTTTCCTAAATTTATCTCTTTTGAATTTCTTTTATTTATTTATTTATTTATTGCTAATTTGGATATCTTAACATATGAAGATATGAGGAAGAGGATGAAGGATGAAAAGTCCCTAAGTAATACTATTTCTGATTGTAGTTTCCTATTTCAACTCATGTCTTATGGAAGACTGCCTTAGTAAAGTGGCTTTTTGGTGAAATTTTGTTTAGTTTTTAACAGTTGTTCATACTTTTCTCTGGTAACTGCCTCAATGTCTATTATATTTTAAAGCCCCCTCCCCCTTTGTCTCATACATAGGGGAAAATAGGAAATTACATATTTTTTAAGTCTTACCTATGAATTTCCACCATGATTTTCCATCGGCTGTAGTATGTAGTTAACTAAATGCTTATAAACCAGTGCTGCAATCTAATTTTTTTAAATGTACACTTTAAGCATATACAAAACTAACATCACCAGTGAGGGCAGATGGCTATCTAGATGTGCCTCTAGATAGGATACTTTATCTATGTAGTATTCTTACTAAGAATGTATAATATAAGTGTAATCATTAAGAACCATCAGACTGAAAATAGCCAACGTTTATTAGTAAAAAGTGGGGGATGGGGCTTGTATTTTAAAATACTAACATCATAAAAGACAAAAGAAAAGCTAGGAAGACAGTGACAACTGAATGTAATACTTGACCCTAGACTGCCTCCTGTACTGGAGGTGGGGAAATGATATAAAAGGACATTACTGGATTAATTCACAAAAGTTGGAGTACAGATAGTAGATTTAAGTATTATTTTAATGTTAAATTTACCAAAGTTATTAACTACAGTGGTTATGTGAGAGAATGTCCCTATTAGGAAATATATATTGAAATATTACAGAGTAAAGGGCCAAAATATATGTGACTATTCCTTCAAGTCAGGGGGAGTGGAGATATATATGTATGTATGTGTGTATATGGTTGGGGGGAGTGAAATTTTTTAAATGTAAATAGAAATATATCTATGTTTCTATATTTAGTATTCTCTATTTACTTATGTTTTATTTTTCAGGAAAGCAAAATAGATGAGCACCATTTTGTTGCAGTAGCTCTTAGGAAACCCAATGGATCTAGACATCAGGATGTAAGATTTTAAGATTTCTCTGATTTTTTTCTAAAAAGCATGTATTAAAGTTGAATTTGTTATTTATTGATGGAAATAATCATTTGGTTTATATCAGGTTAGAGGTTTGGGCATTTTTTTTTTTTTAATTATAGACTTTAGAAGTGTTCATTATCTAATCCTTAAGATCATCTGGGATTTCACAGAAATGTTTTAAAAGTATGTTACTTGCTTCTTCACATTCAAATACACTTAAATATGACAAAAAATTTTGGTGGTACTGTCCTACTATTCATATATTCAGTAGATATTCAAGATAATCACTGTCTTGGTCATCTTAACAGTGGTTTATTTCCTGGTGAATTGGGGCTGTCTTTGAATATTAAGGGTACCAAGTTGAGGGATAGTGAGTAATGGAATTATCTGTCAAATTGAACTCCTTCCCCTTTTTATAATACTCTCCTAAATTATTTCCAAAGTGTCAAAAATGTGAGAGATCTTGTGATATATTCTAGCATAACATCAATTCTTCCAATCAAAATCAATTTTTACTTTCTTCTGCTATTTAATTGGTAAGTTGAGAAATTTTTTAAAAAAGAAACCTTAGGGTCTTGACTCTCAGCCTACATATAGTTGTGATTCTGTGGAAGTATTTATTTAAGGAATACTGATAATGTCACAATAATTGAAACTATATGCTTATTACTATTTTTAGGGAATCTGCATGAGAGAATGTAGTGTGATCAATATGTATGCATCATTACTTTTAGAAAAAAAGCTCAGTCTACAGATCATGCCTTTGACAGATTAAAAAGATTAAAATTCTTCATAGATTATTTTCTTTTAAAAGAATGACATGTTAAAATTGACCCCTGTAATCTGAAGATGTTCCAACCCAGGTTACCTGTCCTTGTGTGCTGAAGTCTCAGCATTACCCTTTCTGCTAATACCTTATGATTCCATAGAGCTTTATATTTTTTGTAATGTCTGCACATGGCAGTACTTTCTTTTTATTTCCCTGGAGACAGCCTATTTAGGCAGCACTGGCATAGTGAGAAAAGGGTGAGGGTACTATTCAGAAGACCTGGCTGAGTTTCAGGCTCAGGTCTACCATTTAACCTGTGTTGTAAGCTTGTATAAATTGATTGATCTTACTGAGCCTCAATTTCCCCATCTATAGAGTTGAGGTAACAACCATATCAGCATAGTTATGAGAATTACATCATATAAAATAGATATTAACCTTGTAAAAGCACTGTAGAAGACCCAAGTACTATCTTTAGTAGAATGTATAGAATGTTAAAGACAGTCCACACTGGGCTGAGTTGTGAACAAGGGCTCTATCACGGAGTATAAGATATAGTTTAAATTTAGTGTTGAATGAGTCATTTCCTAATGAAGTGTTGCATCTCTGTGTGGTTATGGGTATTTTATCAGACGCACCCTCTAGAGTATTTCTCAAAAGTTTGCCTGGTGGTCCCTCTCTATCAGAATAACCCACCTGCTTGTTAAAGTTATATATTTTGGGATCCTTTTTGACTCATCTACTGAATCAGAATTTTTGGATGTGTGGCTCAGTAAATCTACATTTTAAACAAATACCACAGGTTATTTTTATCTACAAAAAGTTTGAGAATCAGGTTATTTCATATTTTTCTTGATTTGTTATATTGGCAACACTAATATAAGGAGTAGAAGCAATTATCTAGAAATGCTACTGTGTTGTAATTTAATGTTATTGAAGTATAATTTAATATTGCTGAAATGTGATTACTGATTTCTTATTTTCCTAATTACAAAATTGACCATAAGATTAATATGCAGTATAACATTGAGGTAATCCAATTTTTTACCCTTTTAGGTTTCATTTCAAGGTGATTCTAAACCAACCCAGAGGCAGTTTACTATTCTCACCTTTAATGATTTAATATCATCTGCTGTTCCTATGACCCCTGAAGATCCTTCATTTTGGGACTGTTTTTGCTTCACAGAAGAAATTTCAATACGAAATGGTACAAAGTCATGATATGATTTTCTAAGTAAAAAGGGAAATGAAAACGGTAATCTTCTGTATTCACTAAAAAATAAATGCCTGAGAGTATCAAATTTTATTTCACAAAACAGTTTAAAAAAGAAGAAACAACTTTTCCTATTAAAAAGGCAGACTCCCAGTTCAGGATAGCTCACTAGAATGCATGTTTACCTCTTCTTCCTCCCCAAAATCGCATTGGATTTACTGAAGAAATAGAAACTGGTGGGAGAATCTTAAAGTGATATATGTTCATTTTAGAAAGCAACAGAAAATGTGAATTCACAAGAAGGGAACATTCGAATTCCTATCTTTCAGAGATAACTATTTCAGAGGTAACTATCCCTAAAACCTGGAGTATCTTCCCAGACCTTTTTCTTGGCAAACGATTCCATATTAACATAGTTACTCTTGTTTTAAATGGGAACATACTATTTTTAATTTTTTTTTCTCTGAACTGTACATCTACTGTTCATAAATAGACTGCTGTAGCGTAACTTTTAGTGACTCTAAAGTATTGTGTTGTACGGTTTCTATCAGGATGCTATTGACCAGAGGTAATAATGTTCAAATATAATCGACTTAAATAACCAAGGACATTTATTGTCTCACATAAACAGTTCAGAGGTGTCATTAAGGACGCTTTTTTTTGCCTAGCCTCAGCTTATTGGTTTTGCCTTAGGCTTGTCTCCCTCGTGGTTGTAAGAGCTGCTGCTGTAACTTCCAGCTTCACATCTTCATAAAAATTGTATCTAAAAGGCAGGAAAGGCTGTTTTTCCTCTCACATCTCAGTTTTGTCAGTGAGGAAGATTTTTTTCCTCTTAAGAGCCCCCAGAAAATTTCCACAAAGTTTCTGTTGACTCAGATCAGGTCACTGAGAAAGTTGACCTCTGACACTTTTGGGTTGGGTAAGGAAGAAGCTAAGGCAAAGTCTGGGGGAATGACATCTAGGGGAAGCCCAGTGTCTGCCATAATGGAGGTGTGCCACAATTTACTCATTCTTTCTTCTGTGTTAGACATTTTGAATGTCTGCAGTTTTTACTATAAGCAGTGATTTGTTGAATATCCTTGTAACCACATTTTGAGGTACATGTTTAATTATGTCCTTAAGAAAGTAAATTTCTAGAAATGGAATGATTGGTTCAAAGGAATTAAATAAACATTTTTAGAGCTTCTATAAGTATTGCCAAATCGTTCTCTAAAAAGGCTGTACAACTTATACTTCTAGTTATTGTTATATGTGTGACCACTCTCTCACCCCCCACCTACATACTCTCTGGTCATCTGTAGATAGGATCTTTTTTAAAAAAATTAATCTATGCCAAAATAGGTGAAAAATGGTACCTTATTTTTTAAATTTGTGTTTCTTTCATTACAAATGAGGTTGGTATGTCAGTGTTGTTATTCGCTGTTCGTATTCTTTTTTTATAAACTTCCTGTTCATTATCTTAGCCTGTTTCTATTTTGGTAAATAAGACTTAATTTAAAGTGGAAACATTATATATAAGATGCCAAGACCATCATATTGATGACAGAATCTATTTTGTGGTTGTAGTGCATGTCTTGGGGAGTTAAAGTCTTATAATTGTTGAATGTCAAGAAGTGAAATAGTTTCATTGGTTAAAAGTTGTGTGTAAATTGTATAAAATTAGATACTTTGCTTAAGTAAAAAAAAAAAATTTGGAATGTTTTATAATTTTTTATTTCATTAAGCATGCCCATATATTCCAAGCATAGTAAATAACATGTTTTAAAAAGATCAAATAGCATTTATAGTAAAGGAAGCATTGTTATCCCTAGCATGAGTGTAATGGTGATGTGAAAAATTGTCATCTTTCTTGTCATTATAATAATAAAATAATTAACATTATTGAATTTTTATGAGTCAGGTACCATGCTAGATTTCTGGGGGTGTGGGGGTGGGGGGTTCTGTTATTTCTTAAAGTTTCACATAGTCAAATGGATTCACATAGTTTAGAATCAAATAGATCTATAAAAAATTCTTTTTCTAAATGAAAAATACCACTCCCTTGACCTTCCTCTCCTATTTCCTGTCCCCAGAGCAAGCTGTTTCACTGGTTTTATTTTGTTGTTATTTATTACCATATCTTCAGGTAACATGCTTATATTGCTTTTACTTGTTTTCAGTTTGAGGTATTTCTTTAATTCCTGATACAAAGCTTTGTTCTTCTGCTTCCCAACCATTGCACTTACCCTTCCTGCTCCCCTTTTCCCAGCATATGTAATTCAGTGTTTACATTATTGACTGTGATTAAGAATGTTTACATCATTAAGATTACTGTAACACTGTACAGCTAAGTGATGTGTTATTCTTACCCTGTACTGCATTTTTATTTCCTTGACTTAATAATTTATTTTGTTTACATAGGTTTCTATATACTTATTGCTAATTAAATCCAAAACTCTATGTTCAGACATACCAGTTGTTTTATCAGTTTCATCCATCTTGAAGAAATTGCTTCTGGAGCAATAATCTGTTTTGTCCAGTCTGGACTTTTTACCTTCTGTGACTGGTGCACAGCTGTCATCTTGGAATCTCTTTTCACCATCATCCTAGGAATTGCTTGTGTCTCCCCTATATTGGATTCCCTGATTTCCCATTTCCTATATCTCATGTCTGTCTTAGATTTACTCCTTCATTTGTATGGATCATATCCTCAAGTAGCTTCCTGAGAACAAATGGGGCACAGGAGATACATTTTTTTGCAGAGTGGTATAGGAGATCTAACTACAGATGGCATTCACCATATCAACACTACCCTTTGCTGCCGTCCACACTCGCACTATTCCTGAGCTCATTTTGGACAGTTTTAGTTTCTTTGTACAGTAAACATAATTCAGCTCTGGCAAAAAAAATGGTTTCTGTTAATAGTTTCCTGCATAGGAACTCTGATGGATCTATGTGTGGATCTATGTGTGTACGTATGCACATACACATATTCACATACCCCTTGCTATTCAAACTCAGGAACTGAATAGATTTGGATATATTTTTCAATTAAAGTATTCACCATCCTTACTACTAAGTATCTGAACCTCAGAAACTAATTAGATTTGGGTAACTAAATAGCCTCGCTGGCTGAAGGACTGCCAACTGAACTTGAACAACTAAACAGATTTATACATACATGTATATACATACATCTTTGATCAAAACTATGCCTGAAAACAGTTCCATCTCCTAGTACTAGATCATATTAAAAGGGATGTGAAGAGAGCTAATAATTATTTCATTTTATGGGGAAAATATGCCATCAGTGTTTGTGAATTTGGGATTGGCAGAAGTCTTTGGACATATCTCCAATTAATATTCTTTGTCTGAGAGTGTTTATAGTAGAATACCTGTCTTCCTTTGTAAGTGCTTCACATGTATCAAGCTCTTCAATCCTTATAACCTTATAGGGTAAGTCCTATTATCCTCAGTATACTGGTGGGAAAAATAAGGTACTGAGATGTTAAGCAACTTACTAAATAAAGATCATACCACCATTATACAGTGGACTCCATATTTGAACCAGATAGCCTAGATCCAGAGTCTGAACTGTGCTCTACTAAATTCAGTGATTTGCTGTAAATGAATGTAAGCAATCCTGGGGCAGGAATGCTTGGGCCTGGGAGCCTTTATTTGTAGTTTTTGCTGATTTCATGAAATAATGCCAGGTGTGTCACCAACAACTAGTTTAACACTATTTTGCCATATCTGCGTCAAATTTTTTATCCCAAAGATACTGCTAAATAGCTCTCACCCCTGAAACCAAGCAGGACTCTGTGGGGCTCTTGGGCATGGAAGCCTTTCTGTGTTCCCTCTTTCTTGTTTGTAGGGAATAGGCAATAGGCTTGTCTCCATGACCTTCCCTGAGTTGCAAAGGGCAGATTCAAACAGCTGCTAATCAGGTGAGGGAGGGGATGCAGAGACAAGGGAGGAGCAGTCAAACAATAGTGCAGGGTCCTAGTTCTGCCTCAAGGGATACACATAACAATATCTTTGAGCTCTTCTGCAGAACTAAAACCCCCAACAAATGGAAGTTATTAACTACTTGATGAAGCATTCTTTATTCCAGAGAGAAGGTCACAGTTGGATAACATCCAGGACCACAAGAAGCTCATCAGGAGAACACCTGAGGCCATATTAAAGGAATGCAGGCCCTGCACACACCCTGATCTTTATCAGCAACCTCACCCTTGAACCATTGTTGTAAAACTCCTCACCAAATCCTTCCAGGTTGGCACACAGTTTTGAGGGCATTAGCCCACTGTGTCCCCCTTTGCCCGGCAAAGCAATAAAGTTCTTTTCTACTTCACACAAAACTCTGTCTCCAAGATTCAATTCAGCGCCAGTGCACAGAGGCTAAGTTTCGGCATCACCCCCAGTCCTATTCCTTTTTCCCTCTCCAGAGGTAACTTGTATCACTTGTAGTTTTATGCACTTAACTACTTGTGTATGCATCCATAGTCTGTGCATAGTGTTATGTACTTATATCCTGTATTTTCCTATTAGAATGGAAACATCAGGATTGGATGTCTTAAAAGTGACAACAGTGTAAGAATAATCAGCTCACTTAAGCAGAAATTTAAAGGACATTATACATACCCTTAGGGGTTAGCAGTCACCCTTAGGAGTTACAATAGGACACCTGGAGGCATTCATTTTAATCTAAATTTTCAGAAAGAATATGATGAAAGCAATACAGATAATAGTAAAATAGAATGCAAACTTGCCCAAGTTTTAAGACAAGTTGCAGGGGACTGCAAAGGAATTTTCCTGCCTAGGAATATGCAGTCACTGTTCTTTTAGGATCATTCTTCAGTGGAAAAGTTAGAAAGGAACCAACATTAGGGAACCAACATTAGGGGGATGAAAAGTGCAATTTGTTGAATACTTAATCAGAAGTAGAGCCTAACGCTTGGCATAGTGCACACCTTTGCAGGTCACCTCTGAGAAAGCACCCATGTGCTAGGTGTAAGGCCACTCTTCTACTGGCCTAGACCTTAAGCAGTAGGCTAGTAGAAGCCCAGAAGTTTGGTGGTCCTAACAGTACCATGTTATTTCTGTTGATACTTAGCACTCTTTCTGTGCTCTTCCTAGTACTGCCTTAGCAGGAAGCCTGCTAAACTGGCTCTCCCCCCTCTAAATCTACTCTACCCTTCACCCTGCTCAGTACCCTGGGAAGTTGACTTCTATGCACAATATTAACCAGAATCCCTTTTCCTTGGTTGAGTGTTGCAAATGGGAGAAACCATTAGGAGAAGACTGGGTGGGAAGGGAAAGAGGTCAGGGAGTGTATTTTCTTGCCTTCCTCCCATGCAGTGGTTTGGAAATAGCTGTATTCCTCTACATCACAGCTCCTGACATAGCCCAGAAGTAGATCTCATAGGTTCAGCAACCAGTTTTCCTCGCCTTTTCTTCTTTTGAGTAGAAACATCTTGCTCTTGCTTAGCCCAGGCTGCTTCACCATCTCTTGTAATTTCCTTTATCCTTGCCTACACTCTTTGCTCACTCAATTTGGGTGTGCCATCTGTTTCCTGCTGCAGACCTGTATAATATAGTAATTTGTACCATGAGTAGCTCCTAGAAACACAGCCTCAAAGTAGGATTCTGGAATTGCATGCATTTGGTGGATATACAAATACCTTCCTTGTCAGGGGAAATGGATACTTGTGGCAAGAGGTGATTTCACATTTACTCACATTATCACTAGTGGTGGTGTGAGGTGTTGGAAGACAGAGGAAAATCAAGTGGATGTGGCATTTTGTCACTATGGCCATGATGGGGATTACAGAGGCTGTTGTGAGGGCTAGTAGTTCTGTTTTGTTTCTTTTGTTTCTTTTTTGATTTTTGGCCACACGACACAGCATGTGGGATCTTAGTTCCCCAACCAGGGATCGAACCCATGCCCCCAGAGTGCCAAGGAAGTCACGGGCTAGTCATTTTGGATGTCCAGGATGTACACACAGGAAAAAGGATAAATTGAAAGCAAGCGTGAAACATCAGAAAACTTATTATGGCAGCTTTAGGGGAATATCTTGTCTTTTGTAGCTGACAGAAGCAACCCCTTCTGTCTGAGGGAAACAGTCTTACCCCAACTGCCATACACCCAAGAAAAAAAGCTTTCAGTGACTTCACCTAAGAAAATTCTTTCATAAGGGGATATCAGGATCCACACCTACTATCCATCTTTACACTCCGGAAAATAATCAATTAGATGCCAGCATATCCCAGACGAGTACAAGATTAGGCCCAAGAGAAGGCACCTGTACAGGATATTATCACATTGCACTGGTAGGAGTCTGGGGAACAAGTATGGGAGTAGATTCTAAGGGTATTAAACCAAAAAGGATGACATAAGATAGGCCAGGCATATTGATATTGGTGTATTCACACAGGAAACGTGATTTAACGTATTGGCTTGAGAACCTGGAAATGATGGTAACATTGACACAATAGCTGCCTACAGTCAACTAGTTGGAAATGTCAGAACTTTCCCAGAGTACTATAAAGGGAAGAGTCCAGAGTCTTAGGGAGAGGGGAATGTGGATCTATTCTGTGTGAACTTGCTCATTACCACAAACATGGTTGCTTACAAGAATGGAAATGTATTCTCTCACAGTTCTGGAGGCTAGAAGTCTAAAATTAGTTTCACTGGGCTGAGATTAAGGTGTCAGCAGGGCCATACTCCCTCTGGAGGCTCTAGAGCTCCAGGGGAGAATCTATTCCTTGCCTGTTAGCTTCTGGTGGCTGCCAACATCCCTAGGTTTGTGTTCATGTCACTCAATTCTTTGTCTCCATGAACATATGGCCTCCTCTTCAGCATGTGTCAAATCTCCCTCTGTCTCTCTCTTTTAAGGATGGTTGTGATTGAATTTAGGGCCACTCAGATAATCCAGGATTCAAGTTTCCTAACCAAATCACATTTATTTCCCATATAAATAATATTTGCAGGTTCCTGGGATTAGGACTTGACATTTTTGGGGACCATTATCCAGTCTACTATTATGTAGTAAATTGTTAAATTACGGTAGATCTATACCATGGGATACTAACTCAGCAATAAAAGGGAATGAACTATTGAAACACTTTACAACCTGGATGAGTGGCCAAAGAATTATGCTGAGTGAAAAAAATAGCCAATTATGAAAGCATACATAGTGTATGATTCTATTTATACAACATTCTTTAAATGACAAAATTATAGAAATGGAGAGCTGATTAGTGACTGCCAGGGTTTAAAGAGGTGGTGGGGGCAGGAAGGAGGTAGGTATGGCTGTAGTAGGACATGAGGGATCCTTGTTGAGATGTTAATGTTATGTATTTTGATTGTCAATATCAAAATGCTGATTGTAATATTGTTCTACAGTTTTGCGTGCAAAGAGTACACAGGATATCTCTAGTATTTTACAGCTACATGTAAATTTACAATTATGTCAAAATAAAATGCTTAATTTAAAAAGTGCTACTCAACAAGAAAAAAAACAACCCAATCAAAAAATGGGCAGAAGACCTAAAAAAAAGGGTACAGGGGCTTCCCTGGTGGTGCAGTGGTTAAGAATCGGCCTGCCAAAATGCAGGGGACATGGATTCGAGCCCTGGTCCAGGAAGATCCCACATGCCCCGGAGCAACTAAGCCCGTGCACCACAGCTACTGAGCCTGTGCTCTAGAGCCCACGAGCCACAACTACTGAGCCCATGCACCTAGAGTCCATGCTCCGCAGCAAGAGAAACCACCGCAATGAGAAGCCCACGCACTGCAATGAAGACCCAACGCAGCCAAAAATAAAATTAATTAATTTTTAAAAAAATTTGTAAAAGGGTACCAATGAACTTAATAACTTTTGTTATTTACAAAACAGAAATAGAGTCACAGATGTCGAAAACAATCTTATGGTTACCAGGGGTGGGGGGTAGCGGGGAGGGATAAATTGGGAGATTGGGATTGACATATACACTACTATATAAAAAATAGATTAATAAGGACCTATTGTATAGCACAGGGAACTTTACTCAACACTCTGTAATGTCCTATATGGGAAAAGAATCTTAAAAAGGGTGGATATATGTATATGTATAACTGATTCACTTCACTGACAGCGGAAAGTAACATAACATGTAAATCAACTATATTCCAATAAATTTAAAAAAAAAAAAACTTTGGGAAAGCAAAATAAATAAATAAGAGGGGAGGGGAAAGCAGCCATGTCAATGGCAAAGAGAGAGGCAGTAGTTACTAAAAAACCTAGCCTAGGATCCCTGGCAGCAATGAAAAAGAAAGATTTTTGGTACTTTGAGATAAAGCTCTCTCATCTAGCATTTATATAGAGAACACTGAATGCTAACAGCACTTTCTATGTTTTAACTCATTTAGGAGTACTCTGTAAATTATAAAACACTATAAGAAGATAAAATGATAATAAACTATTCTGTATATATTCTAGACATGCAAATAAATCTACAATCCTCCCACCAAAAAATAACCATGTATAATTTCTGCATAATCATCAGCTGTATATAGAGTATATAGAGTTTGAGCTTCCTCTCTTACCCTGATATTTCTAGTCTCTCATTAAAAGTGTCAAGTGTCATTAAGCCAATAAACTCAAACTTTATAGCTAGTTAATTTATACTTGCTCTTCCATTTCAGGTCATTTAATCATTAGTCAAATATTTGGGTGAAGTTTTGTATTTGATAATATTTTAGGGAGCACTGCCACCTGCCAAAGAGTTGCTAATCATGCCCATGATGTCTTTGGATTATCAAATAAATACTTTATTCAATAAGAGTTTTGTCTATTACTCTTACCATCATAAAACCAGAACTGTACTTAACTTCTCAAATCCTTTCCTCCTCAGCCATGGAAGGTACTCAAGGCTCAGCCCAAGGAGCGTGCTCAGAGTTATCTTCTTTGCACAGGACTTAGTCTGAGAGCCATCACTTGGACTTCTCAGGCTTATTTTTATATCCTCCTGTTTTGCATTTTATATAAGAATTTCATTTTGAAGCTACATTTTGTTAAGTAGTTTAAGCTATGCTTGGCATTATGAGCAAAGAATCCAGCATAGGAGAAATGCCTTTTGAATTGTTTCTCATAGAATTTCTGTATATGGAGACAATGAACACTAGACAAAGAAAACACTCTCAAACTCATTTTACTAGCTTTTAAAACAATGTTGTATAAAAATAAACCAAAGAAATGAGTATAATACAAATCAGATGAAACATCAATACACTTGGTTGTATCTAATTTTACAGGATATTAATAGTTTATATTGGGTTTTTCAATGCTCAAGACAAAATAAATAAATAAAAAGTCCTGCAGTTTGAGCACTAATGTATAACCAGTGCTTTTCTACATTCTTTGCTGTTATGAGTAGAGAATGCATAAAGCTGAGCTGGATTCATTGTTTGGATTAAAATTAATCTTTGGGCAGCCAGATGGTTTTTATTTTCACACATTTTATTTAAATTTTTCTCATCTCTGAAGTCAGTCTCAAGATTTATGAGTTTTGTAAATACTTATAAAGCTTTCTGTTTGTTTGTTTTAATTGAGCCACAGAGGTGCCCTATGGGACATTCAATCCCAGGTTTGGGGAAAACAGTAAACAGGTAACTTGGTCATTTCCATATAACCTGACAAAGAGAGGGTTGCTTTATCAATGAATAAATTCATCTTCTTTTTTAGACATCAGCTATTTTTTTAGTTCACCGATCTGTGTATGACAAGTCCATCAGAAGGATTAAGCATCTGGTTTAACTTTTCCATTAAACGTCCCTTTTTGACTTTTAGTAGATTTAGGCAAAGCTTGCGGGAAGACTTTTAAGTAACAATACTGCTCTTAAAGAGTTAAGAATTACCATCAAAGTAATTTACTGCTTAAAATCCTTCCAATGGCTTCCAATAATCTATAGAATAAAATTCAAATCCATTAGCCTGTTACATTATTGATGACCACCACCCTCCCTACCACTCACATCTAATTGTAGCCCTCCTTGCAGCCAAATTGTGAACCTTAGAAGCTAATTATTATTCCACCTAATTCACCCCTACCCAACACTGACAGTCAATGTTCCAAGCTGTTTTCTATCTCTCTACATTTGCTGCTACTTCACACTGCCTTCCCCACCTATTAGCTGAACAAATAATTCTTTTAAGAATCAGACCAATTGGACAATCTAGAAAAAAATGAATAAATTCCTGGAAAAATACAACCTATCAATCATGAAGAAATAGAAAATATGAACAAAACAGTGAGTAAGGAAATTGAAGTGGTAGTCAAAAACTTCCCAAAAAAGAAAATCCTGGGACCGATGTCTTCACTGGTAAATTCTACCAAACATTTAAAGAAGAACTAATACCAATTCTTCCAAAAAAAGTTGAAGAGAAGAAAACACTCTCAAACTCATTTTACAAGGCCAGGATTACTCTCATACCAAAGCCAGACAAGGTCACTACAAGAAAAGAAAATTACAGGCCAAATGTCCTTGATGAACATAGAGGCAAAAATTCTGATTAAAATACTAGCAAACTGAATTGAACAGCACATTAGAAGAAACACACACCATGATCAAGTGGAGATTTAACCCTAGGATGCAAGGATGTATTAACATACACAAATCAAGGGGAAGAGGAGGGGAAAAATAAGTGAAGAGAATTAAGAGGAACAAACTACCAGTTATAAAATAAATAACAGGGATGTAATGTATAGCACAGGGAATATAGTCAGTATTTTGTAAAAACTTTGTAATCTATAAAAATAGAGTCCCTATGTTATACACCTGAAACAAATACAATATTGTAAGTCAACTATTCTTTAATTTAAAAAAAAAATCTGAACCTCAACCCCTTTGCCTCAAGTTAGGACAACATTGAAAGATGATCCTAGCTCCAGAGCTCCCACCTAAGGTCATCTGAGGCCTTTATGGAAACCACATCACAGTTCAACTCCTCCCTCTGCCCAGTTCCCACTTCCTGGACTTTCCTATATGTGTTGATTTTGACACTCCTCAATAAACTTTCTGCATGAAAAAAAAAAACCAAGAAAAACAAAAAATTACACAAATCAATAAATGAAATAAACCATGTTAACAAAATGAAGGATAAAATATCACATGGTCATCTTAATAGATGCAAAAAAATTTTAACAAAATTCAACAGCTTTAAATGAAAAAAATCCCTCAGCAAATTGGATATAGAAGGAATGTAACTCATAATAAAGGCCCTATGACAAGCCCACAGCTAACATCATACTCAATAGTAAAAGCTAAAAGCTTTTGCTGTAAGATCAGTGGCAAAACACCATTTCTATTCAACATAGTACTGGAAGTCCTGCCAGAGCAATCAGGCAAGAAAAAGAAATAAAAGGCTTCCAAATCAGAAGGGAAGAAGTGAAAGTATCTGTTTGCAGATGACATGATATTTTATATTGGAAACCTAGAAGATTCCCACCTAAACACTGATAGAACTAATCAATGACTTCAGTAAAGTTGCAGGATACAAAATCAAAATACACAAATAAGCTGCATTTCTATATGCTAACAATGAACTACCAAAAAAAGAAATAAAGAAATCAATCCCACTCACAATAGCATTAAAAACAAGAAAATACTTAGGAATAAGTTTTGTTGGTCTGTAAACTGGCCCCCATACACTGAGGGTAAAGGAAAGACCAAAGAAAGAGGCAGACTAGATTGGTGGATGGCAGGTTTAATAAACAAGGGAACTTTCATTAAAGGCTTGTCTTGGATGGCCACAAGATGAGATTTCTGCACCCACACTCCAGAATCTTAAAAGTTTATATAGAGGCATTTACTGGGTTCAGTCACATAAACCATCCAGATGGTCTCTACAACAACTTTATTCTGTCAAGTTTACATCCTTGAAACAGCTCCTAGTGTGGGTGGGTGGAATGTATACTCCAAGGACAGGGGAGGGGCTCAGGATCTTCTGATTGTCTGGGTCCAGCTCACAGGTCAACCAACTGTTGCATCTTCTCTATGACCTCCTCCCACATTCTACACTCATGATTGGCTCTTACAGTCTTACATGCCCCCCCCTTTTCCACAATGTGCCCTGAGTGGTCAGCAAAGGGTTTTACTAGCATGGAGGTGGCTCATTTTATAGCTATCTGGCTGCTCTGGAAACAAATACCACAGCAACAACATAGGCACATGCAAGAGAAAAATGCAGGTTAAGATAATGATTCCCAAAATAAGTAATTTTTTTTCCACCAAGAGCCCACGACCCAAACCAATGATTTATTAAGGCCAACAGAATCACTCAGGGCTTCCCTGGTGGCTCAGTGGTTAAGAATCCGCCTGCCAATGAAGGGGACACGAGTAAAAGCCCTCGTCCGGGAAGATCCCACATGCCGTGGAGCAGCTAAGCCCATGCGCCACAATTACTGAGCCTGTGCTCTAGAGCCCATGAGCAACAACAACTGAGCCTGCGTGCCACAACTACTGAAGCCCGTGCACCTAGAGCCCGGGATCTACAACAAGAGAAGCCACTACAATGAGAAGCCCACGCACAGCAACGAAGACCCAACACAGCCAAAAATAAATTAAAAAAAAAAAAAGAATCACTCAGAACTTTCTCTTGTTTCCTCATGTGATTTAATAAAGATGATACATTAGCAGATCATCAGGTATGAACACAAAACATTCTGTTTGGATAATAGCACAAGTACCCCCTTGCAAGGCAGTAATAATATCCAAAGCCATCCTATTTTGAAGCACAGGTTTTCTCATTAGAGGCTTTTTAGCGTTCAGTAAAGACAGGCTTTATTGACTATCATTTAAAGTTTGCTAGGTGAATTTAGTAAGGGCTTCTGTGTGTGCCATAACCTCCTCCAAGGCAATTGAGGGAAAAAAGATAGCAGCCAAATTATCATCTGTTCTCTCAGTGGAGAACAGAATGTACCCACCTGGCCTTGAGGAGAGAGGTTGTCAGCTTAAGGAACTTGACCTGGTTGTGCATACTACACACGTTGACCAGGGCTGGGGGTGGGCAGAACTGTCAGGTGTGAGGAGATGAATGGGGGCAGGACACTCCAGACCAGAACCCCCGCCTTCTCTCCTCTTTCAGTGAGGCATGTTCCATTCCAGTATAGTGTGTTTCAATAGATCTGGCTTGCAGCAGGACAATGGGATCCCAGTGGTGACTGAGTAGTTTCCCCTCACACAAGGGTTTGAAGTAACTCACTCATCCCAGTGGGATGCCCCACTGTAAACTGCAGTAGATAATGCCTTTCCCAGGCATGATAGGACTCGGTGTCCTCAGTGGAATAGCACATTGATCCACGGCGAGAGTAGGGGCAATGGCCATCATCCAAGAATTCCATACCTTTACAATGTTGGGTATCTCATCAGGGGACCCCAGTCTGGAAAACAGGGCAACAGGCCCTAGTTTTTGATCTTTCAAATGTATTAAAGCCTATGAAAGTACTTTGACCTACCAGCTAGGGTGGTTTTATCTGTTCATAATTTTATCTGTCACTTTAATACTCCATTTTTCCTTTCTACCAACCTTGCTGCTAGTAGGTTATAGAGGAGATGGAACCTCTATTTGATATTGTATTCTTTTGCATAGTCTTTCTCCTTTGAAATGTGATCCTTGATCTGTCTATTCATCAAGGGTATTTGTACTTTGTACTCAGCTTCTCTAATGTCCCAACGGTGGCAGGCTGGTTTATGCACCAAGAGGGGAAAGCTTAGGTTAGGCCAGATGTAGGGTCCACAAAAATCACGGCATATTTAGAACCCTTACTCAGAGGGAGGGGGCCAATATAATCAATTTGCCAATTCCTCACTGGTTGGGAACTTCAGAAGATGGCCCCAGACTCCTTGGCCAGTTGCCTTGGACATTGTTGAGAATACACAGAACATGCTGTTCTTGACCAGAACTTAAACAAATCACTGTATCTCAAGGGCAATCCAACAGCCTTAGCAATGTGCCATCCCACCTGGGTGCTACAGGGGCCACTCTTCCTATGCACTCAATCTCTCATATCTGCTGAGGGATCAGTTGCTAGTGTTCATACCCAGGTTAGGACATCAGTTTCCTGATTGCCAGGGGATGTCAATGCCTTATGAACTGGCATATGGAAAACAGTGAGGACTACCTCAGGCTCTTTCAGGCAAACCCAAATGTCTTTCCACATATTTTGCCCCCCACAATTGCTTATTTATGATCATCCCATTGATCACAATTGGCTTCCCATTGTCCAAGCTATAGAATTAATCCCTTTAGAACAGTCCAGCTGTCAGTACAAAGAATCAATGGCCAGGGCTCATGAGTGATTGGACAAACTGCTCTGAATTCATCAAACTGGCTGCTGTCATTTGTTCCTGTTTGCATCCAGGTGATGTCAGTGTTGGGCTGAATAGTGACTGCAGTCTATTTGGGCAGATTGCCCTGACTAGACCTATCTGTATACAAGGCGTCAGCAGGAATTTCCCCAATTCCCTCTCTAAAGGGCACAAAAGAGAGGGGCAAAGAAATAGGGACAGGGGCAATTGGAGAATCTACATATTCTACAGGGCCTAGTAGCACCCATATTTCTAGAGACAGCAGGCTGTACACTGAAAATTACAAAACTTTGATGAAAGAAATTGAAGAAGAAAAAAACAAGTGAAAATATATTCTTTGTTCATGGATCAGAAGAATTAATATTGTTAAAAGTGTCCATATTACCCAAAGCCATCTATAGATCAATGCAATCTCAAGATTCCAAAGGCATTTTCACAGAAATAGAGAAAAACAGTCCTAAAGTTTGTGTGGAACCATAAAAGACCTGGAATAGCCAAAGTTATCTTGAGAAAGAAGAACAAAGCTGGAGGCGTCACATGTCTTGATTTTGAACTATATTACAAAGCTATAAAAAGACAGTATGGTATGGGCATAAAAACAGACAGACCAATGGGACAGAATAGAAAGCCCAGAAATAAACCCATGCATATACAGTGAACTAAAGTTTGACAGGGGAACCAAGGATACTCAATGGGGAAAAAAATAGTCTTTTCAATAAATGGTGCTGGGAAAACTGGATAACCACATTGTAGAGGAATAAAATTGGACTTCTATCACAACATTCACAAAAGCTAGTACAACTCAGTGGCCAAAAAAAATCACAAATAATCCAATTTTAAAATGAGCAAAAGACCTGAAAAAACATTTTTTTCCAAAGGTTTTTCCCAAAGAAGATATACAAATGACCTACAGGTGCATGAAAAAGTGTTCAACATCCCTGATCATGAGGGAAATTCAAATCAAAACCATAATGAGATATCACCTCATACCTGTTAGGATGCCTATTATCAAAAAGGCAAGCAATAACAAATGTTGGCAAAGATGTAGAGCAAAAGGAACTTTTGTGTGCTGTTGGTAGGAATGTAAATTAGTATAGCCATTATGGAAAACAATATGGAGGTTCCTCAAATAAGATAGCAGCTTATCACAGCTGTAAAGATTCTCTGAGGGTGGAAGAACCCACTCCCCAGCATGATGCTTAGAGAAGAGGCCAGGGCCCTGAGGATCAATGCTTTTTAATTCCCTCACCTATGCATATTCATAAGACATAAAGCAGCCCCAGAGTGGCAAGGTCAAGTCAGTTTGCAGAGTGCCAGTCACCTTAGGAGCTAGTGACTATGGAGTTCCAGCTGTGAGGTGAAGCTTTTCAGAAATAATAGCAAGAACTGAAGAGAGGACTGTAGGGGACAGCACTTCTGCAAGGGAAACTCTCCAGAGGCTTTTTGAGGGAGTTATAGGTTCAGTTGAGATGACATCCTCCCTCATGTATCCCAAGTTTTTGAGGCTTTCCTGAGCCCGTTTTTGGTTCACCTGCCCAGTTGCTTCCTAAAGAACAAGTTGGCTGAGTCAGGATCACTTCCACGGTTTGCTGCATCATGGAAGCAGAACCACTCTCCTTGCTCCTCGCCACAACTCAAAGCCATTTCTAGTTCAGTCTCTATGACAATAAAAACAGTCAACTTTTTCTATCATCCCAGTCCACCAGAATATCAAATTGTAACTCAGTTACTTCCCCACCACCACCGGAATGCCCACATACTCCTCTATGCAAATGTATCCAATCCTTTTCAAGAACACTCTGTCTCCAACACTAAGAGGGGTTGGTTTCCATATGTCAAATGAAAGTATCTATTGATATTTATCTTTTCTGCAGACTTACTTAACAGTGAACTTCTATCTCTAAGCTGCAAAACACTGTGCTTGAAAGTACAGACTTTAAAGCCATATTCCCTGAGTTTGAAATATCCCTGCTCCACCACTTACTACCTGTGTAATTTTAAACTTTGTTAACTCATCAGTAAAATAGATGTTACAATAGCTCAGCCATCATAGGGTTTTTATTCTACCTGTAATTAATACAGGTAAAGCGTTTAGATCAGAGTAAGCACAACATAGGTGTTAGTGATTATTATTATTTTTATAAAAAACAACTAGAAGCTGCTTTCATAAGAGAGAAAAATCTCCCTGGTAGAATGTTGTACTACAGATGGAAGATAACAATTTGCTAAACAAACAACATTCAAGACATCTCAGAAAAAAGATTAATAAAGCCTCATGAAGAGTTAATAAAACTATGAAGGTATTCAATCTTTCAACAAATACATATTGAATCTCTGATCAAATCAACAGGGATATAGCCATTAACAGAACAGACTACAATCTCTGCCCTCATGGAGTTAATATTTAATGGGGATGTAGACAGAAAAAAAAAAGCACCACCCAAAAGTTGAGAGTTATGTTTTATTAGGTGGACAAAATTGACTTAAGCCCAGGACACAGCATCTCAGATAGCTCTGAGAGACAGCTCCAAAGAGGCAAGGGAGCAGCCAGGGTATAGAGGAGTTTTTGCAACAAAGACCAGGTAGTCAGGACATCAAAAGATTACTGTTAATTAAAGAAAACCAGATATCTCAAGTTAAGGAATTTAGCGCTTTTCTGTGTATGGGGAGATGCAAGAGTCTGGGCTCACTGAAATGACTCCTTTGATACGCATCTCAGATATTTGGGGCCAGTATCTTGTGCTTCCCACCCTGAGTTTCCTCGGGGTGCTCTGTTGGGAGTCGGTGTGGTGGCCACAGTGTCTGATGATTTGATGATGGGCATTATGCTTCTTTCCTGAGTTCCCTCAGGGCTCACTGTCAGGGTGGTTGTAATGTGATGGCTTGAAGGCTGCAACATCCTTTGTTTACTGATATGGCAGGCAATATTTTTCATTCACTGGGGATAAGGAGACAAATAATATACCAGAAACCTGAGCAAAATGATATATAGATTATAATGAGTAAAATGAAAAAATAAATGGGTATGGAAAATTAGGAAAGAAGGCTTAATTTTAGTTAGGGGGTGAGAGAAGGCTTTCTTGACAATATTTTCATAAGAGCCAAAGGGAGGTAAGGGGGTAATCCATGTTTATACCTGGGGAAATTTTTTCCAAGTTTCTTGAAAAGTTTCTGAGGTAGAAGCTTGCTTGGTGTATTTGAAGAACAGCAAGGAGGTCAATATAGGTGGAGCAGAGCAAGAGAGGGAGAGAATATAGAAGATAAGGTCAAAGAAGTAGTAAGGGTAGAGGCAGTTAATATAAAGTCTCATCAGCCATGATAATAACTTTGGTCTTTAGTCTGAGGAAGTTGGAAGACCATGTGGAGTTTTGAGCGAAAGAGGCATATAATCATACTTAAGTTTTAAAAGGACCATTTTGGCTTCTTGTTAAAAAGTAAAATCTTGAGTAAAATAAGCAAAAAACAAGAATACAACAAGGGTGGTAATTTTGGAGATAATGAAAAGTGGTCTGATTTACATATATTTTAAAGGTATGGCCAACAGTACTTGCTGAAAGACTGGAAATATATGTGGGGTATAAGAGAAAGTGAGAAGTTAACGGAACTCCAAGATTTTTAACCCAAACATTTTAAAAAGTAGAATTTATATCTACTATGGAGAGATAACTGTGGAATGAGAAAACTTTTAAAGAGATAAAGATTTTAGTTTTGAACATAATGTGTTTTTGTGTTAGACATACAAGCGAGGATGTCAAGTTGAGAAATATAAGCTGGGAGTTCAGGGGAGAGGTCTGGCCTAGAGATTTAGGTTTGGAAATCATCAGTGTATTTAAAGAGAGTGGTAATAGAAAGAGAAGAGGTGAGATCCGAGGACCTGGGAGCCTCTAAAACTTAGGGTTTGGGGAGATGAAAAGAATCAGCAAAGGAGTCTAAGAAAAATTGACTGATTAGAAGGAGGGGGAAAACTTGATTGACATTATCTCCTGGAAGCCAAGAGAAGAAACTGTATCAAAGAGAGAGTGCCTTAGTTCTGGCTACTATTGACAGAATACATAGACAAGGTGGCTTATAAACAACACATTTCTCACAGTTCTGGAGTCTGGAAGTCTCACTCTAGGATGCAGGCATGGACAAATTTTGGTGAGAGCCCTCTTCTGGATTGCAGATTTCTCATTGTATCCTAATATGACAGAAGCAGAGAAAGGAAGCAAGCTCTCTCATGATTTTTATAAGGACATTGATCCCATCCATAAGGACATCACCCTCATGAGCTCACCTAATTCTAATCGCTAATCGCCTAATTCCAAATGCCCCACTTCCTAATACCATCATATTGGAAGGCATAGTTTCAACATATGGGGGTGGGGCACACAAAAATCCAGCCCTTAACACAGAGCATTTGCATTGAGTTAAATATTCCTGATAGGTCAAGTAAGATGAGCACTGAGAATGAAGACTGAACACTACTACTGCCCAAGGACTTAGCAATATGATGGTCTTTGGTGACCTTGAAACAAAAAACAAAACAAAACAAACAAAAACCTTTAGTGGTAGAGTAGAGCAAAAGCCTCATTTGAGTGAGTTCTAGAGTTAATGGATGAGAAAAATTGGAGATAATGAAAGTATCTCAAGTTTTTGCAGAAAAGGGGAACAGAAACATGGGACAGTATCTAAGGGTAAGGGATGGGATCAAGAGAGGATTGTGTGTGTGTGTGTGTGTGTGTGTGTGTGTGTGTTTGTAGTGGGAAAAGCAATGACATGTTTCTATGTTTTGGTGAATGATGCAGTCAAGATGGGGAAATGTGTGTGCCAAAGAGGTGGCAATTGCTCAAGTAACATCTTAAATAAGAGAGAAGGAATTGAATCTAATGTACAGACAAAGGGACTAAACTTAGGCAGGAACATAGACACTTTCTCTCTAGTAGCAGGAGGGAAGGCAGAGTGAAGGGGACAGATGCATCCAGGTGGGTGGATGTGATAAAGGGAGCTTCTGAATGATTCTGCTGTTTTCAGTGGTATAGGGAACAAGGTAATCAGATGAGAATAAGGATGGAGAATAATGCATTAGAGGTTGGAGGAGAGAAGGAAAGGTATGGAATAGTCACCTGGGTGAGTGAATCAGAAAAATGCAGTAGGATTGCAACCAATTTAATATTAGTGCTCATGAATTTAAATCAGCTGGAAAAGGCAGGGACAGAAAAGGCAGAGAATGAATGGTCTGAGGGTTTGGAGAGCAATGAGGAGCAGTTGTAACTAAAGGGTAATGTGGCAGAATAAGTAGAGAAATGAAAATCTGGAGGATTTTGTGATAGAGGGTTGTAAGCTATATTAAGGATATTATACTTGCCCCTACAAGATAAAAAGGAATCCTGCTTTTCAATCAGGGCAATGCATATATAATTTGATTTTCCAGAGAGACAATTCTGGTAGGCATGAACATGATGGGCTGAAAATTTATTAGTTAATATATGGATGTGAAGTATCTAAAACTCCTTCTTATAACCAAAAAGTATAGTTTATGAAACTAAACTGGTCAGTAAAAGATTTCCAAACAGAATGTTGTTGGAAAATATGAACCCATTATGACACCTCGCTGAGTTTTTTATCTTAGTGCCTTTCTTAATTTTTCCAGATACCTCATATTATTTTTTTATTGAAGTATACTTGATTTACAATGTTGTGTTAATTTCTGCTGTACAGCAAAATGATTCAGTTGAACATATATATGCATTCTTTTTTAATATTCTTTTCCATTATGGTTTATCACAGGATATTGAATATAGTGCCCTGTGCTATACAGTCTGTTAGTCTGTTTCTGTTTCATAGGTAAGTTCATTTTTGTCATATTTTAGATTCCACATATATCTGATATCATATGGTATTTTTCTTTCTCTTTCTGACTTACTTCACTTAGTATGATCATCTCTAGTTCCATCCATGTTGTGGCCAATGACATTATTTCATTCTTTTTTATGGCTGAGTAGTATTCCAATGTATATATGTACCACATCTTCTTTATCCTGAAAAATACTATTTTTAATGATAATTCTAAATATAAATATGATTAAGCTTCAGGAAGAGCTAAACATTTTTCTCTAGTAAATAATCATGCCCAAAGTTGAAAGAATGTCAGTTTTGCAGAAGGTAGTTTCAACAGACAATGTATTTGATATTTGAACCATGATTTCTGTGAAAGATCAGTAAGGCTGTGTCTTTAACCCAAAATCACATGCCATTTTTTGGTAACCCCAGAAACCCTCTTCCATATGATGATTGTTATCCAAGAACTGTACTTCTTTTTACTGATGAAAAAGAATGTTCCAACCACCTTTATCAAGACTCTAGGATCTGGTTTTTCTTGTCTAGCTCAGTTCTAAAATGGTTTTAATTAATTTGCTTCCCGGTTACTTAGCTTAATCCTGAATATCCAAATTAAAAAGATAGACCTCAAAATAATTCTTTGATTATTAAAGAAAATAGGTTTCCAACAATGATACAAACCAAACTTTATTAGACAGTTTGCTTATCTCTTCCAAGTTACTAAAACATTAATATTTTCATTTAACTTAATTGTTAACTGTACTCATTTACATATCTGAGGTTCCCACAGAAACAACAGAAATTTGCGCTTGCAGATTCAGGATATTTCCTCATTTTAATTCCCATTCATTGTAAGTATTTTATTGTCTGCCAGTTTATTTTAGACATATTTAAGTCCCTAAATTAATAGCAGATTTCAAATGCATTGATTATTATCTAATCATTCACAGTATATATTTGCTTTAAACAAAATTAAGTTTGTTTGGATGAAATGGTCTAGTCTTTTATTTTTAGGAGCTACACATACACAGAAAGAGAAAATTAATGAACAGCTTCCTCATACACAGCTCAAGAGCACCCTGATGCCAATTTAAAAGTGACCATCAAGTGGCCACTTGATCAATATCAATAAACTCAAAGCAGTGGCTTAAAGATGCAAAATGTGGGCTTCCCTGGTGGCGCAGTGGTTGAGAGTCCACTCTGCCAATGCAGGGGACACGGGTTCGTGTCCTGGTCCGGGAAGATCCCACGGAGCGGCTGGGCCCGTGAGCTATGGCCGCTGAGCCTGCGCTTCCGGAGCCTGTACTCCGCAACGGGAGAGGCCACAACAGTGAGAGGCCCACGTACTGCAAAAAATAATAATAATTAATTAATTAATTAAATTTTAAAAAGAAAAATGCAAAATGAAAATGAGTTAAACAAGTATAAGTAGTCACACTATGATCTATAGTATTTATGTCTACATAACAAAATTAAAAGTATTGACAGCTATTTTCCTGTCAATTTCATGATTGCACAACTCATATCCAGTGAAATTAAAATTTTCAATGCACACATGTAGTATTTGTTTAAAGCAAAGCTCATTCTAAAATATAAAATACATGAATAAAAATATTAATTTCTATTTTAAACAATCAGCTACACCCAAAGGGAGAATGAAATTCTCCTAAATATAAATAACTGGCTTTCAAAGCCTACAGTAGTTTTTCACCAATAGAACTCTGGTGTGTCATCAAGAACATATGTTAAGCTCATAAGAAAAGCAATGACCTTTTCCTCTGTATTTTAGACTAAAATAACAGCTATTGCCTTGACATTATGAATTCATTGTGCACTTCTGACACTTTAATAAGGAAACAAACTTTCTTAATACTCTTAGTTGCTAAATATTATAATGGGAAGAATAAATTTAGATGATCATTAAAGACAACAGAAACTGCAGCAGTAAAAAAATATAGATATGAGATTCAAATTCAAACTGTGGATATAATTATTCAGATTCTAAACTTAATTTCATTTCCTGAAATGTGACACCTGCTTCAAAGATGGTTTTGCTTACAAAAAAGGGAGAAGTATGGATTTCACCATTCATCTTGATGACAGTTGTGGTAGAAGAAAGAAAATGGGCTTTTGAGTCCATCAGAACTAAATTAAAATCAGAACAACACTGTTTACTAGTACTGGGACTTTAGAAACCCTACCTAGGGCTTCCCTGGTGGCGCAGTGGTTGAGAGTCCGTCTGCCGATGCTAGGGGACATGGGTTTGTGCCCTGGTCTGGGAAGATGGAGCGGTTGGGCCCGTGAACCATGGCCACTGAGCCTGCGTCAGGAGCCTGTGCTCCGCAACGGGAGAGGCCACAACAGTGAGAGGCGCGTGTACCACAAAAAAAAAAAAAAAAAAAAAAGAAACACTACCTAATCTCCTTTGAGTCTCAGATTGTACATATTTTAAAAAACTTTTTCTTGGAGTATAGTTGATTTACAATGTTGTATTAGTTTCAGGTGTACAGCAAACTGAATCAGTTATACATATACATATATCCACTCTTTTTGTATTCCTTCCCCATATAGGACATCACAGAGTATTGAGTACAGTTTCCTGTGCTGTAGACTAGGTCCTTATTAGTTATCTGTTTTATATATAGTAGTGTGTATATGTTAATTCCAATCTCCCAATTTATCCCTACCCTTCTTCCCCCCACCCACCCCCCATAACCATAAGTTTGTTTTCTACATCCGTGACTCTATTTCTGTTTTGTAAATAACTTCATTTGTACCATTATTTTTAGATTCCATATATAAGCAATATCATATGATATTTGCCCTTCTTTGTCTGACTTACTTCACTCAGTATGACAATCTCTAGGTCAATCCATGTTGTTGCAAATGGAATTATTTTATTCTTTTTTATGGTTGAGTATTAGTTCATTGTATATATGTACCACATCTTCTTCATTCATTCCTCTGTCTGTGGACATTTAGGTTGCTACCATGTCCTGGTTATTGTAAATAGTGCTGCAATGAACATTGGGGTGCATGTATCCTTTTGAATTATTTTCTCTTGGTATAGCCCAAGAGTGGGATTGCGGGGTCATATGGTAGTTCTATTTTTAGTTTTTTGAGGAACCTCCATACTGCTTTCCATAGTAGCTGCACCAATTTACATTCTCACCAACAGTGTAGGAGGGTTCCCTTTTCTCCACACCCTCTCCAGCATTTATTGTTTCTAGATTTTTTGATGATGGTCATTCTGACTGGTGTGAAGTGATACCTCATTGTAGTTTTGATTTGCATTTCTCTGAAAATTAGCTCTCCTGAGCATCTTTTCACGTGCTTTTTGGCCATCCGTATGCCTTCTTTGGAGAAATGTCTATTTAAATCTTTTGCCCATTTTTAGATTGGGTTGTTTGTTTTTTTAATATTGAGCTGCATGTGCTGTTTGTATCTTTTGGAGATTAATCTCTTGTCAGTTGCTTCATTTACAAATATTTTCTCCCATTCTGAGGGTTGTCTTTTCATTTTGTTTATGGTTTCCTTTGCTGTGCAAAAGCTTTTAAGTTTAGCTAGGTCCCATTTGCTTATTTTTGTTTTTATTTTCATCACTCTAGGAGGTGGGTCAAAAAAGATCTTGCTGTGATTTATGTCAAAGAGTGTTTTTCCTATGTTTTCCTCTAAGAGTTTTATAGTGTGCGATCTTACGTTTAGGTCTTTGGTCCATTTTGAGTTTATTTTTGTGTATGGTGTTAAGAAGTGTTCTAATTTCATTCTTTTACATGTAACTGTCCAGTTTTCCCAGCACCACTTATTGAAGAGGGTGTCTTTTCTCCATGGTATATTCTTGCCTCCTTCGTCATAATTAGGTGACCATCAGTGTGTGGGTTTATCTCTCTGCACTTTCTATCCTGTTCCATTGATCTATATTTTTGTTTTGTGCCAGGACCATACTGCCTTGATTACTGTAGCTTTGTAGTATAGTTTGAAGTCAGGGAGACTGATTCCTCCAGCTTTGTTTTTCTTTCTCAAGATTGCTTTGGCTATTCGGAGTTTTTTGTGTTACCATACAAATTGTAAAATTTTTCGTTCTAACTCTGTGAAAAATGCCATTGGTAATTTGATAGGGATTGCACTGAATCTATATAGTCATTTTCACAATATTGATTTTTGCAATCCAAGAACATAATATATCTCTCCATCTGTTTTTGTCATCTTTGATTTCTTTCATCAGTATCTTACAGTTTTCTGAGTACAGGTCTTATGCCTCCTTAGGTAGGTTTATTGCTAGGTATTTTATTCTTCTTGATGCAAGGGTAAATGGGATTGTTTCCTTAATTTCTCTTTCTGATCTTTCATTGTTAGTGCATAGGAATGCAAGAGATTTCTGTGCATTAATTTTGTATCCTGCTATTTTACTGAAGTCATTGATGAGCTCTAGAAGTTTTCTGGTAGCTTCCTTAGGATTTTCTATGTATAGTATCATGTCATCTGCAAACAGTGATGGTTTTACTTCTTCTTTTCCAATTTGGATTCCTTTCATTTCTTTTTCTTCTCTGTTTGCTGTGGCTAGGACTTCCAAAAGTATGTTGAATAAAACTGGTGATAGTGGACATCTGTGTCTTCTTCCTGATCTTAGAGCAAATGCTCTCAGTTTTTCACTGTTGAGAATCATGTTTACTATGGGTTTGTCATATATGACCTTTATTACTTTGAGGCAGGTTTCCTCTATGCCCACTTTCTGGAGAGTTATTATCATAAATCAGTGTTGAATTTTGTCAGAAGCTTTTTCTGCATATGTTGAGATGATCATATGGTTTTTATTCTTCAGTTTTTAATGTGGTGTATAACACTGATTGATTTGAGGATATTGAAGAATGTTTGCATCCCTGGGATAAATCCCAATTGATCGTGGTGCATGATCCTTTTAATGTGTTGTTCGATTCTGTTTACTATTATTTTGTTGAGGATTTTTGCATCTATGTTCATCAATAATATTGGCCTGTAATTTTCTTTTTTTTGTGATATCTTTGGTTTTGCTATCAGGGTGATAGTGGCCTTATAGAATGAGCTTGGGGATGTTCCTGCCTCAACAATTTTCTGGAAGAAATTCAGAAGGATAGGTGTTAAGTCTTCTCTAAATGTTTGATAGGATTCGCCTATGAAGTCATCTGGTACTGGACTTTTGTTTGTTGGGAATTCTTTAATCACAGTTTCAATTTCAGTACTTGTGATTGGTCTGTTCATATTTTCTATTTCTTCCTGGTTCAGTCTTGGAAGGTTGTACCTTTCTAAGAATTTGTCCCTTTCTTCTAGGTTGTCCATTTTATTGGCATATAGTTGCTTGTAGTACTCTCTTAGGATCCCTTGTATTTCTGTCATGTCAGTTGTAACTTCTTTTTCATTTCTAATTTTATTTATTTGAGACATCTCCTTTTTCTTGATTAGTATGGCTATGTTTTTGAGTGTTTGCTTAGAAAATATAATTGAGTAATATATATTTGTTCAGCTTTCTATCTTTGTTCCATTAAACAAAACGTTTTGCATATATTTATAAGTGACAAGTTTTGCATGAAAACTTACTTTGTTGGTATTCAGAGACTCTCCTGTGCCTCCCTAATAGCCAGCCACCAAAGGTGAAGTCAACCAGTTGGCAGATATATTACGATTTTTTCAGTATTAAGTGTCAGAAACGTAACTCTATCTAGTTTATGCAAAGAGGGGAAAATTGCCTCATATATCTGGAAGATGTGGGAAAAATCAGTGCATATATCTGGGAAGATGATATGTTTTGTACCAACTGTGTGTCAAGCAAGAGCCTCTCTAAAATCAGATGGCCTGGGTACAGTTTCAGGATTGTGACTTCCTAGCTTTATGACTTTGGTTAAGTTCCTGTCACTTTATGTCTCAGTTTTCTTATTTATGAAAGGAAGATAATCATAGTACATACCTCATAATGTTGTTGCAAGGATTAGTGAAGTAATAAGTGTAAAGTGCTTAGAACAATGTTATAATTTCATCATCTTGACAACACTCCAATGAGGAAGGTATCATTTTACAAAGGAATGAATGGGGGAGAGGGGGCAGATGGTGGAAGAGTAAGACGGGGAGATCACCTTCCTCCCCACAGATAAATCAGAAATACATCTACACGTGGAACAGCTCCTACAGAACACCAACTGAACGCTGGCAGAAGACCTCAGATCTCCCAAAAGGCAAGAAACTCCCCATGTACCTGGGTAAGGCAAGAGAAAAAAGAATAGACAGAGACAAAAGAATAGGGACAGGACCTGCACCAGTGGGAGGGAGCTGTGAAGGAGGAAAGGTTTCCACAAACTAGGAAGCCCCTTCACAGGCAGAGACTGCAGGTGGTGGAGGGGGGAAGCTTCGGAGCCATGGAGGAGAGCACAGCAACAGGGGTGTGGAGGGCAAAGCGGAGAGATTCCCGCACAGAGGATTGGTGCTGACCAGCACTCACCAGCCCTAGTGGCTTGTCTGCTCACCTGCCGGGGTGGGTGGGGCTGAGAGCTGAGGCTTGGGTTTCGGTAGGAGCGCAGGGAGAGGACTGGGGTTGGCGGCATGAACACAGCCTGCAGGGGGTTAGTGCACCACGGCTACCCGGCAGGGAGTCCGGGGAAAAGTCTGGACCTGGCGAAGAGACAAGAGAATTTTTCTTCTCTCTTTGTTTTCTGGTGCACGAGGAGAGGGGATTAAGAGCGCTGCTTAAAGGAACTCCAGAGACGGGAGCGAGCCACAGCTAACAGTGTGGACCACAGAGAAGGGCATGAGACGCAAAGACTGCTGCTGCCACCTCCAAGGGTCCTATGTGCGAGCACAGGTCACTATCCACACCTCCCTTCCGGGGAGCCTCTGCAGCCCGCCACTGCCAGGGTCCCGGGATCCAGGGACAACTTCCCCAGGAGAACGCACAGCGCGCCTCAGACTGGTGCAATGTCCCGCTGGCCTCTGCCACTGCAGGCTCGCCCCGCATCGTGCCCCTCCCTTCCCCCGGCCTGAGTGAGCCAGAGCCCCGAATCAGCTGCTCCTTTAACATCGTCCCATCTGAGCGAAGAACAGACGCCCTCCGGCGACCTACACGCAGAGGCAGGGCCAAATCTAAAGCTGAGCCCCGGGAGCTGTGCGAACAAAGAAGAGAAAAGGAAATCTCTCCCAGCAGCCTCAGGAACAGCAGATTAAATCTCCACAATCAACTTGATGTACACTGCATTTGTGGAATAACTGAATAGACAACGAATCATCCAAAATTGAGGAGGTGGACTTTGAGAGCAAGATTTATGATTTTTTTCCCCTTTTCCTCTTTTTGTGAGTGTGTATGTGTATGCTTCTGTGTGAGATTTTCTCTGTATAGCTTTGCTATCACCATTTGTTGAAGGGTTCTGTACATTCATTTTTTGTTTGTTTTTTATTTATTTTTTTAAAAAATTTTTTCTTAATAATTTTTTATTTTAATAACTTTATTTTATCTTACTTTATTTTATTTTATCCTCTTTCTTTATAACTTTCTATTTTTCTCCCTTTTATTCTGAGCCATGTGGATGAAAGGCTGTTGGTGCTAGACCAAGGAGTCAGGGCTGTGCCTCTGAGGTGAGAGAGCCAACCTCAGGACACTGGTCCACAAGAGACCTTCCAGCTCCACGTAATAACAAATGGTGAAAGTCTCCCAGAAATTTCCATCTCAACACCAACACCCAGCTTCACTCAATGACCAGCAAGCTACAGTGCTGGAAACCCTATACCAAACAACTAGCAAGACAGGAACACAGCACCACCCATTAGCACAGAGACTGCCTAAAATCATAATAAGGGCACAGACACCCCAAAACATACCACCAGAACTGGACCTGCCCACCAGAAAGACAAGATCCAGCCTCATCCACCAGAACACAGGCACTAGTCCCCTCCACCAGGAAGCCTACACAACCCACTGAACCAAATTTAGCCACTGGGGACAGACACCAAAAACAACGAGAACTACTATCCAGCAGCCTGCAAAAAGGAGACCCCAAACACAGTAAGATAAGCAAAATGAGAAGACGGAAAAACACACAGCAGATGAAGGAGCAAGATAAAAACCCACCAGACCTAACAAATGAAGAGGAAATAGCCAGTCTACCTGACAAATAATTCAGAATAATGATAGTAAAGATGATCCAAAATCTTGGAAATAGAATAGAGAAAATGCAAGAAATATTTAACAAGGACATAGAAGAACTAAAGATGAAACAAGCAATGATGAACAACACAATAAATGGAATTTAAAATACTCTAGATGGGATCAATAGCAGAATAACTGAGGCAGAAGAATGGATAAGTGACCTGGAAGATAAAATAGTGGAAATAACTACTGCAGAGCAGAATAAAGAAAAAGAATGAAAAGAACTGAAGACAGTCTCGGAGACTTCTGGGACAACATTAAACGCACCAACGTTCGAATTATAGGGGTTCCAGAAGAAGAGAAAAAGAAAGGGACTGAGAAAATATTTGAAGAGATTATAGTTGAAAACTTTCCTAATATGGGAAAGGAAATAGTTAATCAAGTCCAGGAAGTACAGAGAGTCCCATACAGGAAAAATCCAAGGAGAAATATGCCAAGACACATATTAATCAAACTGTCAAAAACTAAATACAAAGAAAACATATTAAAAGCAGCAAGGGAAAAACAACAAATAACACACAAGGGAATCCACATAAGGTTAACAGCTGATCTTTCAGCAGAAACTCTGCAAGCCAAAAGGGACTGGCAGGACATATTTAAAGTGATGAAAGAGAAAAACATACAACTAAGATGACTCTACCCAGCAAGGATCTCATTCAGATATGATGGAGAAATTAAAACCTTTACAGACAAGCAAAAGCTCAGAGAGTTCGGCACCACAAAACCAGCTTTACAAAAAATGTTAAAGGATCTTCTCTAGACAAGAAACACAAGACAAGGAAAAGACCTACAATAACAAACCCAAAACAATTGAGAAAATGGGAATAGGAACATACATATCAATAATTACCTTAAATGTGAATGGACTAAATGCTCCCATCAAAAGACACAGACTGGCTGAATGGATACAAAATCAAGACCCATATATATGCTGTCTACAAGAGACCCACTTCAGACCTAGAGACACATACAGACTGAAAGTGAGGGGATGGAAAAAGATATTCCAAGCAAATGGAAACCAAAAGAAAGCTGGAGTAACAATTCTCATATCAGACAAAATAGACTTTAAAATAAAAACTATGAGAAGAGACAAAGAAGGACACTACATAATGATCAAGGGATCAATCCAAGAATAAGATATAAAATTGTAAATATTTATGCACCCAACATAAGAGCACCTCAATACATAAGACAAATACTAACAGCCATAAAAGAGGAAATCAACAGTAACACATTCATAGTAGGGGATTTTAACACCCCACTTTCACCAATGGACAGATCATCCAAAATGAAAATAAATAAGGAAACACAAGCTTTAAATGATATATTCAACAAGACGGACTTAATTGATGTTTATAGGACATTCCATCCAAAAACAACAGAATACACATTCTTCTCAAGTGTTCATGGAACATTCTCCAGGATAGATCATATCTTGGGTCACAAATCAAGCCTTGGTAAATTTAAGAAAATTGAAATTGTATCAAGTTTCTATTCCAACAACAATGCTAGGAGACTAGATATCAATTACAGGAAAAGATCTGTAAAATATAGAAATATATGGAGGCTAAACAATACACTATTTAATAACGAAATGATCACTGAAGACATCAAAGAGGAAATCAAAAACTACCTAGAAACAAATGACAGTGGAGACAGGATGACCCAAAACCTATAGGATGCAGCAAAAGCAGTTCTAAGAGGGAAGTTTATAGCAATACAATCCTACCTTAAGAAACAGGAAACATCTAGAATAAAAAACCTAAGCTTGCACCTAAAGCAATTAGAAAAGAAGAACAAAACCCCCCAAAGTTAGCAGAAGGAAAGAAATCATAAAGATCAAATTAGAAATAAATGAAAAAGAAATGAAGGAAACAATAGCAAAGATCAATAAAACTAAAAGCTGGTTCTTTGAAAAAAGAAACACAATTGATAAACCATTAGCCAGACTCATCAAGAAAAAAAGGAAGAAGACCCAAATCATTAGAATTAGAAATGAAAAAGGAGAAGTAACAACTGACACTGCAGAAATACAAAAGATCATGAGAGATTACTACAAGCAACTCTATGCCAATAAAATGGACAACCTGGAAGAAATGGATAAATTCTTAGGAATGCACAACCTGCCAACACTGAATCAGGAAGAAATAGAAAATATGAACAGACCAATCACAAGCACTGAAATTGAAACTGTGATTAAAAATCTTCCAACAAAGAAAAGCCCAGGACCAGATGGCTTCACAGGCGAATTCTATCAAACATTTAAAGAAGAGCTAACACCTATCCTTCTCAAACACTTACAAAATATAGCAGAGGGAAGGACACTCCCAAACTCATTCTACGAGGTCACCATCACCCTGATACCAAAACCAGACAAGGATGTCACAAAGAAAGAAAACTACAGGCCAATACCACTGATGATCATAGATGCAAAAATCCTCAACAAAATACCAGCAAACAGATTCCAACAGCACATTAAAAGTATCATACAACATGATCAAGTGCGGTTTATTCCAGGAATGCAAGGATTCTTCAATATATGCAAATCAATCAATGTGATAAACCATATTAATAAATTGAAGGAGAAAAACCATATGGTCATCTCAATAGATGCAGAGAAAGCTTTCGACAAAATTCAACACCCATTGATGATAAAAACCCTGCAGAAAGTAGGCATAGAGGGAACTTTCCTCAACATAATAAAGGCCATATATGACAAACCCACAGCCAACATCATCCTCAATGGTGAAAAACTGAAAGCATTTCCACTAAGATCAGGAACAAGACAAGGTTGCCCACTCTCACCACTCTTATTCAACATAATTTTGGAAGTTTTAGCCAGAGCAATCAGAGAAGAAAAGGAAATAAAAGGAATCCAAATTGGAAAAGAAGATGTAAAGCTGTGACTGTCTGCAGATAACATGATACTGTACATAGAGAATCCTAAAGATGCTACCAGAAGACTACGAGAGCTGATCAATGAATTTGGTAAAGTAGCAGGATACAAAATTAATGCACAGAAATCTCTTGCATTCCTATACACTAATGATGACAAATATGAAAGTGAAATCAAGAAAACACTCCCATTTACCATTGCAACAAAAAGAATAAAATATCTAGGAATAAACCTACCTAAGGAGACAAAAGACCTGTATGCAGAAAATTATAAGACACTGATGAAAGAAGTTAAAGATGATACAAATAGATGGAGAGATATACCATGTTCTTGGATTGGAAGAATCAACATTGTGAAAATGACTCTACTACCCAAAGCAATCTACAGATTCGATGCAATCCCTATCAAACTACCACTGGCATTTTTCACAGAACTAGAAGCAAAAATTTCACAATTTGTATGGAAACACAAAAGACTCCGAATAGCCAAAGCAATCTTGAGAACGAAAAACGGAGCTGGAGGAATCAGGCTCCCTGACCTCAGAGTATGCTACAAAGCTACAGTAATCAAGACAATATGGTACTGGCACAAAAACAGAAAGATAGATCAATGGAACAGGATAGAAAGCCCAGATATAAACCCACGCACATATTGTCACCTTTATTTGATAAAGGAGGCAGGAATGTACATTGGAGAAAGGACGGCCTCTTCAATAAGTGGTGCTGGGAAAACTGGACAGGTATATGTAAAAGTTTGAGATTAGATCACTCCCTAATACCATACACAAAAATAAGCTCAAAATGGTAAAGACCTAAATGTAAGGCCAGAAACTATCAAACTCTTAGAGGAAAACATAGGCAGAACACTTTATGACATAAATCACAGCAAGATCCTTTTTGACCCACTTCCTAGAGAAATGGAAATAAAAATAAACAAATGGGACCTAATGAAACTTCAGAGCTTTTGCACAGCAAAGGAAACCATAAACAAGACCAGAATACACCTCAGAATGGGAGAAAATATTTGCAAATGAAGCAACTGACAAAGGATTATTTTCCAAAATTTACAAGCAGCTCATGCAGCTCAATATCAAAAAACAAACAACCCAATCCAAAAATGGGCAGAAGACCTAAATAGACATTTCTCCAAAGAAGATATACAGACTGCCAACAAACACATGAAAGAATGCTCAACATGATTAATCATTAGAGAAATGCAAATCAAAACTACAATGAGATATCATCTCACACCAGTCAGAATGGCCATCATCAAAAAATCTAAGAACAATAAATGCTGGAGAGGGTGTGATGAAAAGGGAACACTCTTGCACTGCTGGAGGGAATGTGAATTGGTACAGCCACGATGGAGAACAGTATGGAGGTTCCTTACAAAACTACAAATAGAACTACCATATGACCCAGAAACCCCACTATTGGGCATATACCCTGAGAAAACCATAATTCAAAAGAGTCATGTACCAAAATGTTCATTGCAGCTCTATTTACAATAGCCCAGAGATGGAAACAACCTAAGTGCCCATCATCCGATGAATAGATAAAGAAGATGTGGCACATATATACAATGGAATATTACCCAGCCACAAAAAGAAATGAAATTGAGCTATTTGTAATGAAGTGGATAGACCTTGAGTCTGTCATACAGAGTGAAGTAAGTCAGAAATAGAAAGACAAATACCATATGCTAACACATATATATGGAATTTAAGAAAAAAAAATGTCATGAAGAACCTAGGGGTAAGACAGGAATAAAGACACAGACCTAGTAGAGAACGGACTTGAGGATATGAGGAGGGGGAAGGGTGAGCTGCGACAAAGTGAGAGAGAGACCTGGACATTTATACACTCCCAAACATATGGTAGATAGCTAGTGGGAAGCAGCCACATAGCACAGGGAGATCAGCTCGGTGCTTTGTGACCGCCTGGACGGGTGGGATAGGGAGGGTGGGAGAGAAGGAGACGCAAGAGGGACGAGATATGGGAACATGTGTATATGTATAACTGATTCACTTTGTTATAAAGCAGAAACTAACACACCATTGTAAAGCAATTAGACCCCAATAAAGTTGTTTAAAAAAAAAAAGGAACAAACAATACCCAATGTTAATAGAAGGAAAGAAATCATAATGATCAGAGCAGAAATAAATGAAATACAGATGAAGAAAATAACAATGATCAATGAAACCAAAAGCTGGTTCTTTGCAAAGATAAGCAAAATTGATAAATCTTTAGGCAGATTTAACAAGAAAAAAAAGGAGAGGATGCAAGTAAACAAAATTAGAAATGAAAAAGAATTTACAATGGACACCACAGAATACGAAGAATCAGAACAGAATACTACAAGCAACTATATGCTAATAAAATGGACAAACTAGAAAAAATGAACAAATTCTTAGAAAGATACAACCTTCCAAGACTGAACCAGGAAGAAATAGAAAATATAAACAGACCAATCACAAGTACTGAAATTGAAACTGTGATTTAAAAACTCCCAACAAGGAGTGAAGGACCAGATGGCTTCACACGTGAATTCTATCAAATATTTAGAGAAGAGTTAACACCTTCACTCTGAAACTCTTCAAAAAAATTAGAGGAAGGAATACTCCCAAAGACATTCTATGAGGCCACCATCACCCTGACACCAAAACCAGACAAAGATATCACAAAAAAAGAAAACTACAGGTCAATAATACTGATGAACATAGATGCAAAATTCCTCAGCAAAATACTAGCAAACAGAATCCAACAACACATTAAAAGGATCATACACCATGATCAAGTGGGATTTATCCCAGGGATGCAAGGATTCTTCAATATATGCAAATCAATCAATGTGATACACCATATTAACAAATTGAAGAATAAAAACCCTATGATCATCTCAATAGATGGAGAAAAATCTTTTGACAAAATTCAACACCCATTTATGATAAACACTCTCCAGAAAGTGGGCTTAGAGGGAATCTACCTAAACATAATAAAGGCCATACACAACAAACCTACAGCTAACATCATACTCAAAGGTGAAAAGCTGAAGCATTTCCTCTAAGATCAGGAACAGGATGTCCACTCATGCAACTTTTATTCAGCAGAGTTTTGGAAGTCCTAGCCACGGCTATTAGAGAAGAAAAAGAAATAAAAAGAATCCAAATTGGAAAAGAAGAAGTAAAACTGTCACTGTTTGCAGATGACATGAAAATCCTAAAGATGATACCAGAAAACTAATAGAGCTCCTCAATGAATTTACAGGATACAAAGTTAATACTCAGAAATCTCTTGCATTCCTAAACACTGACAATGAAATATCAGAAAGGGAGATTAAGGAAACAATCCCATTGACCATGGCACCAAAAAGAATAAAATACCTAGGAATAAATCTACCTAAGGAGGCAAAAGACCTGTACTTTGAAAACTATAAGACACTGATGAAAGAAATCGAAGATGACACAAACAGTTGGAAAAATATACCATGTTCTTGGATTGGAAGAATCAATATTGTGAAAATGGCTATACTACCCAAAGCCATCTACAGATTTAATGCAATCCCTCTTAAATTACCAACGGCATTTTTCACAGAATTAGAACAAAAAAATTTACACTTTGTATGAAATCAGAAAAGACCCAAAATAACCAAAGCAATCTTGAGAAAGAAAAACAGAACTGGAGGATTCAGGCCACTTGACTTCCGACTATACTACAAAGCTACAGTCATCAACACATTATGGTACTGGCACAAATACAGAAATATAGGTCAATGGAACAGGATGGAAAGTCCAGAGATAAACCCATGCACCTATAGTCACCTAATCTATGACAAAGGAGGCAGGAATATACAATGGGGAAAAGACAGTCTCTTCAATAAGTGGTGCTGGAAAAACTGGAGAGCTACATGTAAAAGAATGAAATTAGAACACTGCTTAACACCATACACAAAAATAAACTCAAAATGGATTAAAGACCTAAATGTATGGCCAGGCACTATCAAACTCTTAGAGGAAAACATAGGCAGAACACTCTCTGACATAAATCACAACAAGATCTTTTTTGACCTATCTCCTAGAGTAATGGAAAAAAAAACAAAAAAAAAATAACTGGAACCTAATGAAACTTAAAACTTTTGCACAGCAAAGGAAACCATAAACAAAATGAAAAGTCAACCCTCAGAATGGGAGAAAATATTTGGAAACAAAGCAACTGACAAGGAATTAATCTCCAAAATATACAAACAGCTCATGCAGCTCAATATCAAAAAAACAAACAACTCAATCAAAAAATGGGCAGAAGATCTAAATAGATATTTCTCCAAAGAAGACATACAGATGGTTAAAAAGCACATGAAGAGATGCTCAACATTACTAATTATTAGAGAAATGCAAATCAAATCTACAATGAGGTATTACCTCACACTAGCCAGAATGGCCATCATCAAAAAATCTACAAACAATAAATGCTGCAGAGGGTGTGGAGAAAAGGGAACATTCCTACAGTGTTTGTGGGAATGTAAATTGATACAGCCATTATGGAGAACAGTATGGAGGTTCCTTAAAAAACTAACAATGGAGCTGCCATATGACCCAGCAATTCCTCTCCTAGGCATATATCTGGAGAAAACCAGAATTTGAAAGGATGCATGCACCCTGATGTTCATTGCAGCACTATTTTCAATAGCCAGAACATGGAAGGAACCTAATTGTCCATTGACAGAGGAATGGATAAAGAAGATGTGTTACATACATACAATGGAATATTACTCAGCCATAAAAAGGAACGAAATAGTGTCATTTACAGAGAGGTGGATGGACCTTGAGATTGTCATGCAGAGCAAAGTAAGTCAGAAAGAGAAAAACAAATATCATATAATATCGCTTATACGTGGAATCTAGAAAAATGGTACAGATTAACTTATTTGCAAAGCAGAAATAGTCACAGATGTAGGGAACTAACATAGTTACCGAGGGGGGAAGTGTGGGTGGGATAAATTGGGAGCTTATGATTGGCATATAAACAGTACTATGTATTTATAAAATAGATAACTATTAAGAACCTACTGTATAGCACAGGGAACTCTACTCAGTGTTCTGTGGTGACCTAAATGGGAAGGAAATCTAAAAAAGAGTGGATATATGTATACATATAACTGATTCACTTTGCTGCACAGCAGAAACTAAGACAACATTGTAAAGCAACTATACTCCAATAAAAATTAAAACAACAACATAAAGAAACACAAATGCTAGATTTAAGAGTTTATGGGGGAAAAAGCATATATTACACACAAAATATGACTTCCCTTGAGAAAAAGCACAGTCACACACAAAAATTTTTTGCTATTCTTTTGGTAAAAAAGAAAGTCTTCTGGCAACTATGGGAGACTCTGCTTTGTATGCGTGTTGAAGAGGCCTTTACTTATATTCTCAGTTTGGTTCCTGTTTTTATTTATAAAGGACTCAAGGTAGCCTACAGAAACATAGGTGTTACGTGTCTTTGAAATGAAGCACTACCTGCATCTGCCACCTGGATTAAGTTCCATCCACTGAAAGAACACTGTGCATAAAAGTTCTTTGTTTCATCCAGTTTGTGAGAAACACATAATTTAATGAATGGGAACCAAGCCTTTCTATGGAATCTGTATGGTCTCAACTAAATGTTAGAAATGGTATGTTTGCAGGTTTCTTAAGCATTTCACTTTCTATTCCAAATCCTTGGTATATATTCTGTACACTGAAAGAAAAATCTGTATAAATCTTTCACCTTGCTTGTTAGAAACACATACTCTTTTAATATGGGAAACAGGCCTTTTCCTGCAGTATTAAAATCTTTCACTCCTATTTACCTTTAGAACACAGTTTAGCACATCTTATTATATTTACCTCTAGTGGGAACAGTATTATGGACCTGTTGAACAATATACTACATGCATTACACTTCAAATATATTTTACTCAATGAATTAATATAGTGCATATTTGTTCTTGTGGCAAGAAGCAATTTAAATATGTTGTCTGAAAGGCTTACCTTCCAATTGCATAAGCACATTTAGTTCATCTCAATATCACATAAGTATTACAAAAGCTTGCTTTACAAGGTTATGGAACAAATTTCTACTTGTATCACAAACAATTTTATTACTTCCCTTCATTGAAAGAACACTGAGAAAAACGGTGTGTTGGTAACTTGGTAAAATGGCCTTCTGGTTACTATGGGAAACTCTTCATTGTATGCAGGTTAATAAGGCCTTTGCATATATTATCAATTTGTTGCCTGTTTTGAGAAAAGAGTCAAAGTAGTCTTTAGAAACACTAGTTTTGCAAGTCTATAAAATAAGGCACTAACTGCTTCAGCCACTTGTGTTAAATTCCACACACTGAAAGAACACTGCATAAAATTCTTTCACCTTGTTTTGGATACACACGTCTATTTACTAAATTGGAAAAAAAGACTTTATGTGTAGTCTGAAAGGCTTTTTCTCTTATTTAGTCTTTGAACTCAGAACATCACACAGCTTTAATGAAATGATAAATTGTAGGTTTGCAGGTCTCTCAAACATTTCACTAGCTACTCTAAATCCTGGTTTCAAATTCCATACTCTGCGAGAACAATCTTTATAAAACTTTATACTTCTAGATTGTAAGAAACACATTCGTCTTCTATATGGAAACAAGTCTTTTCCTGCGGTGTAAAAGACCTTCACTCCCATTTGTTTTCAGAACACAGAGCTTTGTGCAGCTTTGTAGAGTACCTATAGGAAAAGCAGTATTACAGATCTCTGAAAAAATATACTACATGCATCACACTACAAATATATCTTCCATTCAGTGAAAGAACACAGTTTATCGTAGTTGGTTTTTTATGGTAGTAAACAATTATCTACATTCCTAATATGGTAAATACATTTAACTATGCCATGTGAAAGTCTTTTCCTTCCAATCGCATTGAGCATAGTCAGTTTAACTCAACATCACATAAGAATTACAAATGGTCAATTTATATGTTTATGGAACAACTAACTACATATATCACCCTCAAGGTGTAACTTTCTTTTACTGATAAAACACTATTAGAAAAACCTTGTGCTGGTTGTTTGGTATTTAAAATGGTCTTCTGTTTACTATAGAATCTCTTTATTGTATCTGTATTGGAAAGACCTTTCTTATGTTCTTATTTAAGTACTTGTTTGATGAAAGATATATTTCACATATAATGAAAGGAGAGGATTTTTTCTTGCTATGCTCTGCATTCTGTCATTGAAAGGAAGATATACTTGAAGTGTGACACATGTAGTTTGTTCTCTCAGAGATCTGTAAAAGTGCCATTTCTACAGATCTTTTAAAATTGTGCCAAGCTATCTGTTTTAAAGTCTAATAGGATGAAGAAAGCCTATTAGACTGCATGGAAACACTTGTTTCCAATACAGTCAAGTACGTGTTTTTGCCAGTTTAGATGAATGTAACTTAATACTCAGTGTTATGTCAAGGCATGGAACTTGTACTCCAAATTTGGAGTATGTAAGGAAACTCTTGAGGGTCCTGTAGACCTTCACTTTCTAAAGTTTCTTTTACAGCTAGGCTAAGCTCTGTGTTCTAAAGGCAAATAGGAGTTAAAGCCTTTCATACTACATGAGAAGGCTGGTTTCTTATAGAGGAAATATATGTGTCTTTTATTCAACTAGTCGAAGGAAAGTTTATGCACAGTGTTCTTTCAGTATATGGAACTTAACCCAAGTAGCTAAATCAGAGTGTATTATTCCACAGACTTGGAATGCTAGTGTTTCTAGAGGCTACTTTCAGTCTTGCCTCAATACAGGTACCTAACTGAGAAGATAAGCAAAGGTCTTTTCAGCCCACATAAAATGAAGAGTTTCCCATAGTCCCTACAAGACCTTTTTCAGACTACCTGAAAGAAGTTTTTCTGACAGTGTTCTTGCACCGAAGGGTAGCTATACTTAGGCTGTGATACAAGTAAGCGATTTGTTTCAAAAACTTGTAAAGTTAATCAAAGTATGCTCAAGGTGAAAGGAAAGTAAAGCTTTTTAGATGACATCGTTTAACATGTGTCTCATATAATGAGTGGAGGGGATGCTTTTTTGCTATGGGAAAGAAATACTATGCACTGTGTTCTCTCATTGAGTGGAAGATATTTTTGAATTGTGATGCATGTAGTGCATTTTTTCAGAGACATGTAAAACTGCTATTTTGGCAGGTCTTTTATTTTTTATTTTAAGATTTTTTCTTGATGTGGACAGTTTTTAAAGTCTTTATTGAATTTGTTGCCACATTGCTTCCATTTTATGTTTTGATTTTTTGGCTGCGAGGCATGTGGGATCTTAGCCCCCTGACCAGCTATTGAGCCTATACCCCCTGCATTGGAAGGAGAAGTCTTAACCACTGGACCACCAGGGAAGTCCCCAGGTCTTTTCTTTTTATCATTTTATTTTGAGATTTTATTATTTTATTTTAATTTTTTATTTTTTTAAACTTTTAATTTTATATTGGAGTATAGTTGACTAACAATGTTATGATAGTTTGAGATGTACAGCAAAGTCATTCAGTTATACATGTATCTATTCTTTTTCAAAATCTGTTCCCATTTATGTTGTTTTATAATATTGAGCAGAGTTCCCTATGTCATACAGTAGGTCCTTGTTGGTTATCCATTTTAAATATAGCCATGTGTACATGTCAATTTTAACTGTCCCTTCCCCCTCCCTTCCCCCCTGGTAACCATAAGTTCATTCTCTAAGTCTGTGAGTCTGTTTCTGTTTTGTAAATAAGACCATTTGTATCATTTCTTTTTAGATTCCAGCATATAAGCAATATCATACAATATATTTCTCTTTCTCTGTCTGACTTACTTCACTCAGTATGGCAATCTCTAGGTCCATCCATGTTGTTGCAAACGACATTATGTCATTCTTTTTAATGGCTGAGTAATATTCCACTGTGACAGGTCTTTTATAATTGGACTTATCTCTCTCTTTGATTGGTCAATAGGAGTGAAGAAAGCCTTTCAGGCTGTATGGAAAGACTTGTTTCCCATACAAAGTATGTGTTTTTTACACGTTAGAGTAAATAAATTTTTATACACAGTGTTATTTCAATACACAGAATGTGTACTTTGAATTTTGAGAATGTATGGAAACTTTTGAGATTCTCAAAAAGCCTAAATTTTCTAAAGTTTATTTTAAAGCCATGCTAATCTCTGTGTTCTAAGGGCAAATAGGAGTGAAATCTTTCAGACTGCCATGAAGAGCTGCTTTCCCAAATGGGAAATGTATGTATCTTTCATAATGTAGATGAAAGATGTTTTATGCACAGTGTTTTTTCAGTATATGGAAATTAACCCACATGGCTATAGCAGGTAGTGTATTATTTCACTGACTTGTAACACTAGTGTTTCTATAGGTACCTAACTGAAAATATAAGACCTCCTCAACTATCCTAAAGTGAAGTTTCCCATAGTCAGGTGAAGATCATTTTACCCAGATACCTCTAAGAAGTTTTCATATAGTGTCCTTTCAGTGAAGGGAAATTATTTTGAGTGTGATATATGTAGTGATTTGTTTCAAAAACTTGTAAATCTAGCCTTTCTAAATTCTTGTATGATGTTGATGTAAGCTACCTGTGCTCACGGCAAATGGAAGATAAAGTATCTCAGATGGCATGTTTAAAAATGTTTCATATAAAGAATGTAGAAGGTACTTACTATGCAAAAGAAATACACTGTATTCTGTCTTTAAGTAAAAAATGAATGCATGTAGTGTATTTTTTAAAGAGATCTTTAATAGTGCTATTTCTACTGGTCTTTCAAATCTGCACTAAATTCTCTTATAAAGTCAAATAGGAATGAAAATCTTTCAGATAGCATGGAATGTCTTGTTTCCTATATAATGTGTTTTTACAATGTATGTGTTTTTTACAAGCTAGGCATTAGAAATTTTATTCATGGTGATCTTTCATTATAGGGTGTTGCACCCAATATTTGGGGTATGTACTGAAAGTTTGAGAAATCTGTAATTCTACAGTTTTTACAGGTTAATTGAAAGCTTGCTGATCTTTTTGTTCTAGAGGCATATTGGAGTGAAATCCTTTCTGACTGCATGCAATAGTGATAGTATCTGTTTTTCACAAACTTGATGAAAGAAATTTTATACACAATTTTTTGAAATTATAGACATTGTATTTTATTTTTCAAAAAAATTTTTAAATTTTATATAAATTTTAAATGTTATTTTCCTTTTATAGTTATTACAAAATATTGGCGATATTTGTGTGTTATAGAACACATCCTTCAGCTTATCTTACACTCAATATTTTGTGCCTCTCACTACCCCACTTCAAAGTCCCCCCCTCCCAACTGGTAACCACTAGTTTGTTCTTTTTATCTGTGAGTCTGCTTATTTTTGTTATATTCACTAGTTTGTTGATTTTTTTTTAGACTTGACATATAAGTGATATCATACAGTATTTGTCTTTATCTGTATATATCATGTCATTTAGCATAATGCCCTCCAAGTCCATACATGTTACTGCAAATCACAAAATTTTGTTCTTTTTTATGGCTGAGTAGTATTCCATTGTATAAATATGTAGCACATCTTCATCCATTCATGTCTTGATTGACACTTAGGTGGTTTCCATATCTTGGCAATTGTAAATAATTATTCTATGAACATTGAGATGCATGTATCTTTTTGAATTACTATTTTTTAAATTTGGATATATACTTAGGACTGGAATTGCTGGGTCATATGGTACTTCTATTTTGAGTTTTTGAGAAACCTCTACACTGTTTTCCACAGCAGCTATACCACTTTACATTCCCACCAACAGTGTAAGAGCATTTCCTTTTCTCCACAACCTTGCCAACATTTGTTATTTTTGTTTTTTAGTGATAGCCATTCTGATAAGTGTGAGGTAATATCTCATTGTTGTCTCTTGCATTTCCCTGATGATTACCAATGTTGAGCATCTTTTGATGTGCCTGTTGACCTTTTGCATTTCCTCTTTGGAAAAACATCAGTTCTGTCCATTTTTAAATTGGGTTTTTGTTTTTTTGATGTTGAGTTGTATGAGCTGTATATGTATATTGGATATTAATCCCTTATCAATCATATATTTTGCAAATATATTCTTCCATTCAGCCAGTTATATTTTTGTTTTGTAGATGGTTTCCTTTCCTGTGCAAAGGCTTTTAAGTTTAATTAGGTCCCATTTGTTTATTTTTGCTTTTATTTCCTTTACTTTTGGAGATAGATCCAAATAAATATTGCTGTGATTTATGTTAAATGTTCTGCCTGTTTTCCTCCAGGAGTTTTATAGTATCTGGTCTTACATTTAGGTCTTTAATCCATTTTTTAGTTTATTTTTGTATATGGTGTTAGAGAATGGTCTAATTTCATTCTTTTGGACATGTAGCTGTCCAATTTTCCCAGCACCACTTATTGAAAACTGTAATTTCTCCATTGTATATTCTTGCCTCATTTGTTGGAGATTAAGTGCATGGGTTTATTTCTGAGTTCTCTATCCTGTTCCATTGATCTATGTGTCTGTTTCTGTGCCAGCACCATACTGTTTTGATTACTGTAGCTTTGTAGTATAATCTGAAAGCAGAGACCATGATTTGTCTTACCTACTTTGTTTTTCTTTCTCAATATTGTTTTGGTTATTCAGGTTTTTCTGTGTTTCCATACAAATTAAAAAATTTTTTGTTCTAGTTTTGTGAAAAACACCATTGGTAATCTGATAGGGGTTGCATTGAATGTGTAGATTACCTTGGGTAATATGGTCATTTTAACAAAATTGATTCTTCCAATCCAAGAGTACAGTATATCTTTCCATCTGTTTGTGTCATCTTCAGTTTTTTTCATCAGTGTCATAGTTTTCAGAGTACAAGTCTTTTACTTCCTTGAGTAGTCTTTCCCCAAAGTATTTTTATTTGATGCAATGGTAACTGAGATTGTTTCCTTACTTTCTCTCTCTGATAGTTTGTTGTTAGCATATAGAAATGCAAGAGATTTCTGTATATTTATTTTGTATCCTGCATGTTTCTGATTTTATTGATGAGCTCCAGTAGTTTTCTGGTGGCATCTTTAGGATTTTCTATGTAGAATATTATGCCACCTACAAACAGTGACAGCTTATTTCTTCCTTTCCAATTTGGACTCCTTTTTTACTTTTTCTTCTCTAATTGCTGTGGTTAGGACTTCCAAAACTATATTGAATAAAATGGCAAGAGTAGGTATCCTTGTCTTTTTCCTGATCTTAGAGGAAATGCTTTCAGCTTTTCACCATTGAGTATAATATTAGCTGTGGGTTTGTCATATGTGGCCTTTATTATGTCGAGGTATACTCCCTCTATGCCCACTTTAAGGATAGGTTTTAATCATAAATGGATTTTGAATTTTATCAAAAACCTTCTCTGTGTCTATTGAGATGATCATATTATTTTTATTCTTCAATTTGTTAATGTGGTGTATCACATTGATTGATTTGGGTATCCTGAAAATCCTTGCATCCCTGGGATAAATCCCACTTGGTTATGGTGTATGATCCTTATAATGTATCGTTGGATTTGGTTTGCTTGTATTTTGCTGAGGATTTTTGCAACTATGATCACTAGTGTATCAGGCTTGTAATTTTCTCTTTTTGTGATATCTTTGCCTGGTTTTGGTATCAGGGTGACGCTGGCCTCATAGAATAAGTTTAAAAGTGTTCCTTCCTCTGCAACTTTTTAAAAAAATAGTTTCAGAAGCATAGGTGTTAACTCTTCTCTAAATGTTTGATATAATTCACCTGTGAAGACATCTGGAATTTGTTTACTGGGTGTTTCTAGATTACTGGTTCAATTTCATTACTAGTAATTGGTCTTGTTCATATTTTCAATTTCTTCCTGGTTCAATCTTTGGAAACTGTACATTTCTAAGAATTTGTCCATTTCTTCTTGGTTGTCCATTTTTATTGGCATATAGTTGTTTGTAGTAATCTCATGATTCTTTGTATTTCTGTGGTGTCAGTTGTAACTTCTCCTTTTTCATTTTTGATTTTATTGATTTGGGTCTTCTCCATTTTTTTCTTGATGAGTTTGGTTAAAGATTATTAATTTTCATTATCTTCTCAAAGAACCAGCTTTTAGTTTCATTGATCTTTGCTATTGTTTTCTTTGTTTCTATTTCATTTGTTTCTGCTCTGATCTTTATGATTTCTTTCCTTCTACTAACTTTGGGTGTTGTTTGTTCTCCTTTCTCTAGTTGCTTTAGGTGTAAGATTAGGTTGTTTATTTGAGATTTTTCTTGTTTCCTGAGGTAAGATTTTATTTCTATAAATTTCCTTCTTAGAATGCTTTTCTTCATCCCATAGGTTTTGGATCATTGTGCTTTCATTTTCATTTTTCTCTGGGTATTTTTTAATTTCCTCTTTAATTTCTTCAGTTAGCATTTGTTGTTTAGTAGCATATTGTTTAACCTCCACGTGTTTGTGGCTTTTTTGTTTTGCTTTGTTTTTGCAGTTGATTTCTTAGTCTCATAGCATTGTGTTTTGAAAAGATGCTTGGTATAATTTCAATTATCTTAAATTTACCAAGGCTTATTTTGTGGCCAAGCATGTGATCTATCCTGGAGAATATTCTACGTACACTTGAAAAGAATGTGTATTCTGCTGTTTTCAGATGGAATGCTGTATATACATCAATTATGTCTATTTGGTCTAATGTGTTATTTAAGGCCTTTGTTTCCTGATTTTCTGTCTGGATGATCTGTCCACTGATGTGAGTGGGGTGTTAAAGTCCCCTAAAATAATTATGTTACTGTCGATCTCTCCTTTTATGTTGGTTAATATTTGCCTTACATATTGAGGTGCTCCTATGTTGGGTGCATAAATATTTACAATTGCTATATCTTCTTCTTGGATTGATCCCTTGATCATTATGTAGTGTCCTTCTTTGTCTCTTGTAATAGTCTTTATTTGAAAGTCTATTTTGTCTGATACAAGTATTGCTACTCCAGCTTTCTTTTGATTTCCATTTGCATGGAGTAGCTTTTTCCATCCCCTCACTTTCAGTCTGTATGTGTCTCTAGATATGAAGTGGGTCTCTTGTAGTTAGTCTTGTTTTTGTATCTGTTCAGCCACTCTATGTTTTTTGGTTGGAGTCTTTAGTCCATTTAACATTTAAGGTAATTATCAATATGTATCTTCTTATTGCCATTTTGTTAATTGTTTCGGATTTGTTTTTGTAGGTCTTTTTTCCCCCTTTCTTTTTTGTTCCCATCTCTTTTGATGACTATCTTTAGTTTATGTTTGGATTCCTTTTTCTTTCATTGTGTAAATCTATTATAGCTTTTTGGTTTACAGTTACCATGAGGTATAACATCTATAAGTGATTGTTTTAAGTTGCATATTTCTTAATTTCAAATGTATTTTTAAAAACCCTTATATTTGTACTCTCCTCCCTTCATGATTACTGTTTTGTATATCATATTTTATATTTAATTGTTTCATGTATCCCTTAACTGCTTATTGTGGATATAGATGATTTTATTACTCTTGTATTTTAACCTCCATACTAGATTTGCATGTGAATGATTTCCTACATTTACTGTATGTTTTGCCTTTACCAGTGAGTTTTCTCATTTTGTAATTTTCTTATTTCCAGTTCTGACTTTATTTTTCACCTTCTGTTAACTCACTACTAGCATGAAATTTTGGTTTATGTTCACTTCTGGAAAAGAACACTGTTCCAGGTAATATGAAACTAGGTAACAAGTCTCCAATTTCAGAATGAAATATTTCACTTATATGCATCTCTAGAACTGTGTGACGAATGCCTCTTCATAGCAGCTTTGAGAAGAATTATCATTTCAGGACTGGTAAAGAGTTCAATACAAGCATTACATACTGGGAATATAATCCATTCATTCAAACAATACTGTCTAGAAACTGTCTTGTAGGTAGATTGTTAAAAAACATTGAAATTGATAATATTGGAAATGCATCACTTTATGAGAGTAGAAATGCTGCCCCTTATATTTACTGATAGAAGCCTGAGAGCATACAGATTCCAAGTAAGTAGAAGAATCACAGGTTTAATAGCCTGTCAAACAAATTATTACAAGCATGATAGTCTCAGTATAAGTTCAATTAGGAATACTGTGTCAAGTAATATTCTCATAAACCCTCTTAAAAACATCTATATTATTTATATGGAAAATAAGTCTTCATGTTCATATGAAAACATTTCACTTATATGCACTGCTAGAACTATGTGATGATGCATCATCATAGTTGCTTTTAGAAATGTGTTACAGGACAGTTAAACAATGCTACACAAGAGGGTCAAACTGGGAATAAGTTCCATTCATTGAAATAAAACTGAACCTAAACCATCCTATATGTAGCTTGATATGAACATTGACATTGATAATGTTTTTAAAAAGTTACTACAAGCATCAAATTCAGAGTTTAAGTTCCATTCAGGAAGAGACCACTGTGCCAATTACATCTATCATATAGCGTCTTACAAACATTTATATTGCGAATATAAAAAAAAGTCTCCACATGAAGAAATAAGAGTTTCACTTAATATGCACTGGAAGAACACAGGAAAAATTCATTGACATAGTAGCTTGTAGAAACACTCATATTAAAGGACTGTTAAACAAATGAATATAAGCATGACATATTCAGAACATGTTGCATTCATGGAAATAATACTGTCCTGAAAATGTTTTGTAATTAGCTTGTTGTAAACATTGATATTGATAGAATGAGAAATGCTTCACTGTAACTGGATTGAAAAAGCTATCCCTTACATTCACTGATTGAAGTCAGAGCTGAGTGCAGCTTACAAATAGTTAGTAGAATAACTACTTTAACAGGCCTGTTAGACAATGCACTGCAAGCATGAATTTCTGGGTATAAGTTTAACTCAGGGAAAAAACCCATTGTGCCTATTAATATTATTAAAGAAGAAGCTTCTTGCAAACAAATATATTGCTAATGTAGGAAACGACTCTCCACATGCATACTTAAAGGTTTCACTTAATATGCACTGCAAGAAAACTGTGATGAATATATGCTCACAGTAGTTTTTAGAAAGAATAGATTTACATTACTGATAAACAATGCAGCACAAGCATAACGTACGGGGAATCTGTTCCATTCACTAATATAACAGTGTCCCAAACAGTCTGGTAATTAACTTGTTAAAAACATTGATATTGATAGCATGGAAAATGTTTCACTGTATGCGGGTCGGGTTCCCTTATAATCAATGATAGAAGATTTTTTTTTAACACCTTTATTGGGGTATACTTGCTTTACAATGGTGTGTTAGTTTCTGCTTTATAACAAAGTGAATCAGTTATACATATACATATGTTCCCATATCTCTTCCTCTTGCATCTCCCTCCCTCCCACCCTCCCTATCCCACCCCTCCAGGCGGTCACAAAGCACCGGGCAGATATCCCTGTGCTATGCAGCTGCTTCCCACTAGATATCTACCTTACGTATGGTAGTGTATATATGTCTATGCCTCTCTCTCACTTTGCCACAGCTCACCCTTCCCCCTCCCCATATTCTCAAGTCCATACTCCAGTAGGTCTATGTCTTTATTCCTGTCTTACCCCTAGATTCTTCATGACATTTTTTTCTTAAATTCCATATATATGTGTTAGCATACAGTATTTGTCTTTCTCTTTCCGACTTACATCACTCTGTATGACAGACTCAAGGTCTATCCACCTCATTACAAATAGCTTAATTTCGTTTCTTTTTAAGGCTGAGTAATATTCCATTGTATATATGTGCCACATCTTCTTTATCTATTCATCCGATGATGGGCACTTAGGTTGTTTCCATCTCCAGGCTGTTGTAAATAGAGCTGCAGTGAACACTTTGGTACATGACTCTTTTGAATTATGGTTTTCTCAGGGTATATGCCCAGTAGTGCGATTGCTGGGTCATATGGTAGTTTTATTTGTAGTTTTCTAAGGAACCTCCATACTGTTCTCCACAGTGGCTGCACCAATTCACATTCCCACCAGCAGTGCAAGAGTGTTCCCTTTTCATCACACCCTCTCCAGCATTTATTGTTTCTAGATTTTTTGATGATGGCCATTCTGACTGGTGTGAGATGATATCTCATTGTATTTTTGACTTGCATTTCTGTAATGATTAATGATGTTGAGCATTCTTTCACGTGTTTGTTGGCAATCTGTATATCTTCTTTGGAGAAATGTCTGTTTAGGTCTTCTGCCCATTTTTGGATTGGGTTGTTTTTTTTTGTTGTTATTGAGCTGCATGAACTGCTTGTAAATTTTGGAAAATAATCCTTTGTCAGTTGCTTCATTTGCAAATATTTTCTCCCATTCTGAGGTGTATTTTGGTCTTGTTTATGGTTTCCTTTGCTGTGCAAAAGCTTTGAAGTTTCACTAGGTCCCATTTGTTTATTATTATTTTTATTTCCATTTCTCTAGGAGGTGGGTCAAAAAGGATCTTGCTGTGATTTATGTCATAGAGTGTTCTGCCTATGTTGTCCTCTAAGAGTTTGATAGTGTCTGGCCTTACATTTGGGTCTTTAATCCATTTTGAGCTTATTTTTGTGTATGGTGTTAGGGAGTGATCTAATCTCATACTTTTACATGTACCTGTCCAGTTTTCACACCACGACTTACTGAAAAGGCTGTCCTTTCTCCACTGTACATTCTTGCCTCCTTTATCAAAGATAAGGTGACCATATGTGTGTGGGTTTATCTCAGACTTTCTATCCTGTTCCACTGATCTATATTTCAGTTTTTCTGCCAGTACCATACTGTCTTGATTACTGTAGCTTTGTAGTATAGTCTGAAGTAAGGGAGCCTGATTCCTCCAGCTCTGTTTTTCGTTCTCAAGGTTGCTTTGGCTATTCGGGGTCTTTTGTGTTTCCATACAAATTGTGAAATTTTTGGTTCTAGTTCTGTGAAAAATGCCAGTGGTAGTTTGACAGGGATTGCATCGAATCTGTAGATTGCTTTAGGTAGTAGAGTCATTTTCACAATGTTGACTCTTCCAATCCAAGAACATGGTATACCTCTCCATCTATTTGTATCATCTTTAATTTCTTTCATCAGTGTCTTATAATTTTCTGCATACAGTTCTTTTTTCTCCTTACGTAGGTTTATTCCTAGATACTTTATTCTTTTTGTTGCAATGGTAAATGGGAGTGTTTTCTTGATTTCACTTTCAGATTTTTCATCATTAGCGTACAGGAATGCAAGAGATTTCTGTGCATAAATTTTGTATCCTGCTACTCTTCCAAATTCATTGATTAGCTCTAGTAGTTTTCTGGTAGCATCTTTAGGATTCTCTATGAATAGTATCATGTCATCTGCAAACAGTGACAGCTTTATATCTTCTTTTCCAATTTGGATTCCGTTTATTTCCTTTTCTTCTCTGATTGCTGTGGCTAAAACTTCCAAAACTATATTGAATAAGAGTGGTGAGAGTGGGCAACCTTGGCTTGTTCCTGATCTTAGTGGAAATGCTTTCAGTTTTTCACCATTGAGGATGATGTTGGCTGTGGGTTTGTCATACATGGCCTTTATTATGTTGAGGAAAGTTCCCTCTATGCCTACTTTCTGCAGGGTTTTTATCATAAATGGGTGTTGAATTTTGTCGAAAGCTTTCTCTGCATCTATTGAGATGACCATATGGTTTTTCTCCTTCAATTTATTAATATGGTTTATCACATTGATTGATTTGCGTATATTGAAGAATCCTTGCATTCCTGGAATAAACCCCACTTGATCATGGTGTATGATCCTTTTAATGTGCTGTTGGATTGTGTTTACTAGTGTTTTGTTGAGGATTTTTGCATCTATGATCATCAGTGATATTGGCCTGTAGTTTTCTTTCTTTGTGACATCCTTCTCTGGTTTTGGTATCAAGGTGATGGTGGCCTCGTAGAAGAAGTTTGGGAGTGTTCCTCCCTCTGCTATATTTTGGAAGAGTTTGAGAAGGATAGGTGTTAGCTCTTCTCCAAATGTTTGATAGAATTCGCCTGTGAAGCCATCTGGTCCTGGACTTTTGTTTGTTGGAAGATTTTTAATCACAGTTTCAATTTCAGTGCTTGTGATTGGTCTGTTCATATTTTCTATTTCTTCCTGATTCAGTGTTGGCAGGTTGTGCATTCCTAAGAATTTGTCCATTTCTTCCAGGTTGTCCATTTTATTGGCATAGAGTTGCTTGTAGTAATCTCTCATGTTCTTTTGTATTTCTGCAGTGTCAGTTGTTAGTTCTCCTTTTTCATTTCTAATTCTATTGATTTGAGTCTTCTCCCATTTTTTCTTGATGACTTGGCTAATGGTTTATCTATTTTGTTTATCTTCTCAGAGAACCACCTTTTAGTTTTATTGATCTTTGCTATTGTTTCCTTCATTTCTTTTTCATTTATTTCTGATCTGATTTTTATGATTTCTTTCCTTCTGCTAGCTTTGGGGTTTTTTTGTTCTTCTTTCTCTAATTGCTTGAGGTGCAAGGTTAGGTTTCTTATTCTAGATGTTTCCTGTTTCTTAAGGTAGGATTGTATTGCTATAAACTTCCCCCTTAGAACTGCTTTTGCTGCATCCCACAAGTTTTGGGTCGTTGTGTCTCCATGGTCATTTGTTTCTAGGTATTTTTTGATTTCCTCTTTGATTTCTTCAGTGATCACTTCATTATCAAGTAGTGTATTGTTTAGCCTCCATGTGTTTGTATTTTTTTTACAGATCTTTTCCTGTAATTGATATCTAGTCTCATGGCGTTGTGGTTGGAAAAGATACTTGATATAATTTCAATTTTCTTAAATTTACCAAGGCTTGATTTGTGACCCAAGATATGATCTATCCTGGAGAATGTTCCATGAGCACTTGAGAAAAATATGTATTCTGTTGTTTTTGGATGGAGTGTCCTATAAATATCAATTAAGTCCTTCTTGTTGAATGTATCATTTAAAGATTGTGTTTCCTTATTTAATTTCATTTTGGATGATCTGTCCATTGGTGAAAGTGGGGTGTTAAAGTCCCCTACTATGAATGTGTTACTGTCGATTTCCCCTTTTATGGCTGTTAGTATTTGCCTTATGTATTGAGGTGCTCCTATGTTGGGTGCATAAATATTTACAATTGTTATATCTTCTTCTTGGATCGATCCCTTGATCATTATGTAGTGTCCTTCTTTGTCTCTTCTAATAGTCTTTATTTCAAAGTCTATTTTGTCTGATATGAGAATTGCTACTCCAGCTTTCTTTTGATTTCCATTTGCATGGAAAATCTTTTTCCATCCCCTCACTTTCAGTCTGTATGTATCTCTAGGTCTGAAGTGGGTCTCTTGTAGATCACATATATATGGGTCTTGTTTTTGTATCCATTCAGCCAGTCTGTGTCTTTTGGTGGGAGCATTTGATCCATTTACATTTAAGGTAATTATCGATATGTATGTTCCTATTCCCATTTTCTTAATTGTTTTGGGTTCGTTATTGTAGGTCTTTTCCTTCTCTTGTGTTTCTTGCCTAGAGAAGTTCCTTTAGCATTTGTTGTAAAGCTGGTTTGGTGGTGCTGAACCCTCTGTTTTTGCTTGTCTGTAAAGGTGTTAATTTCTCCATCATATCTGAATGAGATCCTTGCTGGGTAGAGTAATCTTGGCTGCAGGTTTTTCTCCTTCATCACTTTAAATATATCCTGCCACTTCCTTCTGGCTTGCAGAGTTCCTGCTGAGAGATCAGCTGTTAACCTTATGTGGATTCCCTTGTGTGTTATTTGTTGTTTTTCCCTTGCTGCTTTTAATATGCTTTCTTTGTATTTAATTTTTGACAGTTTGATTAATATGTGTCTTGGCGTATTTCTCCTTGGATTTATCCTGTATGGGACTCTCTGTGCTTCCTGAACTTGATTAACTATTTCCTTTCTAATATTAGGGAAGTTTTCAACTATAATCTCTTCAAATATTTTCTCAGTCCCTTTCTTTTCCTCTTCTTCTTCTGGAACCCCTATAATTCGAATGTTGGTGCGTTTAATGTTGTCCCAGAGGTCTCTGAGACTGTCCTCAGTTCTTTTCATTCTTTTTCTTTATTCTGCTCTGCAGTAGTTATTTCCACTATTTTATCTTCCAGGTCACTTATCCATTCTTCTGCCTCAGTTATTCTGCTATTGATCCCTTCTAGAGTATTTTAAATTTCATTTATTGTGTTTTTCATCATGTGTTTTTCACCTTTAGTTCTTCTACGTCCTTGTTAAATGTTTCTTGCATTTTCCCTATTCTATTTCCAAGATTTTGGATCATCTTTACTATCATTATTCTGAATTATTTTTCCGGTAGACTGCCTATTTCCTCTTCATTTGTTAGGTCTGGTGCATTTTTATCTTTCTCCTTTATCTGCTGTGTGTTTTTCTGTTTTCTCATTTTGCTTATCTTACTGTGTTTGGGGTCTCCTTTTTGCAGGCTGCAGGTTTGTAGTTCCCGTTGTTTTTGATGTCTGTCCCCAGTGGCTAAGGTTTGTTCAGTGGGTTGTGTAGGCTTCCTGGTGGAGGGGACCAGTGCCTGTGTTCTGGTGTTAGAGGCTGGATCTTGTCTCTCTGGTGGGCAGGTCCACGTCTGGTGGTATGTTTTGGGGTGTCTGTGGACTTATTATGATTTTAGGCAGCCTCTCTGCTAATGGGTGGGATTGTGTTCCTGTTTTGTTAGTTGTTTGCCATAGGGTGTCCAGCACTGTAGCTTTCTGGTTGTTGAGTAAGCTGGGTGTTGGTGTTGAGATGGAGATCTCTGGGAGATTTTCGCCGTTTGATATTATGTGGAGCTGGGACGTCTCTTGTTGACCAGTGTCCTGAAGTTGGCTCTTCCACCTCAGAGGCACAGCACTGACTCCTGGCTGCAGCACCAAAAGCGTTTCATCCACACGGCTCAGAATAAAAGGGAGAAAAAGTAGACAGAAAGAATTAGTAGAAGCATGAAGAAAGAAAGAAAGAAAGAATAAAGAAAGAAAGAAAGAAAGAAGGAAGGAAGGAAGGAAGAAGGAAAGAAAGAAAGGAGGGAGGGAGGGAGGGATGGAGGGATGGAGGGATAGTGGTTGGAAAGAAGGAAGGAAGGAAGGATGGAAGGAAGGAAAAAAGAAAGAAAGAAGGAAGATAAAGTAAAATATAATAAAGTTATTAAATTCAAAAACAATTATTAAGAAAAAATAATTAAAAACAAACAAACAAAAAACTGACGGATAGAACCTTAGGACAAATGGTGGAAGCAAAGCTATGCAGACAAAATCTCACACAGAAGCATACACATACACACTCACAAAATGAGGAAAAGGGGAAAAAATCATAAATCTTGCTCTCAAAGACCACCTCCTCAATTTGGGATGATCCGTTGTCTAAAGGAGGGAAGGAAAGAAAGAAAGAAAGAAAGAAAGAA